>NC_037687.1:4879594-4899355 GCF_003255815.1 Theropithecus gelada
TAGAGACGGGGTTTCACCGTGTTAGCCAGGATGGTCTCGATCTCCTGACCTCGTGATCCGCCCGTCTCGGCCTCCCAAAGTGCTGGGATTACAGGCTTGAGCCACCGCGCCCGGCCAACTTTATTTTCTAGAGCAGTTCTAGGTTCACAGCAAAATTGAGCAGAAGGCACAGAGAGTTCCCATAGACCCCCTGCCCCGACAGGCACAGCCGCCTGCACCGTCAGCTTCCCCCACAGAACGGTGCATTGGTCACAATCGATGGCCCTCTGTGGCGTCATCTTCATCTCCCAGAGTCCAGTCTACACCAGGGTTTGCCCTTGGTGTTATGTCTTTTTTTTTTTTTTTTGAGACAGTGTCTCACTCTGTCACCCAGGCTGGAGTGTAGTGGCGTGATCTCGGCTTACTGCAACCTCTGCCTCCTGGCTTCAAGTGATTCTCCTGCCTCAGCCTCCTGAGTAGCTGGGAATACGGGCGAGCGCCACCACGCCTGGATAATTTTTTAATTTTTAGTACAGACGGGGTTTCACCGTATTGGCCAGGCTGGTCTCAAACTCCTGACCTTGTGATCTGCCCGCCTCGGCCTCCCAGAGTGCTGGGATTACAGGTGTGAGCCACCGTGCCTAGCCAGTGTTACATGTTCTATGGTTTAGACAGACGTGTGATGACATACATTCACGTTACAGTGTCACACGAAGTCATTTCACAGCCCTAAAAATCCCCTGTGCTCCATGGCGTTAGCCTTCCTGACCCCAGCCTGGGGCAGCCGCTGATCATCTTACGGTTGCCATGGTTTTGCCTCGTCCAGAATGTCATCCGGCCAGAGTCGTACAGTAGTACATATAACAGGCAGGCGTTTCAGATGGGTTTCTTTCCTTTTTTTTTCTTTTTTTCTAGATAGGATCTTACTCTGTCACTCAGGCTAGAGTGCAGTGGCATGATCATAGCTTGCTGTGGCCTCCACCTCCTGGATTCAAGTGATCCTCCCGCCTCAGCCTCCGAGTAGCTGGGATTACAGGTGTGCATCACTGCACCAGGCTAGTTTTTTTTTATTTTTAGTAGAGACAGAGTCTCAGTTTGTTGCCCAGGCTGGTCTTCAGCTCTTGAGCTCAGGCGATCCTCCCACCTCTGCCCTTGGCTTCCTAAAGTGCTAGGATTACAGGCTTGAGCCACAGTGCCCTCTTTTTTTTTTTTTAAAAAAGCCAGCTTCATGGTGGTTTTTTTTGTTTTTGTTTTGTTTTGTTTTGTTTTGCTTTTCTATGAAGTCTTGCTCTGTTACCCAGGTTGGAGTGCAGTGGCGCGATCTCTGCTTACTGCAAGCTCCACCTCCCAGCTTCAAGCAATTCTCCTGCCTCAGCCTCTGGAGTAGCTGGGATTACAAGCGCCTGCTACCACGCCCGGTTAATTTTTGTATTTTTAGTAGAGACAGGGTTTCACCATGTTGGCCAGGGTGGTCTCGAACTCCTGACGTCAGGTGATCTGCATTCCTTGGCCTCCCAAAGTGCTGAGATGACAGACGTGAGCCCCCGCGCCTGGACTGAGTTATATTTTAACGCATGGATGGCCACGTTGTGTTGATCCCCCTCAGCTGTTTTTTTTTTTTTTTTTTTTGAGACAGAGTTTTGCTCTTTTTCTCCAGGCTGGAGTGAGTGCAATGGCATGATCTCGGCTCACTGCAACCTTTGCCTCCCGGGTTCAAGCAAGTGATTCTCCCTCCTCAACCTCCTGAGTAGCTGGGATTACAGGCACCCGTCACCATGCCCAGCTAATTTTTGTATTTTTAGTAGAGACAGGGTTTCACCATGTTGGCCAGACTGGTCCCGAACTCCTGACCTCATGATCTGCCCCCCCCTCCCCCCGGCCTCCCAAAGTGTTGGGGATTACAGGCGTGAACCATCGTGCCCAGCCTCAGTCCCCTCACCTGTTGATGGACACCTGGGTTGCTGTCACCCTCTGGCTGTTGTGATGCTGTGTGAACCTGCATATACAGGTTGACATGCCTCTTTCTCTCATCCGTGTTACCCCTCCCCGAAGCCAGCTGCTCTGTGCTAGAGAGCCGGCCCTGGCACCTCCTGGCACCCGGGCACGCCCAGCATGTTGGAGGCATTCACTGCTTGCTGGGAGAACAGAAGGGCTGAAGCAGGTATTGGTGGGCCCTCGATGTCCATGGTGGGTTTTGGAGCAGCCCTTGAAACCTTTGTAGCTGTGGGTGGGTATGTACATGTTCAAACGGGTTTTTCCGATCCTGGAGGATCACTTGCTTGAGCACAGGAGTTCAAAGCCAGCCTGGGCAACACAGCAAGACCCCATCTCTAAAAAAATTAGCTGGGCATGGGTGATGTGTGCCTGTGGTCCCAGCTACTCAGCAGTCTGAGGCAGGAGGATTGCTTGAGCCCAGGGTTCGAGGCTGCAGTGAGCTACGATTGCACCACTGCACTCCATCCTGGGCAACAGAGCGAGCTCCTTTCTAAAGAAAAAAAAAAAAATCAGACCAGGTACCATGGCTCATGCTGTAATCCCAGCTCTTTGGGAGGCTGAGTTGGGTGGACCCGTTCCCTGTTCAGCTCAGGAGTTCGAGACCAGCCTGGCAAATGTGGCGAAACCCTGTCTCTACCAAAAATACAAAAATTAGCCAGGTGTGATGGCTCATGCCTATAGTCCCAGCTACTCAGGAGGCTGAGGCACAAGAATCACTTGAACCTGGGAGGTGGAGATTGCAGTGAGCTGAGATAGCACCACTACACTCCACCCTGGGCGACAGTGGGACTCTATCTCCAAAAAAAAAAAAAAAAAAAAAAAAATTTTTTTTTTTCTGGAAAAGATGAGTCAGCCTTTATCAGGTTCTTAGGTTGATGGTGAACAAAGAAAGAAAGCCTGCAGAGAAGGGCTTTGGCCTTCACTGTGACCCTCATGCTGTTTGTATTTGAACAGCCGTCAGGCCTTGGAACTCCAAGGGACGGAAGGAGGAAGAGCTGACATTCCATGTATGTTTCTCTCCTCCCTTTTCCTAAGAATGCTCCTGAACCAGGACATTTCTGCCTCTAGGGGACACAGGATGATGTCTGGGGGGCATCGGTGGTTGTCATGACTGGTGGAGACCAGGGACGCTCTAGTGCCTCTGCAGTGCCCAGGACGGCCCCACTGTCTAGTGCCCAGAGCGGGAGACCCATCCTGCCCAAGTGGTCAGCTCTAATGTCAGCCATGCTGAGGTTGAGAAACCTGTGTTAATTACACAGAAACCAACCGAGTCCGATCCTGCTTGCACCAGGCACAGGATCAACTCCTGACAGGGCAGACGATGGAAACCAGGGGGACCCCAGCTCCCAGGATTCACTTCCTCTCTCCCTTCCCAGTCAGTGTGTGGATTTTAATGTGTGCAGCCTCCTGGGACCTCAGTAGGGCAGAGCATCATGGGATAAGGAGTCTCTTGGGGGCCTGTGGAATCCCTAACCAAGGGGTCTCACCCGGGGTGATGTCATACCACCCCCACCCTGTACTGGATGATGTCTGGGGACATTTGTGGTTGTCACAACTATGGGGTGTTCCTGGCATGGCAGTGTCAGGGGAGAGGAACTTGTTGCCTTGGGGGCATCTAGATGGCAGACCACCGGGAGGGGGGGCCTAGGTGGTAGACCACCGGGAGGGGGGTCCTAGGTGGCAGACCACTGGGAGGGGGGTCCTAGATGGGATACCACTGGGAGAGGGTCCTAGATGGCAAGCCACTGGGAGGGGGTCCTAGATGGCAAGCCACTGGGAAGGGGTCCTAGATGGGAAACCACCGGGAGAGGGGTCCTTGTTGGGGGTTGGTGGAGTGTGGATGGGCGGCTTCTGACAAAATGCCTTGGCTTCTCCAGCCGCCAGATACAGCTCAGGTGATGAGCTCCTCTTTGCACACCTGCTGAGTCAGGTGACCTGGGGGGCAGGCTGTGGAGCCAGGCTGGGGATGGGCCCCAGGGGATGAGGGCATCAGGATAAAGGTGCACAAAGGGGTGGAGCTGAGGCTTGGAGGAGGTGCCCTGGCGGGCGAGATTGGCGCTGGAGCCTTACCCAGGAAGCTCATGGATGCTGGCATGTGCCTCTTGCCGTTCAGGTGGGACAGGGTCTCTCCGTCTCGGCACTGGACAGTGGGGCTGTCCTGGGCACTGCAGGGTGCCAAGCAGGGTTCCTGACCTCCACCCACTCCATGCCAGGAGCTTCTCCCAGTGGCGACAATCACAAATGTCCCAGACATGGCCCAGCATCCCCTGGCGTCTGAGTCATGTTTGGTTGAGAACCAGTGACAGAGGTGACACACATTCACTGTCATAAAAGCTGCCGTAAATGCGAAGTATCAGGAAAAACTCCTGAGACCCCCATGTATGCTATGCATGGTGCCCTGCGATGATGCTTTGTGCTCCTGGGTGTGTCCTGCATGCGGTGCCAAAAGCCCTCGCTAGAGGGGCCTGAGACTCTGAGGGAAGGGACTGGGGTGCCACCTGTGAGCGGGACAGCCCCCTGGCATGGTCCAGGTATCATGGCCCTTTACTCTGATGCAGATTGCTCCCCCCACGAGGGCTGGGACATAGTGCTTGCTTCACGACTGGTGCCCACAGATGCCCACTTGGCATTTGGTGGCTGAACAGCATCTGCCTCTGGTGTCCCTGCAGATGGAGGACGGTCATACCCTCTTCGACTATGAGGTCCGCCTGAATGACACCATCCAGCTCCTGGTCCGCCAGAGCCTCGTGCTCCCCCACAGCGCCAAGGAGCGGGACTCCGAGCTCTCCGACACCGACTCGGGCTGCTGCCTGGGCCAGAGTGAGTCGGACAAGTCCTCCACCCACGGCGAGGCAGCCGCCGAGACTGACAGCAGGCCAGCCGACGAGGACATGTGGGATGAGACGGAGTTGGGGCTGTACAAGGTGCGCCTCCCCTCTGTAGCTGCTCTGGGGTTGGACATTCTCCCTGCCATTCTGATCTTTGCATACCCAGGGCCCACGGGAGGGGCTTCCCACGCCCCTCTCCAGCTCCAGCTGGGGAGAAATGGCCAAGGGGTGGTTTCCTGCACATTCCCTGAGGGGAACACAGTGCCCTGGGCTTCCTTTGTGGACCTCTAGAGCAGAGTCCTGTGTGGGGGCTTGCACGTGTTTTCTCTGTGAAGCTTGCAGTGGCTGTGATGTTTCTGAACTTGCTGCCACCATGTAAGATCAGGAATTGTCACAGAAAGATCTGGGTTTCCAGCTCTTTTCTTTCTTTCTTTTTTTTGGCAGGGTCTCACTTTGTTGCCCAGCCTGGGGTGCAGTGGTGTGATTACAGCTCACTGCAGCCTCGAACTTGTGGGCTCAAGTGATCCTCCCACCTCAGCCTCCTGAGTAGCCGATGTTATAGGTGTGTGCCGCCACACCCAGCTAATTTTATTTTATTTTTTTGTAATACATGATCTCATTCTGTTGCCCAGGCTGGACTGCAGTAGTGCCATCTCAGCTCACTGCAACCTCTGCCTCCTGGGTTCAAGCAATTCTCGTGCTTCAGTCTCCTGAGTAGCTGGGATTGCAGGCATGTGCCACCACACCTGGCTAATTTTTGTATTTTTTATAGAGACAGGGTTTTGCCATGTTGTCCAGGCTAGTCTAGAACTCCTGGCCTCAAGTGATCCTCCTGCCTCAGCCTCCCAAAGTGCTGGAATTATAGGTGTGAGCCACCGCACCCAATCTGTTTTATTTTTTAGTAGACACAGGATCTTACTATGTTGCCCAGGCTAGTCTTGAGTTCCGGGGCTCAAGCATCCACCTGCCTTGGCCTCCCAAAGTGTCGGGATTCCAAGCGTGAGCCATGACGCCCTGCCTGGATTTCCAGCTTCTCTTGACAAATGGGCAGCTCTGGTCTCTCAGAGCCTTCTAACAGCTGTGGCTGAAGCAGAACTGCAGGGGCCTTTGTGAAGACAGTCCATGGCCCCAGTCCCCGCATCCCCATCACCCCTGCTGGGGCTGGTTTCTCACGGGCCTGGGTTCCCAGCCGGGGAGGAGAAACCTCGCTGTGGGCATTTGAGTTTGTGCCCTGGTTCCAGAGCATCCCAGCGTCAGAGAACCAAGGTGGTCTCCCGTCAGTTTTCCTTACCCCGTTGGGATACCAGAGTTCCCTCATTCCTCACAGGTCAACGAGTACGTCGATGCCCGGGACACGAACATGGGAGCGTGGTTTGAGGCGCAGGTGGTCAGGGTGACGCGGAAGGCCCCCTCCCGGGATGAACCCTGCAGCTCCACGTCCAGCCCCGCACTGGAGGAGGACGCAGAGGTCATTTACCACGTGAAATACGACGAGTGAGTCATGGCAGGTGGGCGGGCCTGGGTACTCAGGCTCTGAGACGTGCGTCCTTGGCTGCGGGTGTTCAGGCCAGAGCTTGGCACTGTCTCGAGATGGTAATCAGGACCTGGGTCCCCACCCTTGAGTTCCTAACAGCATACAAAGCTCACTGCACCCTCTACCTCCCGGTTTCTGCTGCCTCAGCCTCCCAATTAGCTGGGACTACAGGCGTGCACCACCAAGCCTGGCTAATTTTTGTTTTTGTTTATGTTTTGCTTTTTTTTTTTTTTGAGACATAGTTTTACTCTTGTTGCCCAGGCTGGAGTCAATGGCACGATCTTGACTCGCTGCAACCTCCGACTCCCGGGTTCAAGCGATTCTCCTGCCTCAGCCTCCCGAGTAGCTGGGATTACAGGCGCATGCCACCACACCTGGCTAATTTTGTATTTTTAGTAGAGATGGGGTTTCTCCATGTTGGCTGGTCTCGAACTCCCGACCTCAGTTGATGTGCCCGCCTTAGCCTCCCAAAGTGCTGGGATTACAGGCGTGAGCCACTGCGCCCGGCCACGCCCGGCTAATTTTTGTATTTTTAGTAGAGACAGGGTTTCACCGTGTTGGTCAAGCTGGTCTTGAACTCCTGACCTCGGGTGATCCGCCCGCCTTGGCCTCCCAAAGTGCTGGGATTACAGGCTTGAGCCACTGCGCCCGGCCTCTCCTCTTGTTCTAAAGACACCAGTCCTGTTGGATTGGGGCCCACCCTACTGCAGTGTGATCTCATCTTTTTTTTTTTTTTTTTTTGAGACGGAGTCTCGCTCTGTCGCCCAGGCTGGAGTGCAGTGGCCGGATCTCAGCTCACTGCAAGCTCCACCTCCCGGGTTCACGCCATTCTCCTGCCTCAGCCTCCCGAGTAGCTGGGACTACAGGCGTCCGCCACATCGCCCGGCTAGTTTTTTGTATTTTTTAGTAGAGACGGGGTTTCACCGTGTTAGCCAGGATAGTCTCGATCTCCTGACCTCGTGATCCACCCGTCTCGGCCTCCCAAAGTGCTGGGATTACAGGCTTGAGCCACCGCGCCCGGCCGTGATCTCATCTTAATAAGATTTCATCTGCAAAGGTTCTACCTACAAAGACCCTATTTCCAAAAACAGAACTATTTGTGGGTGCTGGGGATCAGCGTTTGAACATCTCTTTTTGCAGGGGACACAGGCAACCCATAATAATTCTGTACCTGGAATGTACCTTAATATACCTGCGTGTTCTCAACACCAGTAAATAAGCCTGTCGGGAGGGGCTGCTGCACAATGTCGGGTGGGGGGGCCTCTGCACACTGTCCGGAGGGGCCGGCCCCACTTCGGCTTGTTTCCCATGGAGGGAACGAGGTTTGGTCTTACCACGGGGTCTAAGGCCGGGGCTTTCCTCCCAGCTACCCGGAGAACGGCGTGGTCCAGATGAACTCCAGGGACGTCCGAGCTCGCGCCCGCACCATCATCAAGTGGCAGGACCTGGAGGTGGGCCAGGTGGTCATGCTCAACTACAACCCCGACAACCCCAAGGAGCGGGGCTTCTGGTACGACGCGGAGATCTCCAGGAAGCGTGAGACCAGGACGGCGCGGGAACTCTACGCCAACGTGGTGCTCGGGTGAGCCTCGCATCCTGGGGCGAGTCCTCCCTCTCTCCTTTCCTCCCTTTCCGGCCACCCAGCCCCTCCCGGGGCCCCTGGACTAGCTCTGAAGCCGTCCAGCCAGGCTGTGTGTGCTCCGGCCTGGCCTTCCTGCTTCCCCTCCGGGGTTTGCTCTTGCTCACTGCTAAGCATCTTTCTTTTTTTTTTTTTTTGAGGCGGAGTCTCGCTCTGTCGCCCAGGCTGGAGTGCAGTGGCCGGATCTCAGCTCACTGCAAGCTCCACCTCCTGGGTTTACGCCATTCTCCTGCCTCAGCCTCCCGAGTAGCTGGGACTACAGGCGCCCGCCACCTCGCCCGGCTAGTTTTTTGTATTTTTTTAGTAGAGACGGGGTTTCACCGTGTTAGCCAGGATGGTCCTGATCTCCTGACCTCCTGATCCGCCCGTCTCGGCCTCCCAAAGTGCTGGGATTACAGGCTTGAGCCACCGCGCCCGGCCTGCTAAGCATCTTTCTAAGACCGACCACCTTGCGCCCCTGAGTGCCTCTGCCCACGGGACCGTCTCTGACCGCCGGGCCCTGACAGGCAGAGTTGTCAAGCTTCCTTTTTCTCGTTTTTTTTGGTGGTGGTGGTGGTTGTTGTTTTTTGAGGCAGAGTCTCACTCTCTTGCCCAGGCTGGAGCACAGTGGCACAATCTCAGCTCACTGCAAGCTCCTCCTCCTGGGTTCATGCCATTCTCCTGCCTCAGCCTCCCGAGTAGCTGGGACTGCAGGCGCCCGCCACCTTGCCCGGCTCATTTTTTTGTATTTTTAGTAGAGACGGGGTTTCACCGTGTTAACCAGGATGGTCTTGATTTCTTGACTTTGTGATCCCCCCACCTCGTCCTCCCAAAGTGCTGGGATTACAGGCGTGAGCCACTACGCCCGGCCTCAAGCTTTTTCTCTTTTGTTTGTTTCAAATTTGGTGAATAGGTACCATTCACAGGGTCAAAATTCAGAAAGTACCCAAGACCACACATGAAGATTCCCCCTGCTCTGCCTGGTCACCCAGTTCCCCTTTTTGGCGACATCACTGTTATCAACTTTCTGGGGGCATTCTGTTCATAACCATATTTACAAAACCACACTGCTTAGGAGTCAGCAAACTGCAGTCCACAGGCCCGCTGTGGTCCTCTGCCTGCTTTGACAAATAAAATTTTATTGGGACACAGTCACGCCCATTTTTATCTTACTACCTGTGGTTGCTTTTGTGTTATAAGGTCAGAGTTGCATAGTTGCAACAGAGACTATGTGGCCTACAAAGCTGAAAATCCTTCCTGTCTGACCCTTTGCAGAAAAACTTTGCAGAGCCTCTTCTTTCTCCCTTGCTTCTTTATATGTGTGTGTGTGTGTGTGTGTGTGTGTGTGTGTGTGTGTGTGAGATAAAATAGATGTAACAGAAACTTAACCTTTTTTTTTTTTTGAGACGGAGTCTTGCTCTGTTGCCCAGGCTGAGTGCAGTGACCGGATCTCAGCTCACTGCAAGCTCCGCCTCCCGGGTTTACGCCATTCTCCTGCCTCAGCCTCCTGAGTAGCTGGGACTACAGGCGCCTACCACCTTGCCTGGCTAGTTTTTTGTATTTTTTAGTAGAGACGGGGTTTCACCGTGTTAGCCAGGATGGTCTCGATCTCCTGACCTCGTGATCGGCCCGTCTCGGCCTCTCAAAGTGCTGGAATTACAGGCTTGAGCCACTGCACCCGGCCCTTTTTTTTTTTTTTTTTTTTAAAGACACAGTCTCCCTCTGTCGCCCAGGCTGGGGTATAGTGGCATGATCTTGGCTCACTGCAGCCTCTGCCTCCCAGATTCAGGTGATTCTCCTGCCTCAGCGTCCCAAGTATGTGGGATTATAGGTGCCTGCTACCACGCCTGGCTAATTTATATATATATATGTTTTTTAGTAGAGTCTGGGTTTCACCATATTGGCCAGGCTGGTCTTGAACTCCTGACCTCAAGTGATTTGCCTGCCTCTGCCTCCCACAGTGCTGGGATTATAGGCATGAGCCACTGTGCCCGGTCAAAAACTTACCATTTGAACCATGTTTTTTTTTTTTTTTTTTTTTGAGACAGAGTCTCGCTTTGTCGCCCAGGCTGGAGTGCAGTGGCACCATCTCAGCTCACTGCAAGCTCTGCCTCCTGGGTTCACGCCATTCTCCTGCCTCAGCCTCTGAGCAGCTGGGACTACAGGCGCCCACCACCACGCCCGGCTAATTTTTTGTATTTTTAGCAGAGACGGGGTTTCACTGTGTTAGCCAGGATGGTCTCGATCTCCTGACCTCGTGATCTGCCCGCCTCGGCCTCCCAAAGTGCTGGGATTACAGGCGTGAGCCACCACGCCCGGCCTGAACCATGTTTAAGTGCACAGTTCAGTGGCATTGAACGCATTTATGTTGTTATTCTGCCATCTCCACCACTTCGTCCTTTTCCCAAACTGAAACTCTGACCCCATGAAACACTCACTCCCCAGCCCCTGACATCCCTGCATCCTACTTTCCATCTCTGTGAATCTGACGACTCGGGGGACCTCCTAGGAATGGGATCACACAGGATTTGTCCTTTTGCATCTGTTCACTGACGTCACTGAGCATGATGTCCTTGAGGTGCATCAGGCTATAGCCTGGTTGGAGTTTCCTTCCTTTTTGTGGCCGAGTGATAGCCCATGACATGTTGTCTATAAACACGAGCATCTTGGCAACGGTGTTCCAAGTACAGGTACAGCAAGCGCAGAGGTCCTGGAACATTTATGGTGCATCTGTGGCCCGGCAGGGAGGTCAATGAGCTGCAGAGGAGGGAAGAGAGTGGCTGGGGCTGTGGGAGCCTTCGGACTGAGTCTGGGCCATCACGGCATTACTCGGGTGTGGTGTGGAATTGGTATTTATTCTCTGCTAGGGGCAATTCTGAGCCTGAGATTTTCTGAGAAACATTATCTGGATTATTATATGGAATCTGATTTTTAAATGCTGGTGACTAACATTTTTTTCTTTTTTTCTTTTTCGAGACGGAGTCTCGTTCTTGTTGCCCAGGCTGGAATGCAGTGGCACGATCTCTGCTCACTGTAACCTCCACCTCCTGGGTTCAAGGGATCCTCAAGGGATCCTGCCTCAGCCTCCCAAGTAGCTGGGATTACTGGTGCCCACCACCATGTGCAGCTAATTGTTGTATTTTTAGTGGAGACAGAGTTTCACCATGTTGGCCAGGCTGGTCTTGAATTCCTGACCTCAGGTGATCCACCCACCTCAGCCCCCAAAAGTGCTGGATTACAGTCGTGAGCCACTGCGCTCAGCCAATCTGGTTTTACAAAGGGCAGTTCCCCTACACATACTCTCTTGCCTCCTGCCATGTAAGATGTGCCTGTGCTCCTCATTCACCTTCCACCATGATTGTGAGGCCTCCCCAGCTACGTGGAACTGTGAGTCCATTAAACCTTTTTCCTTTCTAGATTACTCAGTCTTTATTATTTAGTATGTCTTTATTAACAACACGAGAACAGACTCATACAACCCCTTCCAAGCTCTCGTGGTGGCTGATATAATCCACGTCTTTGCGGTTGAAGGATGGGGGCTTCATTTATTTTTAACTTGGCTCCTGGAGGCCGCCTGCAGTTCCCAGGGCCCGCCTGCAGTTCCCTGCCCCGTGGGCCCCTCTGATGTGGCTACTGACGTCAAGCCAGCAAGGGAGGTCTTCAGCTAGTCGGCTAGTGAGATACACAGCATTGAGCGACAGTCCGTCAGCTCTGCTGTGTTCTTATGGGTTAGGTTTAAGTCACAGTCCTGCCCATACTTTTATGGGGAGAAATGCCCACAAATGCATGGTTACCAGGAGGTGGGGGCGGTGGGGCCACCTTAGGCTCCATCCGTACCAGTTATACACCAGCTGCTGTCCGTTTACCCAGAGACGGATAACCTGCCCGGATAACCTGCACAGCCAGCACCCACGAGCTTTCTCCACCTCAGTCCCTTCCCCAGCAGAAGAAAACTGCTTTTCTGCATACTGACTGTCACGAGGAAGGGGTGTCACCAGGCAGGGAAACGAAGATACCTGGCTGACCACATGTTGGGGCGTTCGGGATTCTTTGATTCATTCACGCTGGTGTCCCGAGCCCTCTGGGGATGCAGGAGGCACAGCGGGAAAGGGAGGGGGTGCTCGGTCCAGGCAGCTCTGGGGCAGACATTGTCCCCTGCCAGCCCCACAGGAACTTCCAGGGATGCAGTGAGAGGGTCACGCTGAGCCGAGTCGTGCCTCGCAGTGAGTTTGTGATATGTGCCTGTCGTTAGCACCTTCGACTTTCATCAGCTGCTGAGTCAGGCATCATACAAGATGAGACAGAGAAACGCACCTGCAGTCGCTGTCTTAGGAGGCACCCAGCCTGGTGCGGGAGACAGATCTGCAGATGACAGACTAGGGAGATGGGTTCTCTGTGACAACACGTGAGGAACGGCGGCAGAGACGGCTGAGCGGCCTCTGAGATTGGCAGGCTCAGATAGGTGGCTGGGCCCCATCCCGCTCTGGGCAGTGCTAGGAGCTACCAGCTTTTGCCAGGGCTGACTTCTAAATGCAAACCCTCTGCACTGGTGTCTCCACAGTGTGGGGGTCAATTCAATAATCGTTCATTTTCATTAAATTTTACCTTGCAGTGTAGATTCACAGGCAGTTATAATGTAGAGATGGCTAGGCGCAGTGGCTCACGCCTGTCTTCCCAGCACTTTGGGAGACTGAGGTGGGAGGATCGCTTGAGCCTGGGAGGTCGAGGCTGCAGTGAGCTATGATCACACTCCTGCCCTCCAGCCTGGACAACAGCAAGAGACTCAGAAAAAAAAAAAAAAAAAAAGCCGCATATCCTTTATTCAATTTCCCCCAATGGTAACATCTTATATTAATAAACTATACTGTGTTACTGCAATTGGGATATTGACATTGATAGTCAAGAGTGAGTTTCCTCCCCGTAAAATCCTTCTCATTGCCCCTTTTATAGCCACCTCCCCATCCCCAGCTGGTCCCTGACCCCTGGCAAGCACTAATTTTTTCTTTTTGTTTGAGATGGAGTCTCGCTCTCTTTTGTTCTCTGTTGATACAATTTTGTAATTTCAAGGATTTTACAATTTCAACTTTGTAATAAGGACTCCTGTTACATAAATGGAATCACACAGTATGTAACCTTTTGGGATTGATTCTTTTTTTCCCCACTCTCCATAATTACGGATTAACTAAAGTTATCGCGTATCAGTAGCTCATTCCTTTTCATCCCTGAGTAGTATTCTGTGGTATAGATGGGCCACTGTTTTTTTTTTTTTTCAACAACCCATTGGATATCTGAGCTGTTTCCAGGATTTTTTGTGGTTTAAGATTTATTTGTGGCCGGGCGCGGTGGCTCACGCCTGTAATCCCAGCACTTTGGGAGGCCGAGGCGGGCGGATCACGAGGTCAGGAGATCGAGACCGTCCTGGCTAACACGGTGAAACCCCGTCTCTACTGCAAATGCAAAAAATTAGCCGGGCGAGGCGGCGGGCACCTGTAGTCCCAGCTACTCAGGAGGCTGAGGCAGGAGAATGGCATGAACCCGGGAGGCGGAGCTTGCAGTGAGCCGAGATCGTGCCACTGCACTCCAGCCTGGGCGACTAAGCGAGACTCTGTCTCAAAAAAAAAAAAAAAAAAAAAAAGATTTGTTTGTTTTTTGAGACAGAGTCTTGCTCTGTTGCCCAGGCTCTGGAGTGCAGTGATGTGATCTCAGCTCACTGCAACCTCCGCCTCCCGGATTCAAACGATTCTCCTGCCTCAGCCTGCGCACGGAGTAGCTGGGATTACAGGTGCGTGCCAGCACACCCAGTTTATTTTTGTAATTTTAGTAGAGGTGGGGTTTCTCCATGTTGGCCAGGCTGATCTCGAACTCCTGACCTCAGATGATCCGCCTGCCTTGGCCTCTCAAAGTTTTAGGATTACAGGCGTCAGCCACTTCTCCCGGCCAGTTTCGGATTTATTTGACTAAGTTAATAAGAAACAGTGGTCTGCAGTTTTCTTGTTTTGCATGGTCTTTGTTGGTTTGGTCAATACCGGCCTTATAACGTGAGCTGGGAAATGTTTACTCCTTTTTCTGTTTTCTGGAAACGATTGTGTAAAATTTACGTTAATTCGCCTTTAAAGGTTTGATAGAATCCTTTAATGAGACCATGGGTTGGGCACAGTGGCCAATGCCTGTAATTCCAGCACTGTGAGAGGCCGAGGTGGGTGGATCACTTGAGGTCAGGAGTTCGAGAACAGCCTGGCCAACATGGTGTGAAACCCCCGTCTCTACTAAAAATACAGACATTATCTGGGCATGGTGGTGTGCACCTGCAGTCCCAGCTACTTGGGAGGCTGAGGCAGGAGAATTGTTTGAACCTGGGAGGTGAAGGTTGCAGTGAGCTATGATCGTGCTATTGCACTCCAGCCTGGATGACAGAGCAAAACTCCGTCTCGGGGGGCGGGTGTGGGGGGGAAGCTTTAATGAGGCCATGGAGATCTGGAGATGTCTTTTGGGGGAACTTTTATGAATTGAATTTCTTCTATGGTTATGTGACTGTCTGGACTATCTGTTACAGCCTGTTTGAGCTTAAGTACTTTCTGGGTTTTGGGGAATTAGCACATTTCTCTGAGCATAAAGTCATTTGTATTATTTCTTTATTCTCTGATGCCTGAAGGATCTAGTGAGATCCCTGTTTTATTCTTGGTTTTGAGAATTTGTGTTTTCTCTTTATTTTTGTCAGTCTTTGCCAATTTTATTATTTTTTAGGATCTTAGACCTTTCCCTCCCTGCTCATTTATTTGTACAGCAAGAATAAGACGGGTTTGCTTGTTTGTTTTGAGACAAGATCTCATTCTGTGAGGGCAGTGGCGAGATCTCAGCTAACTGCAACTTCTGGCTCCCGGGTTCAAGCGATCCTGATCTCAGGTGATCCACCCGCCTCGGCCTCTCAAAGTGCTGGGCCTATAGGCGTGAGCCACCGCACCTGGCATGAGACAGTTTTGTTTTGGTCAGTTTTTTTTTTTTTTTTTTTTTGAGATGAGGTCTTGCTCTGTTGCCCAGGCTGGAGTACAGTGGCAAACTTTCAGTTCACTGTAGCCCCAACCTCCTGGGCTCAAGCAATCCTCCCACCTCAGCCTCCCAAGTAGCTGGGACCATAGGTGTGCACCACCATGCCTGGCTATTTTTTTTTTTTTGGGTGAGACAAAGTCTCGCTGTATCACCTGTGGTGGAGTGCAGTGGTGCGATCTCGGCTCACTGTAACTTCCGCCTCCCAGGATCAAGCGATTCTCCTGTCTTAGCCTCCCGAGTAGCTGGGATTACAGACATGCACCACTGCACCTGGCTCATTTTTTTTTCTTTTTTTTTTTGTATTTTGAGTAGAGAAGGGGTTTCACCATGTTGGCCAGGCTGGTCTTGAACTCCTGACCTTAGGTCATCTACCTGCCTCGACCTCCCAAAGTGCTGGGATTGCAGGTGTGAGCTACTGCACCCGGCCTTTTTTTTTTTTTTTCAGTAGCAATGGGGGCGGTCTGGCTATGTTGCCCAGATTCGTCTCGAACTTTTGAGTTCAAGTGATATGCCTGTCTCAGTCTCCCAAAGTGTGCTGGGATCATAGGTATGAGCCACTAAACCCAGTCTTAGAATATGCTTTTTTTTTTTTTTTGAGACGGAGTCTTGCTCTCTCACCCAGGCTAGAGTGCAGTGGTGCAATGATAGCTCACTGCGGCCTTGAATTCCTGGGCTGAAGCAATCCTCCTGCCTCAGCCTCTTTTCCTTAACACTTTATTTGTTGAGGAATCCTGGTCATTTTTCCCAGGAGGTCCAAATGGCTCTATCCAGACTAGAGATGACCAGGAGATGTCGCTGGCTGCGTGCATCTGTGCTCCCTGTGAGCTGGTGGGTCGATGTGTTCCCACACTGTCCCATAGCCAAGAACCACGTGTGCTGTGCTCGAAACGTGGCCAGGAGGAACTGGAATGTACATGAGTGTAAAATACACACAGGCTGCCGGGCGCGGTGCCTCACGCCTGTAATCCCAGCACTTTGGGAGGCCGAGGTGGGCGGATCACGAGGTCAGGAGATCGAGACTATCCTGGTTAACACGGTGAAACCCCGTCTCTACTAAAAATACAAAAAATTAGCCGGGCGTGGTGGTGGGCTACTGTAGTCCCAGCTACTCGGGAGGCTGAGGCGGGAGAATGGCATGAACCCGGGAGGTGGAGCTTGCAATGAGCTGAGATCGCGCCACTGCACTCCAGCCTGGGCGACATAGCGACACTCCTTCTCAAAAGAAAAAAAAAAAAAAAATACACGTGGGCTTTCAGAGACCTGATACAAAAGAAGAATGTAAAGTAGCTCATTAATAACATTTTCATACTCATTCCATGTTGAAATAATCTCCTGTCTACGCTGGGTTCTATGGAACATACTTTAATTGCTTCCACCTGTGTCTACCTCTCAAACGTGCTTATTAGAAAGTTTAGAATTACACACGCAGCGTGTGTTCAGATGCTGTTTCCCTCGGTCGTTGCTGATGGAGATGTCGGATTATTGATCTTGGGGGATCAGTTTCACTCACAGAAGTTCTTGTATTTCGATGTAGGCCGTTGGATCAAATGTTGCCTTTGTGTTTTTTTTTTTTTTGAGACGGAGTCTCGCTCTGTCGCCCAGGCTGGAGTGCAGTGGCATGATCATCTCGGCTCACCACAACCTCCACCTCCTAGGTTCAAGCGATTCTCTTGCCTCAGCCTCCCAAGTAGCTGGGATTACAGGCACGTGCCACCATGCCCGGCTGATTTTTGTATTCTTAGTAGAGATGGGGTTTCACTATGTTGGCCATGCTAGTCTTGAACTCCTGACCTCGTCATCCACCCACCTCGGCCTCCCGAAGTGCTGGGATTACAGGCGTGAGCCACGGTGCCCAGACTTGATTTTTTTTTTTTTTTTTTTGATGAGCCGGTGTCTCACTCTGTCGCCCAGGCTGGAGTGCAGTGGTGCGATCTTCTTGGCTCACTTCAGCCTCCGCCTCCCAGGTTCAAGCAATTCTCCTGCCTCAGCCTCACGGGTAAGCTGGGATTACAGGTGGGCGCCACCATGCCCAGCAAATTTTTGCATTTTTAGTAGAGATGGGGTTTTGCCATGTTGGCCAGGCTGGTCTCGAACTCCTGACCTCAGGTGTTCAGCCTGCCTCGGCCTCCCAAAGTGTTGGAATTACAGGTCTGAGCTACCATGCCCGGCCAACTGTTATGAGTCTTGCTTGTCCGTTCTTGTTGGTTTGGCGCTCCTTAGCCAAAGGTTCAAACTCATCCTCCCCATCCTGCAACGAAACTCTGGTTTCTGTATTCTCATCTTCTGTGAGTGCGGCTTTGATTGGTAGGGGGCGTAGCTGAGCTGTTGCCCCAGGCACCCTGAGAACACGTGGTGTTCAAGTGCTCTGAGAGTAAATTTAGGGGCCTCGGCAGGGTCAGGTGGCCAGAATGTTCCAGCGTCCTCATTCTTTGCAGGGATGATTCTCTGAATGACTGTCGGATCATCTTCGTGGATGAAGTCTTCAAGATTGAGCGTCCGGGCGAAGGGAGCCCTATGGTTGACAACCCTATGAGACGTGAGTTCTGAGCCAGCCTTTCCCCATCTTCCGCGGTGGGCACGGGGCGGGGGCTCTTGTCCCGTCTCTGGCTTGGCCGGGCCCCGCCGGAGCTGACCCTGCTGCCCCGTGCCCAGGGAAGAGCGGGCCGTCCTGCAAGCACTGCAAGGACGACGTGAACAGACTGTGCCGGGTCTGCGCGTGCCACCTGTGCGGGGGCCGGCAGGACCCCGACAAGCAGCTCATGTGCGATGAGTGTGACATGGCCTTCCACATCTACTGCCTGAACCCGCCCCTCAGCAGTGTTCCCAGCGAGGATGAGTGGTGAGTGCAGCCCTGCCTGCCGCAGGGAGACCAGAGTGTGCCCTACAAATCCCCAGAGGGGCACTGAGGAGAAGCAGGAGAGGGGCGGGCACGGCGGCTCACGCCTGCAATCCCAGTGCTTCGGGAGGCCAAGGCGGGAGGATCACTTGAGCTCAGGAGTTCAAGACCAGCCTGGGCAACGTAGAGACCCCGTTTTTTTTTTTTTTTTTTTTTCTTTTTTTTCCAAGATGGAGTCTTGCTCTGTCGCCCAGGCTGGAGTGCAATGGCGCGATCTCGGCTCACTGCAAGCTCCGCCTCCCGGGTTTATGCCATTCTCCTCTCTCAGCCTCCCGAGTAGCTGGGACTACAAGCGCCCGCCACCATGCTGGGCTAATTTTTTTGTATTTTTTTTTTTTAGTAGAGGCGAGGTTTCACCGTGTTAGCCAGGATGGTCTCGATCTCATGACCTCGTGATCTCCCTACCTCGGCCTCCCAAAGTGCTGGGATTACAGACATGAGCCACTGCGCCCAGCCTTGAGACGGAGTCTTGCTCTGTCACCCAGACTGGAGTACAATGGCACTATCTAGGCTCACTGCAACCTCTGCCTCCCAGGTTCAAGCAATTCTCGTGCCTCGGCGTTCCGAGTAGCTGGGATTACAGGTGCCTGCCACCACACCCGGCTAATTTTTGTAGTTTTAGTAGAGACGGAGTTCCACCATCTTGTCCAGGCTGGTCTCGAACGCTTTCCCTCAAATGATCTGCCTGGCTCAGCCTCCCAAAGTGCTGGGATTACAGGTGTGAGCCACCATGCCCAGCCTGGACACCCCATTTCTACAAAAAATTTAAGAAAACTAGTTGGGTGTGGTGGTGCTTGTCTGTGGTCCCAGCCACTTGGGAGGCTGAGGTAGGAGGATCAGATCACTGGAGCCCAGCAGGTTGAGGGTGCAGTGAACTGTGATCGTGCCACTGTACTCCAGCCTGGGTGATGGGAGTGGGACCCTATTTCTTTAGAAAAATAAAAATGGGGTCAGGTGCAGTGGCTCACGCCTGTAATCCCAGCACTTTGGGAGGCTAGGGCGGGCGGATCACGAGGTCAGGAGATTGAGACCAGCCTGGCCAAGATGGTGAAACCCCATCTCTATTAAAATACAAAAAAATTAGCCAAGCGTGGTGCCACGCGCCTGTAATCCCAGCTACTCAGGAGGCTGAGGCAGGAGAATCGCTTGAACCCGGGAGGCGGAGGTTGCCATGAACTGAGATTGTACCACTGTAGTCAAGCCTGGCGACAGAGACTCTGTCTCAAAAAAAATAAAAAATAAAAAAAAGGCGGGAGGAGTGTTAAGGAAATCTTCCCATGTTCCTTGAGTGGGCGAGACCTGTGGCAGCCAGAGAACAGAGCCCAGGGGACTTCACAGCTTCTGTGATAGGAGGTTTCATAGCCACTGTGTTCCTGGTGCACATGATGACAACTGTGGATGTGGATGGGGAGGTTGTGACGCGCTGGGCTCGGGTCTGAGGACCTGCGTGTCACTCCTCCAGTGCAGAAGTGGGTGCTGTTGTTGCCCTGCCCCCCATCGTGGAGATGGGGAAGCTGAGTCCACGGCAGGGAGAAGACACCCATGGAATCTGCCCGTGTATTTCCCACATCCCACAATGCGTTCACTCTCACTGTTGGAAGATCCATGGAATTCTCCCTGGAAGGCCAACAGAGAACCTGATTGCTTGCTTCCTTCCCTTCCTTCCTTCCCTTCTCTCCCTTCCTTCCCTTCTCTCCCTTCCTTCCCTTCTCTCCCTTCCCTCCCCTCCCCTCCCTTCCCTTCCCTCCCCTCCCTTCCCTCTCCTTGTCTTCCCTCCCCTCCCTTCCCTTCCCTTCCCTTCCCTCCCCTCCCCTTCCCTCCCCTTCCCTCCCCTCCCCTCCCCTCCCCTCCCCCCCCCTTCCCC
>NC_037687.1:4899442-4942097 GCF_003255815.1 Theropithecus gelada
CCTCCCCTTCCCCTCCCCTTCCCCTCCCCTTCCCCTTCCCCTCCCCTTCCCCTTCCCCTCCCCTTCCCCTCCCTTCTCTTCCCTCCCTTCTCTTCCCTCCCTTCCCCTCCCTTCCTCCCCCTCCCTTCCTCCTTCCTCCTTCCTTCCTCTCCCTCCCTTCCCTCCCTTCTTCCTTCCTCCTTCCTTCCTCCCTCCTTCCCTTCCCTTCTCTTCCCTTCCCTTCTCTTCCCTTCCCTTCCCTTCCTTCCCTTCCCTTCCTTCCCTTCCTTCCCTTCCTTCCCTTCCTTCCCTTCCCTCCCTTCCCTCCCTCCCTTCCTCCTTCCTTCCTCCCTTCCCTTCCCTTCCCTTCCCTTCTCTTCCCTTCCCTTCCTTCCCTTCCCTTCCCTCCTCTTCCCCTCCTCTCTCCCCTCCCCTCCCCTTCTCCTCCCTTCCCCTCCCCTCCCCTCCCTTCCCTTCCCTTCCCTTCCTTCCTTTCACTTTCCTCCCTTCGCTCCCTTCCTTTCCCTTTCCTCCCTTCCCTCCCTTCCCTCCCTTCCCTCTTCCTTCCCTTCCTTCCTCCTTCCTCCTCCCTTCCTCCTCCCTTCCTTTCCCTTTCCTCCCTTCCCTCTTCCTTCCCTTCCTTCCTCCTTCCTCCTCCCTTCCTCCTCCCTCCCTCCCTCCCTTCCTCCCTCCCTCCCTTCTCTTCCCTTCCCTCCCTCCCTCCCTCCCTTCCTCCCTCCCTCCCTCCCTTCTTCCCTCCCTCCCTCCCTCCCTCCCTTCCTCCCTCCCTCTCTTCCTCCCTCCCTCCCTCCTCCCTTCCTCCCTTCTCTTCCCTTCCCTCCCTTCTCTTCCCTTCCCTTCCTTCCCTTCCCTTCCTTCCCTTCCCTTCCTTCCCTCCCCTTCCCTTCCTCCCCTCCCCTTCCTTCCCTCCCCTTCCTTCCCTTCCCTTCCCTCCCCTTCCTTCCCTTCCATTCCTTCCCTTCCCTCCCCTCCCTCCTTCCCTCCTTCCTTCCTCCCTCCCCTCCCCTCCTTTCCCTCCTTTCCCTCCTTTCCTTCCTTTTCCTCCTTTCCTTCCTTTCCTTCCTTCCCTCCCCTCCCCTTCCCTCCCCTCCCTTCCCTTCCTCCCTTTCTTTTCTTTCTTTACTTTCTTTTGATGGAATCTTACTCTGTCCTCCAGGCTGGAGTGCAGTGGTGCAACCTCGGCTCACTGCAACCCCTGCCTCCTGATTTCAAGTGATTCTCCTGCCTCAGCCTCCCGAGTAGCTGGGATTACAGGTGCCCACCCCCATGCCCAGCTAAGTTTTGTATTTTTAGTAGAGATGGGGTTTTACCATGTTGGCCAGGCTGGTGTTGAACTCCTGACCTCAGGTGATCTGCCTGCCTTGACCTCCTAGAGTGCTGGGATTACAGGCGTGAGCCCCCGCGCCTGACTTAGTTTGAATGAATTTAAAGGTAAATAGCCTCGTGCGTGTGCCAAGTGGCCCACAGTGTGGACAGGGCAGGATGGAAGGGGTGCCAGGCGAGGAGAGCTGTGTCCGTGGTGCGTGGGCAGAGGGCACGTGTTGGCTGAGACGTCTGCCAGGCTGGGCGTGGGCAGTGACAATCCTGACCCCACAGGTACTGTCCTGAGTGCCGGAATGATGCTAGCGAGGTGGTGCTCGCGGGAGAGCGGCTGAGAGAGAGCAAGAAGAAGGCGAAGATGGCCTCGGCCACATCGTCCTCGCAGCGGGACTGGGGCAAGGTGAGGCGGGTCCTCCCCACGCGCCCGTGGCTCTTCCCCGCCTGCCAGGGCTCACGCTGTTGTTCTTTGTGTCTGCGCCTGGGACAGGGCATGGCCTGTGTGGGCCGCACCAAGGAATGCACCATCGTCCCGTCCAACCACTACGGACCCATCCCGGGGATTCCCGTGGGCACCATGTGGCGATTCCGAGTCCAGGTACCTGCAGCGTCCCAGGGGTCCAGGGGCCACGCGGGGTCGTCCTGCTTTTCTGAGGGCAGTTTTCTCCTGGCCTCGGCCAGCCAGGGGTCAAGGTGGTTACCAGGTCCCAGCGGTGCCTTGTCCGGCCGCAGAGGGGCATGGAACGTGTGCACGTTTGGGTTCACTCCTTATTTTACCAGAGACCTGAAATCAATCCTTGGGGGCGGGGGCTGGTGCTCCTCTGCTCGGAGGCACGTAAGGTCATTCCCAAAGCTCCTGTCCCAGGGAAGGGGTGGCAGCTGCTAAAAGGGACCTGTCTCAGCCCTGGTTGTGATCTGTCACTGGGGCAGCTCCCACCTGTGACTGGGCATTGACAGTGCTGGGTGCTGTCAGCTGTGGGCTGTATGTCACGGCAAACTAGACACTTTGGCACTAGTGACGTTGGAGCCAGGTGGTTCTCTGGGGCGGGGCCATCCTGGGCGCTGCAGGGTGCTGAGCAGCGTCCCTGGCCCCCACCCACTTCACGTCGCCCCAAGTCATGACTACCAGAAACGTCTCCAGACATCTGAGTGTCCCCTGGGAGGCAGAACTGCCCCTGGGTGAGATACACTGAGCTGGGTGGACAAGCTGGGCCTCCTCATGGAGTTCATGGGGCCAGGCGTGCAGCGGCTAGGAGCTCCTGGGGCAGCACTGTATCTCTAGGGCTCAGCAGCCGGCCGGGGCCCCACGCTCAGGCCAGGGCCTCTCAGGGCATTCTGTGAAGTGAGTGGCAGGCTGGATCTCAACCGGCCCAATGAGGGCCGGCTTTTTTTTTTTTTTTTGAGATGGAGTCTTGCTGTGTCGCCCAGGCTGGAGTGCAGTGGCCAGATCTCAGCTCACTGCAAGCTCCGCCTCTCAGGTTCACGCCATTCTCCTGCCTCAGCCTCCCGAGTAGCTGGGACTACAGGCACCCGCCACCTCGCCCAGCTAGTTTTTTGTATTTTTTAGTAGAGACAGGGTTTCATCGTGTTAGCCAGGATGGTCTCGATCTCCTGACCTCGTGATCCACCCATCTCGGCCTCCCGAAGTGCTGGGATTACAGGCTTGAGCCACCGTGCCCAGCCAAGGCCGGCTTGTATATCATAACCTCATTTAGAGCTCAGTCCCACCAGATACTCATCACCCCCACTTTTCTTTTTTTTGAGATGGAGTCTTGCTCTGTTGCCCAGGCTAGAGTGCAGTGGCGTGGTCTTGGCTCACTGCAACTTCCCTCTCCTGGGTTCAAGCGATTCTCCTGTCTCAGCCTCCTCAGTAGCTGGGATCACAGAGACACACCACCACACCTGGCTAATTTTTGTCTTTTTAGTAGAGACGGGGTTTTACCTTGTGGCCAGGCTGGTCTTGAACTCCTGACCTCAAGTGATCACCCACCTCGGCCCCCGAAAGTGCTGGGATTACAGGTGTGAGCCACCATGCCCGGCCGTCACCCCCACTTTCTGGAGGCCGAAGCGGAGCATCTGGGATCAGCAGTGAGGCTGCCCTGTGCACACTTGATGGGACTGGCATTCACGCCAGCTGGTCTCATGGTGCAGCTCAAACTCTGGCCATCTCTGGCCGAGCAGCATACGTAGTAGGCCACTCGCAGGCCTGACACTTTTGGCGTAAAAGTGAGGCCACTGGCTTCGCGGGGTAGGGAGGAGGAGGGCGGTGGAGCTTCTCCGCAGCAGTCATTGCAGAGGACACCATGTATGTCTTGGTGGCATCCTCAGGTCAGCGAGTCGGGTGTCCATCGGCCCCACGTGGCTGGCATCCATGGCCGGAGCAACGACGGAGCGTATTCCCTAGTCCTGGCGGGGGGCTACGAGGATGACGTGGTGAGTGTGTGCGTGGGAGGCGTGGGGGAGGGTTGCTGTAGTTTTTTGGATGGTGGTAAAATACATACAACAAAATTTCCCATCCTAGCTTTTTGTTTTGTTTTGTTTTGTTTTGTTTTGTTTTGTTTTTGAGACAGAGTCTGGCTCTGTCGCCCAGGCTGGAGTGCAGTGGCGCGATCTCGGCTCACTGCCAGCTCCGCCTCCCGGGTTCACGCCATTCTCCTGCCTCAGCCTCCCGAGTAGCTGGGGCTATAGGCGCCCGCCACCACACCCGGCTAATTTTTTTGTATTTTTAGTAGAGACGGGGTTTCACCATGTTCGCCAGGATGGTCTCGATCTCCTGACCTTGTGATCCGCCCACCTCGGCCTCCCAAAGTGCTGGGATTACAGGCGTGCGCCACCGCGCGCGGCCCATCCTAGCGTTTTTTAAACGCTCAGTTCCCAGTGGCATGAAGTATATTCCCATTGCTATGCAACCATCACCACCACCATCTCCAGAACTTTCTCATCTTCCCAACCTGAAACGTCATCTCCACGAAGCACTTGCTTCCCACCCCCTCCCAGTCCCTGGCACCCCCCAACCTGCTTCCTGCCTCTGTGACTCTGACGACTCTGGAGACCTCCTAGGAGTGGAATCACACAGCACATGTCCTTGCGTGCCTGGCTTCTCTCCTGAGCCCGACGTCCTTGCTTTGTCCATGTTGTCGCATGTGTCAGGGTTCCCCTTTCATTCATGGCCAAGTCCTATTCTGCTGTGTGCAGGGACCACGCTGTGTTGATCTGTCCATCCATCCGTGGGCACTGGGGTTCCTTCCCCTTTCGACTGCTGTGAATAGATCTGCTATGAACATGGCTCTACGAGTATCTCCAGCCCCTGTTTTCCATTCTTTTTTTTTTTTTTTTTTTTTTTTTTTTTTTTTTGAGACGGAGTCTCGCGCTGTGTCACCCAGGCTGGAGTGCAGTGGCGCGATCTCGGCTCACTGCAAGCTCCGCCTCCCAGGTTCAGGCCATTCTCCTGCCTCAGCCTCCGAGTAGCTGGGACTACAGGCGCCCGCCACCACGCCCGGCTAGTTTTTTGTATTTTTTAGTAGAGACGGGGTTTCACCATGTTAGCCAGGATGGTCTCGATCTCCTGACCTCATGATCCGCCCGCCTCGGCCTCCCAAAGTGCTGGGATTACAGGCTTGAGCCACCGCGCCCGGCCCTGTTTTCCATTCTTTTGGGTGTATATCCAGAGGTGGAATTCAAGGGTCCTGTGATAATTCTATGTTGAGTATTTTTTTTTTCTTCTTTTTTTTTGGAGACCGAGTCTCATTCTGGCTGAAGTGCAGTGGTGTGATCACAACTCACTACAGCCACTGCCTCCTAGGCTCTAGTGATCATCCCACATCAGCCTCCCAAGAAGCTGGGACTACAGGCATTATGCACTGCTATGCTAAACTAATTTTTGTTTTTCTTTTTTTTTTTTTTTTTGGAGACAGAGTCTCATTCTGTTGCCCAGGCTGGAGTGCAATGGTGCAATCTTGGCTCGCTGCAAGCTCCACCTCCTGGGTTCACATCATTCTCCTGCCTCAGCCTCCCAAGTAGCTGGGACCACAGGCGCCCGCCACCACGCCTGGCTAATTTTTTTTTTTTTTTTTTGTATTTTTTAGTAGAGATAAGGTTTCACTGTGTTAGCCAGGATGGTCTTGATCTCCTGACCCCGTGATCTGCCCGCCTCGGCCTCCCAAAGTGTTGGGATTACAGGCGTGAGCCACCACGCCTGGCCACGCCAAGCTAATTTTTGTATTTTTTTTTTTTGTGGTGATAGGGTTTCGCCATGTTGCCCAGGCTGATCTTCAACTCCTGGGCTTAAGCGATCCTCGCTCCCCAGCCTCCTAAAGTGCTGGGATTATAGGTGTCAGCCACCGTGCCCAGCCCTCTGTTTAGCTTCTTGAGGACGCACCACACTGTACATTCGCTTTGCCATTCTGCAGTCCCACTGGGAAAAGGGCTCCAATTTCCCCACATTCTCACCAACACTTGTTATTTTCTGTTTCTTTGAAAGTAGCCATCCTGGGGGTTTTGCTTTCAATGCAGTCTCTCTTTTTGCCTCTGCAGAGGGTTCACCCAGCCTTCTTATCTGTTTCAGGACAATGGGAATTTTTTCACATACACAGGTAGTGGTGGCCGAGATCTTTCCGGCAACAAGAGGACCGCGGAACAGTCTTGCGATCAGAAACTCACCAACACCAACAGGTTCGTGGAATGAGCCTTCTTATTTCCTTGCCGGCACACATCTGCCGAGTCCTTGGTTCTGTTCTGGGCCTCATGTCCAGCAAGTGATAGTCTCATTAGGAGCTTGGTAGAACATAGTGATGCCTGGCATTCGGTTCCTCTCTTCTTTTTTTTTTTTTTTTTTTGATGGAGTTTTGCTCTTGTCCCCCAGGCTGTAGTGCAGTGGTACCATCTTGGCTCACTGCAACCTCTGCCTCCCAGGTTCAAGTGATTCTCCTGCCTTAGCCTCCTGAGTAGCTGGGATTACAGGCGCCTGCCACCATGCCTAATTACTTTTTGTACTTTTAGTAGAGACGGGGTTTCACCATCGAGACGGGGTTTCATCATGTTGGCCAGGCTGGTTTCCAACTCCTGACCTCAGGTGATCTGCCTGCCTCTGTCTCCCAAAGTGCTGGGATTACAGGTGTGAGCCCCTGTGCCCGGTCTGGTTCCTCCCTTCTATGTGCCACATACTGTGAGCCATCCAGATGGATGAGAGCAAACTTCCCTATAAAAGGCCAGATAATAGGTATCTTGTTTTTTTTTGTTTGTTTTTTCGAGATAGGGTCTTGCTCTGTTGCCCAGGCTGGAGTGTAGTGGTGCAATCTCTGCTCACTGCAACCTCTGCCTCCTGGGCTCAAACAATTCTCCTGCCTCAGCCTCCTGAGTCGCTGGGATTACAGGTGTGTGCCACCTCACCTGGCTAATTTTTGTATTTTTAGTAGAGATAGGGTTTTGCCATGTTGGTCAGGCTGGTCTCGAACCCCTGACCTCAGGTGATCCGCTCTCCTCGGCCTCCCAGTGTCGATATTACAGGCATGAGCCGCTGCGCCTGGCTGATAGTAGGTATCTTAATGCTGGGCCCAGTGGCTTGTGCCTGTTCTTGCACTTCAGGAGGCCGAGGCTTGAGGATCACTTGAGTTCAGGGAGTTCAAGACCAGCCTGGGCAATGTAGTGAGACACCCCCTCTACTAAAAAGTAAAAATAAAAAAATGAGCTGGGTGTGTTAGCACATGCCTATAGTCACAGCAACTTAGGAGGCCGAGGCAGATGGATCACTTGAGCCCAGGAGGCTGAGGCTGCAGTGAGCTGAGATTGCGCTACTACACCCCAGCTTGAGCAACAGACTGAGATCTTGTTTCCAAAAAAAAAAAAACCTCCAAAATAGATTGCTTCTGGCCAGGCTCGGTGGCTCATGCCTGTAATCCCAGCACTTTGGGAGGCCGAGGTAGGTGGATCATGAGGTCAGGAGATCGAGACCATCCTGGCGAACACAGTGAAACCCCGTCTCTACTAAAAATACAAAAAAATCAGCTGGGTGTGGTGGTGGGTGCCTTGTAGTCCCAGCTTCTAGGGAGGCTGAGGCAGGAGAATGGCGTGAACCTGGGAGGCGGAGCTTGCAGTGAGCAGAGATCGTGCCACTTGGAACTCCAGCCTGGGCGACAGAGTGAGACTCTGTCTCAAAAAAAAAAAAACAATAGATTGCTTCAACTGTGCAGGTCACACAGTCTATGCAGAGAACCTCTTCAGCTCTTGTGTCATAGCACAAAATCAACCACAGACCCTACGTTAAGTGAATGAGCATGGCTGGGTTCCAGTGAATTTTATTTGCAAAAGGATGTGATGGGCCAGAATTTGCTTGGCCCCTGATGATAGGATGGGGGCGGACTTTTTCAGCATAAAAACCATTATTATATAAGCCAAAAGGAAAAGACAGATTCGATGATCTAAACATTATAAATATATGACATAAATAAATCCTATAAATTAAAAGGCAGATGACTAGGAGGAGTTCTTGACATGACACATGATGATTGTGTCTTTATACTATAAAGAGCTGTTGCAAATCAACAAGAAACTCAGAAGAGCCGGGTGCAGTGGCTCACGACTGTCAAACCAGCACTTTGAGAGGCCAAGGTTAGGTGGGTCACCTGAGGTCAGGAGCTCAAGACTAGCCTGGCCAAGGTGGTGAAACCCCATCTCTACTAAAAATAAAAAAATTAGCTGGGTGTGGTGGCAGGCACCTGTGATCCCAGGTGCTTGGGAGGCTGAGGCAGGAGAATCGCTTGAACCCAGGGAGGCGGAGGTTGCAGTGAGCCGAAATTACGCCATTGCAGTCCAACCTGGGTGACAGGAGTGAGACTCCATCTCAAAAAAAAAAAAAAAAAGAAACTCATAAAGAGGCAAGATGCGGTGGCTCAAGCCTGTAATCCCAGCACTTTGGGAGGCTGAGGTGGGCAGATCACGATGTCAGAAGATCGAGACCATCCTGGCTAACACGGTGAAACCCCATCTCTACTAAAAATACCAAAAAAAAAAAAAAAATCAGCCTGGCATGGTGGCAGGGACTGTAGTCCCAGCTACTCGGGAGACCGAGGCAGGAGAATGGCGTGAACCCAGGAGGTGGAGCTTGCAGTGAGCTGAGATCGCTCCACTGCACTCCAGCCTGGGCATCAGAGCAAGACTCCGCCTCAAAAAAAAAAAAAAAAAAAAAAAGAATATGGAAATAATGCACAAAAGAAATGCAAATGGCCAGTGGCCACAATAAATTGTTTGACTTTTGTAATCAAATACAAACTGAGGCTGTGGTGAGATACTATTTTTTTCCCTGGTAAAGCTGGCCAAAAGCTCTAAAATGGTGAGATCGATCAAGGAGTATAATAGCATTCCACTGTTGGTAGAAATACAAATTGGAACCATCTTTCTGGAAATCTCTTCTGCCTGTTTGTACGAAGAGCTTTATAAATGAACTATTCTTGTTTTTGTTTTGTTTTGTTTTGTTTTTGTTTTTGTTTTTTGAGACAGTCTCACTCTGTCACCCAGGCTGGAGTGCAGTGGCGCGATCTTGGCTCACTGCAAGCTCTGCCTCCCGGGTTCCCGCCATTCTCCTGCCTCAGCCTCCTGAGTAGCTGGGACTACAGACGCCAGCCACCACGCCCGGCTAATTTTTTGTATTTTTAGTAGAGACGGGGTTTCACCGTGGTCTCAATCTCCTGACCTTGTGATCCACCCGCCTCGGCCTCCCAAAGTGCTGGGATTACAGGCGTGAGCCACTGCGCCCGGCCAAATGAACTATTCTTGACAGTATAATTCCGCTTTGAAAAATGTCTTTAGGAGACCTCTGGCTAGGTAAAAATGTAAGATGTAATGTTTTTCATACCATTATCTAAAACAACTGGCAGATACACACACATTCACATACACACACACACACACACACACACTCTCTCTCTCTCACACAAAATCGGTAACTAAGTATCTAAAAAACACATGGACCATGGGTGGTGTGTCACACGCCACAGTTCCAGCACTTTGGGAGGCCGAGGTGGGAAGATTGCTTGAGGCTAGGAGTTTGAGACCTGCTTGTGCAACATAAAATTAAGAAAAATTGAAATTACAAAAAATGTCAAAAAAAAAAGTTAGCTAGTTATGGTTGTGTGGGCCTATAGTCCCAGCTTGGGAGCCGGAGGTGGGAGGATGGCTTGAGCCCAGGAGGCTGCAGTGAGTAAGGCATGATCATGCCATTCCATTCCAGCCCGGGTGACAGAGTGAGACCCTTTCTCTTTTTGTTTTTTTTTTACGTGTGTGCGTGTGTGCGTGTGTGTGTGTGTGCACGCGCACGTGCTTTGTTTTGTTTTTTTTGAGGCAGGATCTCCCTCTATTGTTCAGGGTGGAGTTCAGTGGTGTGATCATAGCTCATTGCAGCCTCGACCTCCTTGGGCTCAACTGACCCTCCCACCTTAGCCTCCAGAGTAGCTGGGACTACAGGTGCAAGCCACCACGCCTGGCTAATTTTTTTTTTTTATTTTTTTTATGGTGGAGATGAGGTTTTGCTATGTTGGCCAGGCTGGTCTTGAACTCCTGGGCTCAGGCAATCCTCCCGTCTATATATATAGTTTTTGAAATATTAATCTTTTTTTTTTTTTTTTTTTTTTGAGACAGAACCTCACTTCGCCCAGGCTGGAGTACAGTGGTGTAATCTCCGCTCACTGAAACCTCTGCCTTCCAGGCTCAAGCAGTTCTCCTGCCTCAGCCTCCTAAGTAGCTGGAATTACAGGCGCACGCAATCACGCCTGGCTAACTTTTGTATTTGCAGTGGAGATGGGGTTTCATCATGTAGGTCAGGCTGATCTGGAACTCCTGACCTTGGGATCTGCTTGCTTCTGCCTCCCAAAGTGCTGGGATTACAGGCCTGAGCCACCACTCCCGGCTCCTGTGTTTCCTTTTTGGGGGGCACATCCTCACCTATAATGCATGGGGTCCTGACTGTCCCCACAGGGCGCTGGCTCTCAACTGCTTTGCTCCCATCAATGACCAAGAAGGGGCCGAGGCCAAGGACTGGCGGTCAGGGAAGCCGGTCAGGGTGGTGCGCAATGTCAAGGGTGGCAAGAACAGCAAGTACGCCCCCGCCGAGGGTAACCGCTACGATGGCATCTACAAGGTGAGTGCTCCGTGGGGAGGCCGGGGGCTCTGTCCCCACCGGGGCTGCCTCTGATGGAGCTGACGCTGATGCCTGTTCCCCGCAGGTGGTGAAATACTGGCCTGAGAAGGGGAAGTCCGGGTTTCTCGTGTGGCGTTACCTCCTGCGGAGGGACGATGATGAGCCAGGCCCTTGGACGAAGGAGGGGAAGGACCGGACCAAGAAGCTGGGGCTGACCATGCAGGTGCGTCTGGGATGGGGGATGGCACTTTGGGAGTCCAAGGCGGATGGATCCCTTAAGGTCAAGAGTTCAAGAGCAGTGTGGCCAACATGGCGAAACCTCATCTCTACTAAAAATACAAAAATTAGCTGGCCATGGTCGTGGGTGCCTGTAATCCCAGCTACTGAGGTGGCCGAGGCAGGAGAATTGCTTGAACCCGGAAGGTGGAGGTTGCAATGATCCGAGATGGTGCCACTGCACTGTAGCCTGGGTGACAGAGTGAGAATCCGTCTCAAAAACAGCACCGCCGGACTCCGTGATGGCTCTGGCACTTCCCACCCGGGCAGCCTGGGCACCACGTGAACCGCTCGGAGGCTGTCATCTTTAATAGTCATTGCGGGTCACAGAATGGGCCTGGCCTGGGCTTGTGGTGCTCACGGTCTGGACCGTGCCGAGCACTCTGGGAGGCCTCCCGTCTCGGGCCCATGCTTTCCTGGTTTCTCTCTGATCCAGAACGATTTCCAGGGCCCCAGCTGATGGCGCCCCCCTAGCTGTCCTATATAAATCCTCCAGCCAGGGGGTGATGGGGATGCGCAGATGACATTTGCGTCTCCGCCTGCCGCGTCTCGGAGTTGAAAACCAGACTGGCTTGTCTTGGTTGTAAAGAGATCGCTGCAGACCAGTCAGGCATCTGATGTCCTCTGTTTTCACTTCTCTTGGCTCATTAAAAAAAAAAAAAAACAGAAACAAACCAAACTGGTGGAATCCAGAGAGGTCCGGATGGAAAAATGGGGAGGATGAATATCCCCGAGCCATCTCTCACCTCCCCGCGGCTGTGGGAGCTGCCGAGAGCTTGTTCAGGGAGCGGCGCAGCACTGTGGCCACACAAGGTGTTTTCTGTCCATTGCAGGGAGCTGCTTTACAGCAGATGAACTGTGGGACTATTTCAGGAATCTTCATTGCTGTCGAGAGCCCGACATCGTCTATCTGAGGGGGTCGCTGAGGTGGTCTTTTTTTTTTTTTTTTTTTTTTTTGAGACGGAGTCTCGCTCTGTCACCCAGGCTGGAGTGCAGTGGCCGGATCTCGGCTCACTGCAAGCTCCGCCTCCCGGGTTCACGCCATTCTCCTGCCTCAGCCTCCCGAGTAGCTGGGACTACAGGCGCCCGCCACCTCACCCAGCTAGTTTTTTGTATTTTTTAGTTGAGACGGGGTTTCACCGTGTTCGTCAGGATGGTCTCGATCTCCTGACCTCGTGATCCGCCCGTCTCGGCCTCCCAAAGTGCTGGGATTACAGGCTTGAGCCACCGCGCCCGGCCTAGGTGGTCTTTTGAACGGATTTGTGCAGTGGGGAATTTCAGAAACTGAGGAACGAGAGAGAAAAATAGTAATGGGAGAGACAACCTCAGCTTCTGTTGGGAGGAGGATTTTGTTGGTTTGGTTGTTTTTTTGAGACGGGGTCTCGCTCGGTCGCCCAGGCTGGAGTGCAGTGGTGAGATCTCAGCTCACCGCAGCCTCCACCTCCCAGGTTCGGGCGATTCTCCTGCCTCAGCCTCCCGAGTAGCTGGGATGACAGGGGCCCACCACCACGCCCGCCCGGCTAACTTTTGTAGTTTTAGTAGAGACGGAGTTTCATCTTGCCGGTCAGGCTGGTCTTGAACTCCTGACCTCAGGTGATCCACCTGCCAGTGCCTCCCCAAGTGCTGGGATTACAGGCATGAGCCACCACTCCCAGCCTTTTCTTTTCTTTTTTTTTTTTTTTTTTTGAGATAGAGTCTTGCTCTGTCACCCAGGCTGGAGTGCAGGCGTGATCATGGCTCACTGCAACCTCCACCTCTCAGGCTCAAGCGATTCTCCTGCCTCAGCCTCCCGCATAGCTGGGATCACAGGTGCACACCACCATGCCCAGCTAATTTTTGTATTTCTAGTAGAGATGGGGTTCTGCCATGTTGGCCAGGCTAGTATCGAACTCCCGACCTCAGGTGATCCACTTGCTTCTGCCTCCCAAAGTGCTGGGATTACAGGTGTGAGCTGCTGACCCTGGCCAGGATATATATATATTTTTTTCTGACTCTCATATCCATTGCAACATAAAGATGTGAAAGGAGCTTGAAGATTTCCCGAGACACTGGAGAGTCAGACGTGACTGTAGGTTTCTTCAAAATAGAGCGATGATGCCCTATGAGGACAGGGAGGGCACGAGTCCTCAGAATCATCAGAATTTGGCCAACTAAGGCCCTGGGTTCAGGTGTTCATAAGCGAAGTTTCTGAGGAAACAGTCACGCTCACTCACTGAAGTAGCCTGCGCTCAGCGCTTGCGGTCCAGACCCATAAGGCTTGAAAACATTTACCCTAGGGGTCCTAGAAGCAAAAGATTGCCTGCCTTCATGTCAATCATAAAGACGAGATCTTATTGGTGGGATGTGATGCTGAATACGTCACCAGCGTTCACTCACATTAAATGCGCTTATCCCGACCCTGCCAGGTGGAGCTTGGCCGATTATCTCCTCTTAGTCTCCTCTTGTTCGTAGTGAAGCTTTGCGATTAGGCAGGATTAGCCATTGGTCGAGGCTCCACAGAGAAGGAAGAGCTGAGTCCACAGGCGTCCCCCACCCCCGTTACCAGGGGACACTTCCAAAGTCCTCAGCACATGCCTGAAACCAGAGATAGTACCAAACCGTAGATATATAATGTTTTTTTCTATACGTGTAGACTGGTGATTAAGTTTAATCTATAAATTAGGTACAGTATGAGATTCGCAACCTGTCTTTCACATCTTTGGCTTCTCTTTAGCATATCCAAATTGCCAGCATCCCTACTCTTGCACTTTCGGGCCATTATTTTTATTTTTGAGACCAGGTCTCGCTCTGTCGTCCATGCTGGAGTGTCGTGGTGCGATCATAGCTCACTGCAGCCTCAAACTCCTGGGCTCAAGCGATTCTCCTGCCTCAGCCTCCTAAGTAGCTGGGACTACAGATGCACGCCACCACACTGGGCTATTTTTAAAAATTTTTTTGAAGAGGGAATCTTGCTATGTTGCCCAGGCTGGTCTCAAACTCCTGGGCTCAAGCGATCCCCCTGCCTTGGCTTCCCAAAGTGCTGAGCTTATGTAATAAAAATTATAATGTTTAATATTAACATTTTATATTTAGCCTGTAATCCCAGCACTTTGGATGACTGAGGCAGGTGGATCACCTGAGGTCAGGAGTTCAAGACCAGCCTGGCCAACATGGTGAAGCCCCATCTCTACTAAAAATACAAAAATGAACTGGGTGTGGTGGCAGGCACCTGTAACCCCAGCTACTTGGGAAGCAGAGGCAGGAGAATCGAGACACTGGACAAAGGGAAGGTTCACATCCCTGTGGGACGATGCAGTATTTCATCATGCGCCTCAGAACAGTGTGCAGTTTACAACTTAGGAATTGTTTTTTTTTTTTTTTTTTTTCCCGAGGCGGAGTCTTCACTCTGTCGCCCAGGCTGGAGTGCAGTGGCACCATCTCGGCTCACTGCAAGCTCCGCCTCCCGGGTTCGCGCCATTCTCCTGCCTCAGCCTCCCGAGTAGCTGGGACTACAGGCACCCGCCACCGCGCCCGGCTAATTTTTTGTATTTTAGTAGAGACGGGGTTTCACCGTGTTAGCCAGGATGGTCTCGATCTCCTGACCTCGTGATCCGCCCGCCTCGGCCTCCCAACGTGCAGGGATTACAGGCGTGAGCCACCGCGCCCGGCCCAGGAATTGTTTCTGGAATATTCCATGTAACATTTTCAGTTGACTTTGGGTCACTGAAACAGCAAAACTAGATAAGGGAGAACTACCCTGTGCTCTTCAGGGGGATCGGGAGTCAGGTGCGTCTGGAAATCCAGACCTGGCAAGGGGGCCGGAAGAGCAGGCGGGTCCCAGTGGGCCCCAAGCCTGACTCACACCCGTCCCTCCTTCTCCTGAAGTATCCAGAAGGCTACCTGGAAGCCCTGGCCAACCGAGAGCGAGAGAAGGAGAACAGCAAGAGGGAGGAGGAGGAGCAGCAGGAGGGGGGCTTCACGTCCCCCAGGACGGGCAAGGGCAAGTGGAAGCGGAAGTCGGCAGGTGAGCATCTTGTGTGTGTGGGAGCAGGTGGGTGTCTCGTGGGTGTGGGGTCGGGGTCATATGGACGTGGGAGCAGGTGGGTGTGTCTCCGGCAGCTCGGGCCACGCGCCCCTCCCTCACGCGCCCCGCCCTCTTCCAGGAGGTGGCCCGAGCAGGGCCGTGTCCCCGCGCCGGACAGCCAAGAAAAGCAAGGTGGAGCCTTACAGCCTCACGGCCCAGCAGAGCAGCCTCATCAGAGAGGACAAGAGCAATGCCAAGCTGTGGAATGAGGTCCTGGCGTCACTCAAGGACCGGCCGGCGAGCGGCAGCCCGGTAGGCACGCGCGGCTCACTCGTCGCCCTGATTTGTGTTGATTGCGGTAAAATGTATACAGCTTATTTACTATTTTCACCATTTTCAAGTGTACAGCTCAGTGGCACTGAGCACATTGATGTGGTTGTGCAACTGTCACCACCATCGCCACCTCCAGAACTTTCTCCTCTCCCCAAAATGAAACCCTGCCCCTGTGAAACCGTCACTCGCACCTGCTCCGCGGCCCCGGCACACCTGCTCCGCGGTCCCGGCACCCCCTGCCATCCTACCTTCTGTCTCCGTCTCCCGGGGCTGTTGCAAAGTGACCCCAGGCCTCGGAGTGCAAAGCGACTCGCATCTCACAGCTCTGGGGCTGGGAGCCTGACAGAGGCCTTGCTGGGCTAAGGTCGGGGCACGGGCAGGGCTGGGCCCTCCTGGGGGCTCCAGGGGAGAACTAGATTCCTGCCTTTCCCAAGGCCAGAGGCGCCGCATCCCTCCGCTCGTGGCCCCTTCCTCCCCCTTCACAGCCACAGCGCATCCTCTTCCAGGCTCTGAGTCTCACCTTCCCGCTCCTCTCTCGGGAGGACCTCGAGGTGACATCAGGCCCCCCGTCTCACCCAGGATGCTCTCCCAGCTCCAGGTGCTTCACTCAGTCCCACCTGCCATTTCTCCTCTGCTATGGAGGGTGACGTAGTTGCAGGTCTCAGGATTCATCTGTGGCCAAGGCCATCTCAGGGGTCCCTCTACTCCTGTTTCCTTCAGGCCACATTCTTCCCAGGGCTTTGTCCCCAGCCCCCACCCCATGCTGGGACAGCACCTTGCCCCCGCCCTTCACTTGTGTCTCTTTGGTCCCCGCACTTAGCTCCAAGCAGGAGGGAGGTGTCTTTCGAGTCATCTGCAGCTGGGCTTCTGGTGGCCCGTGTACTCAGTATGCATTGTGCCAGTGTAGACCATGCCTCAGGAGTACCTTTTTTTTTTTGGCGGGGGAGGAAGACAGCGTCTTGTCCTGTCATCCAGGCTGGAGTGCAGTGGCACAGACACAGGTCACTGTAGCCTTGAACTCCCAACTCCCAGGCCACACCTATTTTTACAATTTATTTTATTTATTTTTATTATTTTTTTTGAGACGGAGTTTTGCTCTCGTTGCCCAGGGTGGAGTGTACAATGGCGTGATCTTGGATCACTGCACTCTCCACCTCCCAGGTTCAAGTGAGTCTCCTGCCACAGCGTCCCGAGTACCTGAGATTACAGGTGCCCACCACCACGCCTGACTAATCCTGTATTTTTAGTAGAGACAGGATTTCATCATGTTGGTCAGGCTGGTCTTGAACTCCTGACCTTAGGTGATCTGCTCACCTCAGCCTCCCGAGGTACTGGGATTACAGGCACGAGCCAGCATGCCTGGTCTATTTTTTTAATTTTTTGTAGAGATGGGGTCTCACTGTGTTGCCGGGTTAGTCTTGAACACCTGGCTCAAGCGATCCTCTTGTCTTGGCCTTCCAAAGTTCTGGGATGACAGGCGTGAGTTGCTGCACCCGGAACCTCTCCTAAAGCCCTGTCTTGACTCAGTGCAGGGCGTGTTTGGTGGTGCCAGCTGGTCGCATCTGGGTCCTGCCCAGCATCATCGAGGCCAGCACCCCATGTACCGGCTCCGCCCCATCCTCCCCACCTCGCCACTTGGGGTGTTGGGGACTTCGGGTGAGGCTCATGCCTTTTGGGCGTCTGTTTTTCTCAGAACGGGGACGATCGTGGCCCCCGCCTCCTGGAGTGAAGGCTGGGGACAGAATTAGAGGACCCAGGTACATGCTCAGCAGGAAGCCGCCGACCTCTGGGAGCCCTGGTCCTGGGGTCTTTGCCGGCCTCACGCCCGCTTTCCTCTAGTTCCAGTTGTTCCTGAGTAAAGTGGAGGAGGCGTTCCAGTGTATCTGCTGTCAGGAGCTGGTGTTCCGGCCCATCACGACCGTGTGCCAGCACAACGTGTGCAAGGTGAGTGGAGACAGCCGCGGGAGCCAGGTGGAAGGTTCCAGAAGGATGACCTGACCTCCCGTTCCCACATGCCCGCCCACTACAGACGGAGGCTCACTGGCTTTGCTCCGGTCACTCTGCAGCTTTTCTCGGGGCCTTGTTGACTGCTTTCTGGGAGGCCTGTATTATGATGGAGGCCTGGAACATTCTCCCCCCAGTCTTGTATGGCCAGGGGGCCAGGGTGGGAGAGGATGGGCCACCGTTTTGGCCCAAGGTCTGGAGAGGGAGGTGCACATCCCCTGGGGGGCAGGAAAGAAGGCTTCCTGGAGGAGGTGGTGTTACCACACAGCATCCTTGGTACCTGGGACAGCCCGTGAAAAAGCCTGGGTGAGAAACCAGCAGCTGGGGCCTGTGGTGGCTCTGGGCACTGGGGCGGTGGCCTGGCATGGGCTTTAGACTCAGGACAGGTGGTTGGTCCTAGGAGGGAAACATGATCCCAGCTGATGGTTTTTTTGTTGTTGTTGTTGTATTTTTTTTTTTTTTTTTTGAGATGGAGTCTCGCTCTGTTGCCCAGGCTGGAGTGCAGTGTTGCAGTCTCTGCTCACTGCAAGCTCCGCCTCCCGGGTTCACACCATTCTCCTGCCTCAGCCTCCCGAGTAGCTGGGACTACAGGCGCCCGCCACCACGCCAGGCTAATTTTTTGTATTTGTAGTAGGGATGGGGTTTCACCGTGTTAGCCAAGATGGTCTCGATCTCCTGACCTCGTGATCCACCCGCCTCAGCCTCCCAAAGTGCTGGGATTACAGGCGTGAGCCACTGTGCCCGGCCCCCGCTGATGGTTTTCAAAGAGATAGGTTTGGGGCCAGGACAGGGTTTCTTCCCCTCTGTGCTGTGGGCCTTGGGGCCAGATCATTCTCTGGGGTGGAGTCGTCCTGAGCGCTGCAGGGTGCTGAGCAGCATCCCTGGCCCCCACCCACGCCATGCCAGGAGCTCCCTGCCTAATCGAGACAACCACAGATGCCCCCAGACACCTCCCAGTGCCCCCTGGGGGCAGAACTGCCCCGGTGGGCAGTGTGGGTCTGGGTGATGGCTTCTCTGCTGTGACCTCTGGCCAGAGCCGGCAGTCCATTGGACAGGTGTGGAAGGGACTGACCCTGCCACCCCGCAGATCTCCCCAGGCCTCTGAGTTGCCGGCGGTTTCCCTGGCAACTGCAGTCCCGCAGTCCTCTCAGCCATGGGCCACAGCCCTGGGTCTCAGACCCTGTGTTTGCTTTCCTGCCAGGAGGCAGATCAGGGAAGGTCAGGAGACAGGGTATTCCCAGTCACGCCCATGGCACCTCTGCCTCCTTGGCCCCACCTGCCTCGCCCTGTGGACTAAGTCCTTTCAGCCGTGTGGGCCGCCCTGCGTGCCCTGAGTGAGGTGGCAGAAGCGGTGAGAAGTCGTGGTGTCTTTGGGGCTGGTGGTCCGGGTCTGAGCCATCTCTCACCTCTCAGGCATGCAGGCACTAATCCCTCCCAGCCTCAGCTGGCCACAGTGAGAAGGGACCTGGTAACGCCGTCCTGGCCGCCAGGTTGTTGTGAAGGTCCTGGCTTAGCCCCTGGCAGGAAGGAAGTGCTCAGGAGGTGGGCACAGGCAGAGGGCTGGCTGTGGGGGGCTCTTGGAAGAGGGAGGCCTGGGAGCCCTGTGACAGTAGGAAGGACTGTGGGGACACTGGGAAACCACCTTTCCTGTGCATTGGTGTGAAGGCGCAGAAGCGCTGAGAATGTCAAGGAAGGGGCTAACCAGTGTCACTGTGTCCCCACAGTCTGTCCTCGCTGCTCTGTTTCAACTCGGGAAGCTCAGCATTGAAGGGGTTCTGGGAAACAGGCTGTGACCTTCCACCTTGATTTTTTTAAATGAAAAACTTGAGGCTGGCCACGGTGGCTCATGCCTGTAATCCCAGCACTTGGGGAGGCTGAGGTGGGAGGGTCACTTGAGGTCAGGAGTTTTTTTTTTTTTGTTTTGTTTTGTTTTTTGAGACGGAGTCTGGCTCTGTTGCCCAGGCTGGAGTGCAGTGGCACGATCTCAGCTCACTGCAAGCTCCGCCTCCCGGGTTCACGCCATTCTCCTGCCTCAGCCTCCCGAGTAGCTGGGACTACAGGCACCCGCCACCACGCCCGGCTAGTTTTTTTGTATTTTTTAGTAGAGACGGGGTTTCACCGTGTTAGCCAGGATGGTCTCGATCTCCGAGGTCAGGAGTTCGAGACCAGCCTGACCAACATGGTGAAACCCCATCTCTACTAAAAATAAAACAAAATTAGCCACTCTTGGTGATAGGCACTACTCGGGAGGCTGAGGTGGGAGAATCGCCTGAACCTGGGAGGTGGAGGTTGCGGTGAGCCGAGATCGTGCCATTGTACTCCAGCCTGGGCATCAGAGTGAGACTCCATCTTAAAAAAAAAAAAAAAAAAAGGCCACAGGCTGCCTGGAGCAGGTGACTGTGCTGTGGTCACTGGGCCTCTACCCTTGAGTTGCCACTGCCCTTGCCCAGCTGTGTGACGACATGCTGCAGACATGTGTCCCCCATGTAGGCATCTGCGCACCTGTGTGCAGTGTCTCACTCCTCCCTGGCATGCATCCAGCCCAGTGGCATCTTCCCTGTTTGTCTGCTTGGGAAGTGGAGGCTCCGGGCCTCTCAGCTCTGTCTCCTCCTGGCTTTCTTCCCCAGGCACGACTTGGTTGAGCTTGAATTTAGGAGTCTGAATCTGCCGGACTTGGTTCCTTCCTCCTTTTCCCCTTTCTTCTCATTGACGTGTATGTTTATTTTTTATTTTTTTCGAGACAAGGTCTTGCCCTGTCACCCAGGCTGGAGTGCAATGGCGTGATCTCAGCTCACTGCAACCTCCGCCTCCCGGGTTCAAGTCATTCTCTTGCCTCAGCCTCCCAAGTAGCTGGAATTACAGTCATGCGCCTGGCTAAATTTTGTATTTTTAGTAGAGCTGGGGTTTCACCATGTTGGCCAGGCTGGTCTTGAGCTCCTGACCTCAAGTGATCTGCCCCCCTCGGCCTTCCAGAGTGCTGGGATTACAGGCATGAGCCACGATGCTCGGCCTGATGTGTGTGTTTATTAAGCATCTACTGTATACCCTGTGCTTGGTGTTGAGAGAGAACACAGCCTCAAAGCTCAGGGAGCATCTGCCCTGTTGTAGATAAGATAAGCACATTAATAAATAAGATGGCTCCACAGGTGGAAGGAGAGGTGACATCGTGAAGGCAGATGGGGCAACGTGATGGGACTGCCTCTGATACTCTAGGGAGGTGTCAGGGAAGTCCCCATGGGGAGGTGACTTGAGCTGAGCTGTGAGTGATGAGAGCCAGGGGGCCGAGCTGTTAAGTGGCATGACCTGCAGGGACAAAAGCCTGGAGGCTGGGTGAGCTTGGAATCTTAGAGGGCCCCCAAGGAGGCCAGGCTGGTGATGGGCGGCAGGTGGAAAGTGAGACTGAAGGTCAGGAGGAGTTCTCTGGACCTGGTGAGACTGTCCTTGCAGCGCTGGGAGAGGTGGCCAGGAGCAAACCTGATGGCGTGGATGGTGCTTCTCACGCCCCCGCTGTGTCTTACAGGACTGCCTGGACAGATCGTTCCGGGCACAGGTGTTCAGCTGCCCCGCCTGCCGCTACGACCTGGGCCGGAGCTACACCATGCAGGTGAACCAGCCTCTGCAGACCGTCCTCAACCAGCTCTTCCCTGGCTACGGCAACGGCCGGTGATCTCCAAGCACTTCTCAACAGGCATTTTGCTGAAAATGTGTCGGAGGGTTCGTTCATCGGCCCTGATTTTGTTCTTAGCGGGCTTAACTTAAACAGGTAGTGTTTCCTCTGTTCCCTAAAAAGGTTTGTCTTCCTTTTTTTTTTTTTTTTATTTTTTTATTTTTCAAATCTATACATTTTCAGGAATTTATGTATTCTGGCTAAAAGTTGGACTTCTCAGTGTTGTGTTTAGTTTTTTGAAAACATAAAAGCCTACAATTTCTCGACAAAACAGTGTAAGATTTTTTAAAGATGGAATCAGAAACTACGTGGCGTGGAGGCTGTTGATGTTTCTGGTATCAAGTTCTCAGAAGTTGCTGCCACCAACTGTTGAAGAAGGCGAAGGGATCAGTCCTTCTTTCGGGTTCTGGCCCCCCCAAGGTCAGAGCAAGCATCTTCCTGACAGCTTTTTGTCATCTAAAGTCCAGCGAGATGGTTCCCCGTGGTGGCCCGTGGCAGCCCGTGGCGTGGCGTGGCGTGGCGTGGCGTGGCGTGGCTCAGCTGTCTGTTGAAGTTGTCGCAAGGAAAAGAGGAAACATCTCGGGCCCAGTTGAAACCTTTGTCTCAAAGCCATCCCCCGCCAGACTGCTTAGCGTCTGAGATCTGCGTGAAAAGTCCTCTGCCCGCAAGAGCAGGGAGTTGGGGCCATGCAGAAATGGCCTCAAGGGGACTCTGCTCCACGTGGGCCAGACGTGTGGCTGACGCTGTCCGATGAAGGCGGCCGTGGACGGATGCCAGCACACGAAGTCACGCCCAAGTGCCTTTGGTTCGTTCCTTCTTTCTAAAGACGACATCGTCTTTGTTGTTAGCACTGAATTATTGAAAATGCCAACCAGATTCTAGAAACTACGGTCATCCAGTTCTTCCTGACACCGGATGGGTGCTTGGGAACAGTTTGAGCCTTACAGATCATTGAAATTCAATTTTTTAACTCGGCAAGTGAGAACTTACAAGAGGATTTTTTGGTTGTTTTTTTTGGTTTTGTTTTGTTTTCTATGAACACATTTTCTAAATGAATTTTTTTTGTAGTTACTGTATATGTACCAAGAAAGATATAATGTTAGAGTTTGGTTGTTGTTTTTGTTTTTGTATTTTTTTTTGAGAGGTTTTGTTAATTTTTCTAATTTTACCAAAGTTTGCAGCCTATACCTCAATAGAACAGGGATATTTTAAATCACATACCTGCAGACAAACTGGAACAATGTTATTTTTAAAGGATTTTTTTTTTCACCTCCTTATTGTTAGATTATTAATGTATTAGGGAAGAATGAGACAATTTTGTGTAGGCTTTTTCTAAAGTCCAATATTCTTTGTCCAGATTTTAGATTCTCAGAATAAATGTTTTTCACAGATAGACTTGATTGTGTCTTCCTATTTGCAAACTGCCTTTGGAGCTTTCTGTGTACTTTTGTGCATTATTTTACAAAAATCCCAGGAGAAACGTGAGGCAGGTGACTTCAACCCCACTTTACAGTTGAGAAAACTGAGACCCAGGAGATGATGGTGATGGGCTGAGGTTCTAACAGCCTAGGAGGTGCTGGGCTGTTAACTTAGCAGCCTTGAGTGCAGGGGTCAGCAAACCACAGCCAATGGGGCCCAAGTCAGGGACACTGCCTGTCTTTGTAAATAAAGTTTTATTGACACCACCACACCCATTTCTTTATGTATATAGTGGCGTTTGCGCTACTATCAGCAGAACTGAGTAGGTGCAGCAGAAACCAACTGGACCACAAAGCTGAAAAATACTCACTGCCTGGCCAGCAAAGCTTGCTGGTCCTTTCTCTCGGGAGGATCACTTGAGTGTGTAGGAGTTTGACACCAGCCTGTAGACCCCAACTCTACAAATAAATAAAAATACTAGCCAGGTGTGGTGGTGTTTCTGTAGTCCCCGCTACTCAGGAGGTTGAGGCAGGAGGCTGATTGCTTGAGTCCCGGAGCTAGAGGCTGCAGTGAACTGTGACTGCACCACTGTACTCCAGCCTGGGCAACAGAATGAGATGCTGTCTTTAAAAACGTTAAAAAAAAAAAAAAAAAAAATCTCGGATGGTAAAGGGGCTGCATCTTGCAGATTGATTAATTCACACCAACCTATTACTGGTGCCTTTTATTGATGGTTAAGTAACCATATGGGCAGATTTATTTTGTTTTTGAGACAGTCTTGCCCTGTTGTCCAGGCTGGAGTCCAGTGGTGTGATCACAGCTCACCGCAGCCTCCAACTCCTGGGCTCAAGTGATCCTCCCATCTCAGCCTCCCGAGTAGCTGGTGCCACAGGCATGCAGCACCATGATTGGCAAATTTAATTTTTTTTTTTTGTAGAGATGGGGGTCTCATTATGTTGCCCAGGCTGGTCTCCAACTCCCGTGATTAGGCGATCCTCCCATCTCAGCCTCCCAAAGTGCTGGGATTACAGACATGAGTCACCACGTGCAGTCTGGGGTTTCTTTATGAGTGGTAAAAATGTTCTCAAACTGATGGTTGCACATGTCTGTGGATATACGAAAATCCACAGAATTGTACACTTTAAATGGGTGAATTGTATGGTATGTGGATTATACCAGAAATAAGTGTGAACATGAAAATAGGAAAGATTCCCAGGACTTGAAGGAAACTCCATAAATGTCCCCAGTGGGCCCTTCCTAGAAAACACTCAGGTGGGTTCATTGTTGAGATTGCTGCCTTCTCTTTGATTTTTCTCTCACTTGAAAGAACAATGTCATATTTAAAAAATGAGCAAAACCAGAGAAGTATTTGTGGAACTGTTTTGCCACCGACTGTAACGTTGCGCATCATATTTCTTTCCTGGTTCACTTTAAAAACTTTCTTTTGGCCGGGTGTGGTGGCTCACGCCTATAATCCCAGCACTTTGGGAGGTCGAGACGGGCGGATCACGAGGTCAGGAGATCGAGACCATCCTGGTTCACACGATGAAATCCCGTCTCTACCAAAAATACAAAAAATTAGCTGGGTGTGGTGACTGGCACCTGTAGTCCCAGCTACTCAGGAGGCCGAGGCAGGAGAATGGTGTAAACCCGGGAGGCGGAGCTTGCGGTGAGCCGAGATCGCGCCACTGCACTCCAGCCTGGGCGACAGAGCGAGACTCCGTCTCAAAAAAAAAAAATTTTTTTGGCTGGGCGTGGTGGCTCACACCTGTAATTGCAGCACTTTGGGAGGCTGAGGTGGGTAGATCACCTGAGGTCAGGAGTTTGAGACCAGCCTGGCCAACATGGTGAAACCCCATCTCTACTAAAAATAAAAAATGAGTTGGGCGTGGTGGTATGCACCTGTAATCCCAGCTACTTAGGAGGCTGAGGCAGGAGAATGGCATGAACCCAGGAGGTGGAGGCTGCAGTGAGCCGAGATTGTGCCACTGCACTCCAGCTTGGGCGACAGGGCGAGACTCTATCTCAAAAAAAAAAAAGTCTTTTTGATTCAAGATCTCACTTTGCTACCCAGGCTGGAGTACAGTGGTGTTGTCCTCATAGCTCACTGCAGCCTCAAACTCCCATGCTCAAGCAATCATCCTGCCTCAGCCTCCTGAGTAACTGGGACTACTACAGGTTGAAACCACCATGCCTGGCTACTTTTATATACATATATATATAATATATATATTTTGATATATATATAAAATATATATATTTTATATATATATATATATATTTTTTTTTAGTAGAGAGAAGTCTCACTATGTTGCCCAGGCTGGTCTGGAACTCCTAGCCTCAAGCCATCTTCCTGTCTGGGTCTCCCAAAGTACTGGGATTACAGGTGTGAGCTACCATGCCTACCTTAAAAATCTTAAACAGCTCTATTAAGATAATAGTTCAGGTAATATAAAGGTCACCCTTTTAAAGTGTACAGTTCAGTGGTTTCATTTTACTGCATGTGTTTTTTTTTTTTTTTTTTTTGAGATGGAGTCTTGCTCTGTCGCCCAGCCTGGAGTACAGTGGCACAATCTTGGCTCACTGCAACCTCCGCTTCCTGGGTTCACGCCGTTCTCCTGCCTCAGCCTCCCGAGTAGCTGGGACTACAGGTGCTCACCACTATGCCCGGCTAATTTTTTGTATTCTTTAGTAGAGATGGGGTTTCACTGTGTTAGCCAGGATGGTCTCTATCTCCTGACCTCGTAATCCCCCCGCCTCGGCCTCCTAAAGTGCTGGGGTTACAGGCGTGAGCCACCACATCTGGCCTACTGTGGTGTTTTTGAGACAGTCTCGCTCTGTCACCCAGGCTGGAGTGCCGTGGCAAGATCTCTTTGTACTGCAACCTCCCCCTCCCAGGTTCAAGCGATTCTTCTGCCTCAGCCTCCCAAGTAGCTGGGATTGTAGGTGTGCACCACCATGCCCAGCTAATTTTCATATTTTTAGTAGAGATGGGATTTCACCAGGTTGGTCAGGCTGGTCTCGAACTCCCGACCTCAGGTGATGCACCTGCCTCAGCCTCCCAAAGTGTTGGGATTACAAGTGTGAGCCACTGTGCCCGGCCAGCTTAGTGGTTTTAGTGTAGTCGATACAGTTACGCAGCCATCACCACCATCTAATTACAGAACTTTTACATCCACACAAAAAGAAACCTTGTACCCTTTTGCAGTCACGCCCTGTGTCCCTCCCCCAGCCCCTGCCAGCCACGAATCCTCTCTGTCCTTATGGATTTGCCTGCCCTGGACACTTCATATAAATAGAATTATACAGTATTCTTTTGTGTCTGGCCTCTGTCACTAAGCATGGAATTTTCAAGGTTTATCCATATTGTAGCCTGTGTCAGAGCTTTATTCCTTTTCATGGCTGAGTAATATTCCACTGTATAGATGGGCCACCTTTCTATAATCCCCCTTTGACTTGTTTTAAGATGTAGTCTTGCTCTGTTGCCCAGGCTGGAGTGCAGTGGCACAATCTTGGCTCACTGCAATCTCCACCTCCTGGGTTCAAGCGATTCTTCTGCCTCAGGCTCCTGAGTAGTTGGGATTACAGGTGCGCACCACCGTGCCTGGCTAATTTTTTGTATTTTTGGTAGAGACAGGGTTTTGCCATGTTGGCCGGGCTGGTCTCGAACTCCTGACCTCAAGTGATCTGCCCTCCTTGGCCTTCCAAAGTGCTGGGATTACAGGCGTGAGCCACTGCACCTGGCCTGTATTGTTTTCTATTTTTAAGAGACAAAGTCTCACTTTGTCGCCCAGGCTGGAGTACAGTGGCATGATCATAGGTCACTGCAGCCTCAACCTTTTGGGCTCAAGGGATCCTCCCACCTCTGCCTCCTAAAAGTGCTGAGATTACAGTCATGAGCCCCATCTCTCTTTTTTTTTTTTTTTTTTTTTTTTTTAAGGCAGTCTCCGTGGCCCAGGCTGGAGTGCAGTGGCACAATCTCAGCTCACTGCAGGTTCCTCCTCCTGGATTCAAGCGATTCTTGGGCTTCCCCCTCTCTCTCGAGTATTTGGGACTACCGGCACGCACCACCACACCTGGCCAATTTTTGTACTTTTTGTAGAGACGGGGTTTTGCCATGTTGGCCAGGCTGGTCTTGAACTCCCGGGCTCAAGTGATCCTTCTGCCTCAGCCTCCCAAAGTGCTGGGATTAGAGCCACTGCACCCGGCCTCCCATTTCAATTTGTTAATGCAACAGACTAACCCATAGGAGGAAGGGAAATCTACTAAAGCATTGAACATTTCTGCGCTCCACACCTTGCCTGTCTAGAAAGATTGATGGAGACCAGTCGGAAATTGAGCACTGGGCCTGCTAATTGGGGATTCCTTGATGTCTGAAAGCCAAGTGAAGCCTCCTGGTCTTGTTTAGGGGGAGGTCCCCAAGCATTCCCTGCCCCCCCGTCCTTTGTGAGATTTGCATCTGACTGCAAAGAATGGAAGAAAACCAGAGCAATTAGGTGAGTGTTCTCTAAATGAATCTGTCCATTAAAATATTCTAAAGAGCATTTCCTTCCTTTTCGGAGGATGAAGACTTCTTACCTGACAGCAATTCTAGTGTGTTTTTAACATTTTAATATGCAAGGTTTCCAAAACTTGGAAAGAATCGGATGGTGAACCCTCAAGGAGACCCACCACCTAGATTCTATGATTGTTAGTGTTAAGTGTTTCTCATAATAGATGGCATTAAAACTTTGTCTACGCAAAATAAAGTGGAGAACCCATTTGGGTGACTTGGTTAAAAACATTTGTATTGTCTGTGAAATCCAAACACCCCCACTGTCTTACAGAATATACTTGGAAGTAGAACAAAAAGCCCTATGTATGTGGGGTGGGGACTCCTTCCCTGCATGATTGCACTTTTTTTTTTTTTTTTTTTTTGAGACAGGGCCTCATTCTGTCACCCAGGAGTGCAGTGGTGTGATCATGGCTCACTGCAGCCTCGACCTTCCAGGCTCAAGTGATCCTCCTCGGCCCCCGAAGTAGCTGGGACCACAGGCATGTGCCCCCACCATCGACTCATTTTTTAAATTTTTAGTAGAGAAGAGGTCTCGCTATGTTGCCCAGACTGGCCTGAAACTTCTGGGATCAAGTGATCCTCCCACCTTGGCCTCCCAAAGGGCTGGGATTACAGGTGTGAGCCACTACACCCAGCCTGTCTTTTAATTTTATTTTTACTTTTTATTTTGAGATGGAGTTTGACTCTGTCACCCAGGCTGGAGTGCAGTGGTGTAATCAACGGCTCACTGCAGCCTCCACCTCCTTGGGCTCAGGTGATCCTTTCACCTCAGCCCCCGAATAGCTGGGATTATAGGCATGTGTCACCACGCCCAGAGACTTTTTGCATTTTTTTTTTTTTGTAGACATGGGGTCTTGCTATATTGCCTAGCCTGTTCTCGAACTCCTGGGCTCAAGTGATCTGCCCGCCTCAGCCTTCCAAAGTGCTGCGATTCCAGGCATGAACTAAAATTAAATCTTAACTCCATGTGGAATATATGAATATGGTCCCATAGGAATTTAAAATACCCAGAGCTGCTTAAATTCTCCTTTGACTTCTCTTTTTACCAGCATGCAACTTTCCTTCTCTCCCCAAGGATTAAGTTAGTTTCTTCAGGTTAGGAGTACCTTTTTCTGTGCATTGACAGGCTTGTGTGCTCTTAAAAACCTCATGCCGGTTTCTATGTGTGTTTCCATATACATTTTACTGAGTACAGGATTCTGGACTACTGCCCCTAGCTCAGCGGTTGGAAGATATTTCATGATTGCATGCAGATCGGCCTCCTTTTCTTTTCTTTTTTTTTTTGAGACGAGTCTCACACTGTTGCCCAGGCTGAAGTGCAGTGATCTCGGCTCACTGCAACCTCTGCCTCAGCCTCTGGAGGAGCTGGGATTACAGGCGTGCGCCACCATGCCTGGCTAATTTTGTATTTTTCAGTAGAGACAGGGTTTTGCCCTTTTCGCCAGGCTGGTCTCGAACTCCTGACCTCAGGTGATCCACCTGACTCTGTCTCCCAAAGTGCTGGGATTACAGGTGTGAGCCACCACGCCTGAGCCACAGCACGGGGCCTGGCCTCCTTTTCAATTGCTACATAGTAAGTATTCCAGAGTACTGATTGCTATTAAGTTACTTCTCTAATCCCCCGCTGATGTATATTCAGGGCAAAACATTGGAAACAGTTGCAGACAGCCCTGCTGCCGGCATTCTTGAATTGTGTAAGCTCCAGACCTTTTCTTTGGGTACATCACCTCCAGGAAGAACTGCTGGCTGGGTTATAGGGTGGATGCACTTAGAATGTTGTTAGAAAATGTCAAATTGTCCAATTTACACTCCTGCCCGTCCAAATGGGGGCATGCCAACGCCTCTGCGTGGCCCAGTACACAATGCTCATTTTGTGAAGTCACAGGGTCAAATCTTTCTCCGTGCCTCATCCCACTTAATCCTTGCAACATTCTCAAAGGCTGGTAGACGGGGTGTGGCTACTAGCATCATATCCATTGCACAGTTGGAAACAGACTCAGCGAGGTTACTTTGTTGGAGGCCAACCACAGTGAGGCATGGGGCCTGGCTGAGCTTTGAACCCAAGTCAGAAAGGACCAAAGCTCATTCTCTGCCATTTTAGGGAACTTGGGGAGAGGGACCCTAACTTTATTCGGAAGGCCTTGCCCCTTTGCAAAGGTTTGTTGATTGTGATGGAAGTAGACCTGCGGGGGCGGGGTGGAGGCTCTTGCTGCTTTACTCTATGTTTCTCCTGTTTTCGGTTCTCCTCCTTTGCAAAACGGATCGCTACGTCTTCTAGCTTGGAACTTTGCAAATGGGGGAACGCTACGCCCACATTCCGGCCACGGGCTTCGAACCTGCAGCCTGCACGTTCCCGGCCGGTGCTGATGCTGTGCTAGGTCTCACGTACTCAGCCGCCGCCTGATAACCGGGGCGGGGCCCGGAGCGTGCGGGCAGTGATTGGCACCCGCCCCAGCCTGTCCGTGCCTCGGGCTGGCCCCGCAAGCCAATACTAGCTCCTCTCTGTGCGGTCGTCGGGCGGGCCCTGAGGCTCCCTTGTCAATCCGAGGCCCAGCTGCCGTCCGGTTGGTCGCGGCCGCCTTGGCTGGCGTGCGCCCCCTCCAATGAGAACGGAGCCGGTCAGCGGGCACGTGGGTGGGCGCCGGCGTGTCCCTGCCGGGCTGCCAATGAAGAGGCGAGGCCGGCGTTTGTCCCCGCCCAATAGCGAAGCGCGGTGGGCGGGCCGTGCGGTGTTGATGGGCCCGGCGGAGGGGAGGGGCGGAGCTGTCAGCGCGGGCCAATGGGCACTCGGGCGTGGGTCAGGCAGCCAATGGCAGTCGGGGCGGAGCTGGCGCGCGGCCTTATAAGCCCCCCCCCGCGAGCGCTCGCGGAGGGCTCGGTCGCCAGCAACCGAGCGGGGCCCGGCCCGAGCGGGGCCTGGGGGTGCGACGCCGAGGGCGGGGGAGCGCGCGCCGCTGCTCCCGGACTGGGCCGCGCACGCCGCCTCAGGTGAGCCCACGGGGAGGCCGCCGGGCCGTGTCCGAGCGCGGACCCCGCCGCCATGGCCGCCCCCGCGTCGCGGCTCGGGGCTGCGGGCGCGCCCGGGACTCGAGGCCCAGGCCTCGGGCGCGGCCTGCTCGGGCCGGGCCTCGCGCTTTGTCCGGGCCGGCGGGGTGGTTGGGGGCGTTAACCGCCCGGCCCGAGGGCGCCTGCTGGTTTTCGGGTGGGGGCGGCGGGGCCGGACAATGGCGGGGCGCGCCCAGGGGCGGGAGCGGGGGCCCCTTCCTGGGCCGGGGGCGCGCGGGGGCTAGGCGCAGACGGTCCTGGCGCCCCGCACAAAAGATGACAGCGTGGGTGGCCCCGGCCGGGCCCTTTTATCACCCAGCACAACCCTCAGCGTATTATTATTATTATTATTTAAAGAAAGCAAGAAAAAGAAAAAAGACCCCAGTACCTGGGTAACCCCCGCCTGCGTTTCTGGCCCTTTGGGCGCCAGAGGGGCTAAGGGGAAGCCCTCCAGCTGGACACCCAGGGATGCCCCCTAAATGCCTATCATTGCTTCTGCGCTGCCCCCACCCCCGGTCAACCTGCTGTGCCTTGGTGGCTTCCAAACTTGCCCCCCGTACGTACCCGAACCCCCACCCCCCCCATAAGCATATGCAATCTGGATTTTAGAAAAAAAACGTCTTGCTATGCAACGGCAGCCTCCACGAGTCTCCCCGTCCCTCCCCCTTCCAGCCTGATCGCCATCTCGAACGAAGCCCCTGCTCTAGAGAAATGAATTGAGGAGTTGCTTCCGCTGAGACCCCTTTTCTGTGTCCCCCGTGGACATCCCCGTGGGAGCTGGGGACGGACTCGCTCTGAAATCTGCTTGACCTGGGGTCTGCCAGGGCCCAGGTCTGCGCTCAGTGGTGGCCATGACAATCAGGCAGGACGGGGTCTCTGTCCACCTGGGCACGGTGGAAGTTTTTTAGAGGCATGTTTTCCGCCCCTGGGGGCAGTGGAGGCATGGACTGCTTTTGGGTGCATCCCATCTGTTTGCTTGGGGGAGGATGCTTGTGTTTTAATAATTCAGCAGCACCTTGTGGGGAAGTGTTCCCCGAGTTGTGAAACTAGTGAGAAGGTGGTTCAGCTCCGTGGAGCCCGGTGATCCTGTCATATGTGAAGAGCGTCTTTTTCCATGTGTTTCTGGCTGGGGCATGTATTCAGCAAGTTGCTTTGGGTCCCACCGGGTGCCTGCACTGTCTTGGGATCTCTGGATACTGGGCTGCATTCAAGGGATCGGTGCCCTGCCCCACCCCTCTGCCTCAATGGCCATTTATCAGAATCTCCCCGGGCTGGAGAATGCTCCTAAAAACAGCACCAGTCCTAAAGCAGGCTCATTAGACGACTCCTATGGGCTTTTATCACTGCCGTTCGAGAGCTAATGACTCCCCTAATTCCCCAATAATAGCTTCCTTATGAGCCACCAGGAGGGTTTGTCAACACACGGGGTCAGCCTTCTCCTGCAGCCCCTGCTGACGCAGTGGGCAGCCTCTCTCCTCTTTGCAGTTTATGTTTTGAAACCCTGAAGGTCGGAGTGTAAAGCCGTGGTAGAGTCAACTTCTGTCTGAGCCGAGGATTTCTGGGACTTGCCAGCCTCGTCTCCGTGTGTCTGATTGGACACCTGGCAGGTCCGGGCACTCCCCCTCCTTGAGCCGGCGACACCAGGACGGGTCAGACCGTCCTGGCCTAGAGGAGGTCACCGCTGGGGAGGAAAAGAGGGTGACGGAGATTCTGCCGCACAGATGGGTGTTTGTGTGCAGGCTGTTCTGGTGGAAGCGTGTACTGTGTCAGGAGCTGCGGGTGCCTGCGTGTGCACGTGTGTGTTTAGTTGCTGAGACTTGAAATATATATGTCCTGGTAACAATCGGTTTGTTCGCATTTTCTAACCTTTTCTTCTTTGGGGAGGGAGCTGCTAACAAGATGTTAACTACTGGCGCTTAAAGGTATAACTGATCAGCCACCGCACAGCACCCCGCCTGGCCTTTGTTGTACTTTTCTGTCTTGTGGAAGAGACCCTTCCTCAGCCTCCTGCCGTGTCTTCAGTCCCTGTCCGTCCTGCAGGAGCCCTCTGGGGGCGGTCAGGGGTCGCCCTCTGTGTCCTTCTCTCCCGCCTGACCACTCTGCCTGTGCTTTAATTCCTAATTGCTCTGTCTCCTCTGCTGGTTTCCTGCCCCTGTTTGTCCTATGCCCCGCCCACTCCCCGATGAGCTGGGGAGGAGCCTCAGCTCCAGGGAAGCCATCTGTCCTCGGTTCCATCTGACACCTGTGGGGACGGGCCTTGCGGTCATGCGTTCACCTGGTCTGGGCTGCTGGGTTTTGAGTGCCGAGTGCCATGCCGGGACAGGTTGGGAGGAGTCCCTGGCTCCTGTGGGTTTAGAGTGTGGTGGGGGAAAGGGTGAGCTGGCTGCCCAGGGCCTGGTCACAGCTGGAATGGTGGTGTGCAGTCCGCTGCCCTCGGGCCCAGCTCAGGGAGCAGGCAGGACGAGGCAAGGCTGTTGAGGGCCTGAGGTGCATTCATAGGTGGCTTTGTTCCCTGGATCGGGGAGCGGAATTGGGGGTTCAGAGCTGGGTGACCTTGAGCCAGTCACTTGCTGAGTAACAAAGCAGGTCGGGGGCACTAAACCTTTCCGAGCCCACTGGGCGGGAGGGGACAGAGAGCAGATGAATGGGGTGGGGGCTGGTGGGGGGCTCCTCAAGCCTGTGCTGGTCACCACCATGACAGATCCGTCGTCCTCATCCACAGCTTCACGCTGGGCTCCTGGCTCAGCTCCAGGGACCTGCCATGAGGCAGCTTGGTGGGGCCTTCAGACGCCACAGCCCTCCCCCTTCCTGCCCCAGGAGCCTCTGCTCCTGGGTTAGGATGCCGGACAGGAGAGCAGGGGCCCAGCCTGAGCTCCGTTCTCATCTGGTGGTCTTGGCGACATCTCTGGGTCTCTGCCCTCGGTTCCATGCCCCACACAGGCTTCAGAGTTGGAGAGACCTGGATTCAAATCCCTGCTCTGAGGCGGTCACTTCCCCTCTCTGGTCCTCGCTTTCTTCATCTGTAAAACGGGTGTAATGGGAACACCTTCCTCCCAGGTGGTTGTGAGGATCAAAGCGGGTAAAAGACACTGAAGCTTGCAGGGCGCCAGGAGCTCTGAGTTCAGAGCCGGTTTATTACATGGCAGGATCCTGCTGCCCCATTGGGGTCTCCCCACCTCTGCCCTGTCCACGTTCTGAGCTGGGACATTCCATGGCGGGGCTGTCCTGGGCACTGTAGGATGAATGTGGGCAATATCCATGACCGCCACCCACCAGGTGCTAGTAGCAGTGTCCCCTAAGCTGTAGCAACCAAAAATGTCCCCTGGAAAGCACTGTCACCCCCCCAGTGAGAACCTTGGACTTGGCCTTCAGCCCTGCAGCAGCTCATGGTGTGCTGTGACTGTGATGGGCCTCAGCTCCCTTTCTGTCCTCCCCACTCCCCTTTAGCAGTGAGTGACTCCTATTTGCAAACTGTGTCCCGGCCACACTCCTCACCTGGTTGTTCAGGTTCTCCGCGACTGTCTTTCTGCCCTTCCAGGGTGGCAGCTTCCACCTGAGAGGAGAGGAGTCCCCCACAGGGTCCCCTGCACTCCGTGCATCTGGCCTCTGAGCTCCGGGTCTTCCTGGGCTGCTTTCTGGCCTCTGAGCTCTGGCAGGTCCTTGCCCAGGCTTGCTTGGCTGCCCCCAGAGGTGGCATTTCCATACCCTTCCAGTCACCATAGCCCTGACCTGTCGATTTGCCGGACCGTTTTCTTTAAATCCATTTTCGAATGATGCACCTCTTTGATCTTGGCCTCTTCCTGAACAGTAATGTCCCCAAAGTTGTGGGACGTTAATGTGCTAGTTGCACATATTTTTATGTATGTATGCATGCATGTATGCATGCATGTATGCATGCATGTATGTGTGTATGTATGTATGTATTTATTTTGAGACAGAATCTCGCTCTGTCACCCAGGCTGGAGTGCAGTGGCTCAATCTCAGCTCACTACAAGTGCTGCCTCTCGGGTTCAAGTGATTCTTCAGCCTCAGCCTCCCCAGTAGCTGGGATTACAGGCACCTGCCACCACGCCCGGCTAACTTTTATATTTTTAGTAGACACAGGATTTCACCATGTTGGCCAGGCTGGTCTCAAACTCCTGACCTCCAGTGATCCGCCTGCCTCAGCCTCCCAAAGTGCTGGGACTACAGGTGTGAGCAACTATGCTTGGCCAAGTTGCACATACTTTTACTAACCGTGTTCAAATGAGCTTAACCACTATATTGAAAAAAAGGAAATGTGTATCTTCCCAAATATTGAGGCGGGAGTGGATTGACAAATTGATGTTTTTTGGTTTTCAGACGAATTGATTTTCAAGCTCACTCCCCGCGTGACATGGCCGGTTCTTGGATGCTGGGCTTGATTAGATCTGGGTCCGTCCATTCCCTGCTGCTCCCTCGAGGAGCTCGGAAAATGGCCTTCCCTGTGGGGGCGGGGAACATGGGAAGTCTCTACCTCCTGCTTAGTTCTGCTGTGAACCTAAAACTGCTCCCTAAAACAAAGTATATTAAAAACAAAATAACTGGCTGGGTGCAGTGGCTCACGCCTATAATCCCAGCACTTTGGGAGGCTGAGGCAGGCAGATCACGTGAGGTCAGGAGTTCGAGACCAGCCTGGCCAACATGGTGAAACCTCGTCTCTACAAAAATAAAAAAAATTAACTGGGCATGGCGGTACACACCTGTAGTCCCAGCTACTTGGGAGGCTGAGACAGGAGAATTATGCCAAGATCCTCCACTACACTCCAGCCTGGGTGACAGGGCAAGACTCCGTCTCAAAAAAATAAATAAAATAAAATAAATAAAATAAAATAAAAGGCCAGGTGCGGTGGCTCACACCTGTTATCCCAGCACTTTGGGAGGCCAAGGCGGGATGATCACCTGAGGTCTGGAGTTTGAGACCAGCCTGGCCAACATGGTGAAATCCCATCTCTACAAAAATACAAAAATCAGCTGGGCGTGGTGATGGGCGCCTGTAGTCCCAGCTACTTGGGATGTGGGGGCACGAGAATCTCTGGAACCTGGGAGGCAGAGGCTGCGGTGAGCTGAGATCACACCACTGCACTCCAGTCTGGGAGACAGAGTGAGACTCTGTCTCAAAAAAAAAAAAAAAAAAAAAGGTACTCAAACGAGTAAAAACCAAAACAAACAAAAGATCTTCCCCTGCTCAGAACCTTCCGGTGGCTTCCTATTGCCCTTGGGAAAAATTCCAGGCCCTTTCACGTGGCCCCTTCGCTCTGTCATCTGTGGCCTTGTCCTTCCTTTCCTCCCGCTCTCCCTCCTGCGCCTGCTCCTTTCCTGGCACAGCCACCTTCCCTGCCCGCCCTTCCCTTCCCCAGGACCTGTGCACTTGCGGTGCCCGCTGCCTGGGGCTCTTTCCACCCAGCGGGCTCCTTGTCACTCCAGTCGCCTCCCTTCCCTGCTTCTCCTTCTTTGCATGTCACATGATCAGAGCTGGGTATTAATCTGTTTGTGTATCTGTTTGTCTCATCTACTAGGGCAGGGGCTTTTTCTGGAAGGGCCAGACAGTACATATTTTCGGCTTTGTAAGCCAGAGGTCATCTCTGTCCAGACCGCTCTGCTTTGCTGTTGTAGCTAGAAAGCTCCCATGGGCAAGTGTGCCTGTGTTTCAATAAAACTTTATTTATGGACACAAACATGTGAATTCCATGCAATTTTTACATCATTATAAGACATTTTTCTTCTTTTGCTTTTTTTTTTTTTTTTTTTTTTTGCAACCACTAAAAGATGTCAAAACCATTCTTAGACTGCAGGCTGTACAAAAACAGGCGGCAGGCAGGACTGAACCTGTGGGGTGCAGTTTGCAAATACCTGGCTAGGGTGTGAGTGTCGCACTGTGGAAAGCTATGGAAACGTCAGCCTTGCGACCCCCTAAGATGTAGGGCAGCTCCTGGGACATGTTGGGTGTTCAGTAGACATTCCTTGTTGAATGAATGAATTTTTTTTTTTTTTTTTGAGACAGAGTTTTGGTGTGTGGCCCAGACTGGAGTGCAGTGGGCTGATCTTGGCTCACCGCAACCTCCACCTCCCGGGTTCAAGCAATTCTCCTGCCTCAGCCTCTCAAGTAGCTGGGATTACAGGTGCCTGCCACCATGCCCGGCTAATGTTTGTATTTTTAGTAGAGATGGGATTGCGCCATGTTGGCCAGTCTGGTCTCCAGCTTCTGACCTCAGGGCATCTGCCCGTCTTGGCCTCCCAGAGTGCTTGGATTACAGGTGTGACCCACTGTGCCCAGCCTGAGTGTGAATTTGTATCTTCCCAACTTAAAAGCATTTAGAGTCATAGACTTAAAAAAAATATGGGTCATGGCCGGGTGTGGTGGCTCACGCCTGTAATTCCAGCACTTTGGGAGGCTGAGGCGGGTGGATCACGTGCGGTCAGGGGTTCGAGACTACCCTGACTAACATGGAGAACCCCTGTCTCTACTAAAAATACAAAATTAGCCGGCGTGGTGGTACATGCCTGTAATCCCAGTTGCTCGGGAGGCTGAGGCAGGAGAATTGCTTGAACCCGGGAGGCGGAGGTTGTGGTGAGCTGAGATCGTGTCACTGCACTCCAGCCTGAGCAACAAGAGGGAAATTCAGTCTCAAAAAAGAAAAAGGGGGGGGAGTGTCATGGGTAATTTCAAGGATCCTTAAAACTGCAGGAATGTAAGAAAATGTGATGCTGACATCCACCCAGACAGCCTCACCATAAAGGAGGAAAAAAGCAGCTACAAACCGTGTAGGTTGGGGGAACACTTCACTGTTTGAGACGCCGGACTCTCTTGCTGTGGGGTTCACACGGCCGCCTTTCTGTTACAACTCACCAAGTGTCAGAAGCACGTCGAGTCGTGTACTCGGCCCAAGGAGTTCAGTGTGACCTGGCAGGAACTGAGGTTTTGTTTAAAAGGAAGACGGCATTGCACAATTTCACAAGGCTTTTGTTTTGTAAGCATCCGAACTCTCCTCATTACCAATGCTAGCGCCCCCGATGGGAGGGGCGGGGAGTCGCAGATGGTGGTTTCTTCCAGCCCTGAGCACAGGGAGACTCATGAGCGAGGTGGCTGAGCCGGTGCAGAGCTCAGCTTTGTAGAGTGAGTGGATAGGTGCCCGTCGGTGGCCATCGTGCGGTCAGTGGCCGAGTAGGGGACTGTGCCCGGCCACACTTCCTTTGTCTCACTCTTCTCCCGGCTGACAGGCGTTTTCTGAGCCAAGTAGGTCTCTGGCATCTTAGATTTGGGCCTGTCCCAGGAACGTTCTGACTTGTCAAGAAACCGTACCGTTAATTTACGGTCATGCTTTCTTTCCTTGATTGAAATAAACAATCTGGAGAGGCTTGCTCAGAATTTCTTGGCTTTCAAAAGTGGCCTTTTTTTCTTTTCTTTTTTTTTTTTTGCTTGCCCTCTGTCTCTCCCTGCTTCTCTGGCTCTGCCTCCCTTCCCCCTTTCTTTTCTTTCTTTATCCACCTCAGCGATCTCAGCGAACACGAGGGGATGGATGACAAGTTTGTGTCCAGCCATCTCTGCCACGCTGGCGGGCTGTGCCTCCTTGGCAGTGGCCGAGCGCGAAGTTGCTCTGTGGCTCTGGACTGGGATCGTGTGTGTTCGGTGGACAAAGGCTGAGAATCCCGAGGCCGACTGCCAATGGCTGCTGCACCCCGAGACCCCGAGGGCTCTCAGGTGCACAGTGACAGTCACTTATGCAGACCTGGCCCTGTTTGCCAGTAGGCGCGACCACTGTTGCATTTTTCAGACAAGCTCGGGCAACCCGCTATGAAAACGTCGGCTGAGGGCACAGTGGCAGGATTGCCCCCGGCACAGACCTCCCTTCAGCATTTATAGCTGGACCGCAGTGATGGCACCTTGTGGGCTGCCAGCGGTGGCAGTGGGCCTGTTTTTGTTTCGGTGGCTGCCCTAGTCTCCAGGGAGGGAACGTGGAGACGGATGATTTGTGTAAGATCAGCCGGCCGTGGATTCAGAATCGCTCTTTGTGTGATGGGTCCCAGGGGTCCCTTTTGACCACAGAGCCGGCCTGAAACTACCCGCGGGTGCCGCGGACCCCTCGATCACGGCGGGTTGGAAATGGGCTGTGTCCTCAGCCCGGACTCCAGACTGCAGCGTGTCTGGGTAGCAGCCTGGAAGCTGGCCAGCCCGGGCGCCCCTGGGAACAGCACTTGACATGCTGGCTGGGTGTCCCGAGTGAGGGGCGCCACCCTGGGCTCCCTGGGATGTGAGCAGGACCCGAGCCAGGCTCCTGGACCGGGACAGTCGCGTCATGTTGCCGTCGTCCCCTTCCTGCAGCATCTCCATACTCTCCTAAAATCCCATCTGTCAGACAGTGTTGGCTGGAGGCAGAGCGGGCCTCCTGTCTTGCTGTCGGGCTGCATGGAGCTGATTATCTTGCTCAGGAGAGAGAGGATTGCCGTCTCTAGCATGCACTTGGGTCAAGCCCCTGGAATTTCAACTCCTGTTCACTGCTGTATTCCAACTGCTTCCCTCAGGAAGGGTGGGGACGAGGTGGAGGAAGTCGCTCTCCTGACACCCCTAGAACATAAGGCATCTTGGCTGGGCGCAGTGGCTCACGCCTGTCATCCCAGCACTTTGGGAGGCCGAGGAGGGTGGATCACCTGAAGTCAGGAGTTCGAGACCAGCCTGGTCAACGTGGTGAAACCCCATCTCTACTAAAAATACAAAAAATAGCCGGGCGTGGTGGTGCGTGCCTCTTATCTCAGCTACTCGGAAGGCTGAGGGAGGAGAATCACTTGAACCTGGGAGGCAGAGGTTGCAGTGAGCCAAGGTCGCACCACTGCACTCCAGCCTGCACAATGTAGTGAGACTCTGTCTCAAAACAAACAAACAAACAAAAAAACCCCAAAAAATAAAAGAACATAAGGCATCTCATGTTACTGTCTGTCTGGGCTGGAGTTGGTGGAAGCCACAGAATTTTCTTGGCCCCTCCAACCACGGGTGTCCTGTGTACCCCAAAGGCAGAGCAGAGCCTTCTTCTCAGCCAGAGCCCAAAGGGCAGCTGCGTTAATCGAAACAACTCCTGTGCACTTCTGAGCCTGTCACTGGCCCAGGGAGGGAAGAGGGATGGGCTGCAGTGAGTGGGTGTGGTCAAGCCCAGGCTGCTGTGTGATCACTGGGAGCTGGGGCGGCATGGCTGTGGTGGTGCCACACCCTGGGTCCTTCTGAGTGGGTTTGCATTGTCCAATTCCGCCTGACAGTTGTCAAATGCATGCGTGCCTGGTCAGGGGCACAGGGTGGCCAGATGACCAGCGTCTCCTGCCCGCAGGGCCTCTTGGTGGAAGGAGATGGAAAAGAACTGCCAAGAGGGATAGAAACCAAGCCTGGAGGCCGGATGGCTGTAACCCAGCACTGTGGGAGGCCAAGGTGGGAGGATTGGTGGAGGCCAGGAGTCCAAGACCAGCAAGGGCAACGTGGCGAGACCCCATCTCTACAAAAATTAGAAAAAATTTGCCACATGTGTTGTCTGTAGTCCCAGCTCCTCGGGAGGCTGAGGCAGGAGGATTGCTTGAGCCCAGGAGTTTGAGCCTACAGTGAGCCATGATTACACCACTGCTCTCCAGCCTGGGCAACAGAGCAAGACCATATCTCAAAAAAAACCCCAAAAAACCAAGCCGGGGGAAGCACAGGGCAGGGCAGGGAGGCTTCCCAGAGGAACTGCTGTTTGCGCAGAGCCTTGTCCACTGTGGGAACTGTCACAGATGACTGTGAGCTTGGGAGCAGAGGAAGTAGCGAGGGGGATTTGGGGGTGTGGCCTGGGAGACCCGAGAGGGGATGGGGTCAGGGTGAAGTCGGCCTGGCACGCTGCAGGCAGCCGGGTACCCGGGCTCTGGGGTGTCTCTAGAGGCGTCCCCCGAACCAGTGTGATCATGGGTACACGAGGCAGCAGGCAGCCCTGTCCTCGAGGAGCTCAGAGTCTAGTTGGCAAGTGGAGAAGCCATTCCTGTCACCAGGGAGAGCCACCTCACAGTTGCCCAACCATTGGCTTCAGTGTGCTGGCCAGGTTCTGAGTTTTCTAGGACAGCCTCTCTTAGAGATGATCCTGCCATTTTAAAAAATATATATTTTTATGGAGATACCATTCACGTGCTATAAAATTCATCTTTTTAAAGTATACAGTTTAGGCTGGGCACAGTGGCTCACGCCTGCAATCCTAGCACTTTGGGAGGCTGAGGTGGGCAGATCTCTTGAGGTCAGGAGTTTGAGACCAGCCTGGGCAAAATGGTGAAACCCCATCTCTACTAAAAATACAAAAAAATTAGCCGGGCGTAGTGGTGCATGCCTGTAGTCCTAGCTACCTGGGAGGCTGGGGCATGAGAATCGCTTGAACTCAGGCAGTGGAGGCTCTGGTGAGCTGAGATCAGGCCACTGCACTCCAGCCTGGGTGACAGAGCAAGACCTTGTCTCAAAAAAAAAAAAAAAAAAGATATAATTTAATGGGTTTTAGTACATTCACACAGTTGTGCAGCCATCACCACTATCAAATGTTAGAACATTTCTATTATTACACAAAGGCACCCTGTCTCCACCAGTGGTCACTCTCCATCCCCTCCCCCATCTACTGGTACCCATACATCTCTTTCCTGTCTCTGGATCGGCGTGTCCTGAACATTTCATAGAAATGGAGTCACACGCTATGCGGCCTGTTGTGTCTGGCTTCTCTCAGTGGGCATGATATTCTCAAGGTGTATCTACGCGTGGTGTGTGTCAGAGCCTCTTCCCTTTTCTTTCTTTTTGTTTTTTTTTGAAATGGAGTCTCACTGTGTCACCCAGGCTGGAGTGCAGTGGCGTTATCTCGGCTCACCTCAACCTCCGCCTCCTGGGTTCAAGTGATTGTCCTGCCTCAGCCTCCTATGCAGCTGGGATTACAGGCATCCACCACCACACCCGGCTAATTTTTGTATCTTTAATAGAGACGGGGTTTCACCACGTTGGCCAGGCTGGTCTCGAACTCCTGGCCTCAAGTAATCGGCCTGCCTTGGCCTCCCAAAGTTCTGGGATGACAGGCGTGAGCCACTGCGCCAGGCCCGTCTTGTCCCTGTTCCTGGCTGCGTCCTATTCCCCTGTGCGGGAGGGCCCTGGTTTGGTTTCCATTGATCTCAGTGGGCATTTAAGTTGTTTCTCATTTTTTCAGCCCCATCCTCTCCCCAGTCCGTGGCAAAGCTCAGGGATTCCTGTGCTGCACCATGCAGACTGTGGACTGAGCCGGCGCCCGGGCAGAGACGGCTTAGAAACCATTTGTGGGGCTGTCTTAGGGGCAGGGGTGGGGCAGGGTCAGTTTGGTGGAGGCTGGGCCGTGGCTAGGCTTCGAGGCGCAGTGGCCGGACGGGCCTGCAGGGGTGCAGAGGTGCCGTGTGAGGCCACAGGGTCTGGGCTCCAGGTCGTTAGTGGTGAGACCAGGCCACGGGCCTCCTCTCTCTGCTCTGCCCTGCGTCCAGCCTGAGCTGGCCTGCCCTGGCAGGGACCTCGCCGTGCAGCCACAGGGCCCCTGTGTCTCTGCTCCATGGGGCAGAGTGGCCCCAGCTGACCACAGCTCTGACTCACCCTCTGCTTTGTCCTGTAAGGTCACCCCTGGTGAGCAGGACCCCTGATTCCACCACACCAGGGCCCGACGGCTGTCCTGTCCCTCACCGTCCCTTTGTTGGTGTTGCCCCGCTGTCTGGTTGGCTATGCCAGCCTCCCTGAGGGGCTTTGAGAGAAGATGGCGGGGCCTTTCTTCCCCAGAGCCGCTCCCACGAGTCCAGCCTGGGGCTCCCGTGAATCCAGCCTGGGGCTCCCGCAAATCCAGCCTGGGGTTGGAGAGCACGCTGATCCCTCGGTCACTTCCCTTTACTGGTCTGGGGCCTGATCCCAGCCCGGACAGGGTTGGGCGCCTTAGGAGGTGGCCACCGAGTTCTAAGTGTGTCCCTGGGGCCCAGCAGCCTCCACCTGGACATGCCCCCAGGGGGTTAAAGGGGTAAGTGAGTGCCCCCCTACCATGCTGGGCCTCTTGGGAGTGCAGGTGGGTTCTCCAGGGGAGCAGGTGACACTGCCAGGCACGGGTGGTACTGAATGGTCATCCCAGTGCCAAGCCCCACCTCTTCCCACCTCTTCTGTGGTGCTCTCCCTGTGGGAACAGTGATGTGCCTGGGGACTGTCACCTGCTCTCCCCTGACAGGATGTGGGTGACCTGGGATGCCCCATGAGTACCCCAGGGGCTGCTGATGAACATGGGAAGACCTCATGGCAGGGGGGCGGTCATGTAACTAAACACTACCAAGGGTCATGTGGTGGAGGTGGACCCCTGCCTCACACCATGGCCAAAAGCCAACCCCACACGTAGCAGAGACCAGAACATGTTACTAAAATGATTACAAAACCTCTAGAAGAGCCAGGTGCTGTGACTCACGCCTGTAATCTGAGCACTTTGGGAGGCCGAGGTGGGCGGATCACCTGAGGAGGTCAGGAGTTGGAGACCAGCCTGGCCAACATGGAGAAACCCTGTCTCTACTAAAAAAATACAAAAATTAGCCGGATGTGGTGGTGCAGGCCTGTAATCACAGCTACTTGGAGGCTGAGGCGGGAGAATTGCTTGAACCTGGGAGATGGAGGCTGCAGTGAGCCAAGATTGTACCTCTGTACTCCAGCCTGGGCAGCACAGTGAGATTCTGTCTCAAAAAAAAAAAAAAAGAAAAAAAAAAGCCAGACGCAGTGGCACATGCCTGTAATCCCAGCTACTTGGGAGGCTGAGGTAAAAGAATCTCTTGAAACCGGGAGGCGGAGGTTGCAGTGAGCCAAGATCGCACCACTGCGCTCCAGCCTGGGTGACAAGAGCAAGACTCTGTCTCAAAAAAAAAAAA
>NC_037687.1:4947054-5032144 GCF_003255815.1 Theropithecus gelada
AGGTCAGGAGATCGAGACTATCCTGGCTAACATGGTGAAACCCCGTCTCTACTAAAAATACAAAAAACTAGCCGGGCGCGGTGGCGGGCGCCTGTAGTCCCAGCTACTTGGGAGGCTGAGGCGGGAGAATGGCGTGAACCCGGGGGGCGGAGCTTGCAGTGAGCCGAGATCACGCCACTGCACTCCACCCTGGGAGACACAGTGAGACTCCGTCTCAAAAAAAAAAAAAAAAAAAAAAAAAGAGTTTGGGCCAGGTGCAGTGGGGGGTGGCTTATGCCTGTAATCCAGGCGCTTTGGGAGGCGGAGGTAGGAGGATCACTTGAGGCCAGGAGCTGGAGACCAGCCTGGGCAACATGATGAGACCCAGTCTCTACGAAAAAATAAAAAGCTTAGCTGGGCATGGAGGTGGCACCTGTAGTCCCAGCTACTTGGGAGGCTGAGGCAGAAGGATTGCTTGAACCCAGGAGGTTGAGGCTGCAGTGAGCCATGATTGCAGCACTGCACTCCAGCCTGGGCAACAGAGTGAGACCCTGTACCCACCCCACAAAAAAAGAGTCAGAACCTTGGTGTTAGAGCAGTTCATTTCCACTCAGAAACAGGGACTTAGACAGGAAGACACTTGTGTAGAACCCGAGGCAGAAATGCCCTGACTTAGCAGTGCAGGTTTCTGTATTGGAATGAGGGCCTGGGTGGGTCGCCCCTGGTAGGACGCATCTGTTACCCGGGTCTGAAGGCAGCATGGCAAGGAGATGGGAGGGCTGTGCCTGGGATCCTGGGGCCGCGGAGAGCTCATTTAGAGGTCATGTGTATTAGGCAAAGCTTACATGCCGTGTTTTTAATACTGTCATTATTAAAGTTGGCCCGCGGATAATCCAGTCTCTTTTACATCTGTGTTGTACAAACACTGAACTAGTTCTGGCCACCTCTCCGGCCTTTGTTTTGGGGAGATTATTAGATGAGATGGCCCGTAATTCTAACACTGCATGTTTTGAAAGATATTTATAAACCCGGATGGATAAGGCCCTTGTTAGTGCTGCTCTTGTGTTGGTTCCCTTTATTATTTTATTAAGAAAACTTGATTATGGGCCGGGTGTGGTGGCTCACGCCTATAATCCCAGCACTTCGGGAGGCTGAGGTGGGCGGACTGCCTGTGGTCAGGAGTTTGAGACCAGCCTGACCAATATGGTGAAACCTCGTCTCTACTAAAAATGCAAAAATTAGCTGGGCATGGTGGTAGGTGCCTGTAGTCCCAGCTCCTTGGGAGGAGACAGGAGAATTGCTTGAACCCAGGAGGTGGAGGATGCAGTGAGCTGAGATTGTGCCACCACACTCTAGCCTGGGCAACAGAGTGAGACTCCATCCAAAAAAGAGAAAAGCAAAAAATAAATATTTAAAAAACAAAACAAAACACTATTATGGAGAATTTGAATACACATAAAGGTAGACAACAAGGAATAATGAGCCCCCCATGCCCCTCATCTGGCCCCAAAACCATCAGCCCATGGCAAACCCTCTGCCCCACCCCCGTCTATGGTGAAATAGCCCTCATATTATTATTATTATTATTATTATTATTTTTTTTTTTTTTGAGACGGAGTCTTGCTCTGTTACCCAGGCTGGAGTGCAGTGGCCGGATCGCAGCTCACTGCAAGCTCCGCCTCCCAGGTTCACGCCATTCTCCGGCCTCAGCCTCCCGAGTAGCTGGGACTACAGGCGTCCGCCACCTCGCCCGGCTAGTTTTTTGTATTTCTTAATAGAGACGGGGTTTCACCGTGTTAGCCAGGATGGTCTTGATCTCCTGACCTCGTGATCCGCCCGTCTCGGCCTCCCAAAGTGCTGGGATTACAGGCTTGAGCCACCGCGCCCGGCCCCCTCATATTATTTTTGTTAACTTTTAATTTTTAAAGAATTATAGAGGCTGGGTGTGGTGGCTCAAACCTGTCATCCAGGCACTTTGGGAGGCAGAGGTGGGAGGATCGCTTGAGTCCAGGAGTTCAAGACCAGCCTGGGCAACACAGCGAGACCCTGTCTCTACCAAAGCGAAAATAAGAATAAATTATAGACTCCCAAGGTGTTGCAACAATAAGGAAGAGATTTCGCTAGCCTTCACCCTGCTGTCTCCAGTGGTAACGTTTTACATAACTTTATTATACTGTTAAAACTAGGAAATTGACATAGGACGCTGTAGCTTCAGACCTTCCTCAGGCGTCATCAGTGTTAGCACTCATTCTTTCGGTAAAGTCTTTGCAACATTCTCTTACCTGCACAGATTCCAGGAACCACCATTGCAATCAAGATACAGAACTGTTCTGTCAACACAAAGGAACGCTCTGCTTTTCCCTTCTGTCACCCCCAGTCCCTGGAAACGGCTGGTGATCTCTGCATCTCTGTAACCTTGCCCTTTTGAGAATGTTATGTAAATGGAATCACAGCGTATTTAACCTCTTGGGATTGCCTTTTTTCGCTTGCAATCCATCCAAGTTGTTGTGTGTATCAGTAGTTACTTTCTTTTATTACTCAGTAATACTCCATATGGATGTTATTTTCTCATTCTGCTTATTTCTGTGAGACGGGTGGTAGTGGTAAGGTCCCATCTTTCATTCCTGATTTTAGCAATTTGAGTTCTCCAGAGATGGAGGACAAGATCCAAGATTGCCAGGGCCTGGGGGCAACCGAGTGGAAGCAGAGTGAGTTCCTTTGTGTTGACAGAACAGCACTGTATCTGATTGCAGTGGTGGTTCCAGGAATCTGCGCAGATAACAAAATGTCACCAAGACATTTACCTTTGACAGTTTTGCTAGTCTTTCCAAGGGGCCGACTTTCGGTTTCATTGGCTGTCTCTATTTTGTTTATTTCTGCTCGTTATCTTTGTTACATACTGTGCTCCCTCTGCCTTAGTTTCTACATGCTCTTCTTTTTCCAGTGTCTTAAGGGAGATGCTTAATTTAATATTTTGAGATCTTGTTCTTTTTAAGAACTATGTAGGCAATTATAAATTTCCCTCTAAGTACTGTTTTAGCTGCAACCTATACTTTTTTTTTTTTTCCTTGAGATAGGATCTTGCTCTGTTGCGCAGACTGGAGTGCATTGGTACAATCACAGATCACTGCAGCCTCGACCTCCCGAGCTCAAGCAGTCCTCCCACCTCAGCCCACCAAGTAGCTGGGACCACAGGCATGTGCTACTATGCCTGGCTAATTGAAAAAATAATTTTATGGAAATGAGGTCTCACTATATTTCCCCAGGCTGGTCTCGTACTCCTGGGTTCAAGCGTTCCTCTCACCTTGGCCTCCCAAAGTGCTGGGATTACAGGTGTGAGCCACTGTGTCTGGCCATCCTAAAAGTTTTACTTTGTTGTGACTTCATTTTCATTCACCTCAAAATATTTTCTAATATTTTCTTCCTCTTCGACCCTTTGATTATTTAGGAGTATGTCGGTTAATTTCCATGTACTTGTGAACCCCCAAATTCCTTTCTGTTGTTGAATTTTAATTTCCATTGTGGTTGGAGAACTTACTTTGGATGATCTGAATTCTTTTCAATTTAATGAGGCTTGTTTTATGGACTAACATATGGTTTATCCTAGAGAATGTTCCATATGTACTGAGAAGAGAGTATGTTCTGTAGATGCTTTTGACTTATAGTGTTCAGGTCTCTCTCTTTGTTTCTCTTCTGCTAGTTGTGTTATCTTTTGTTGAAAGTGAGGGTATGAGCTGGGCATGGGGGCTTATGCTTGTTATCCCAGCACTTTGGGAGGCCGAGGTGGGTGGATCACCTGAGGTCAGTAGTTCAAGACCAGCCTGGCCAACAAGGCAAAACCCTGTCTCTACTAAAAACACAAAGATTAGCCGGGTGTGGAAGTGCACGCCTGTATCCCTGCTACTCGGGAGGCTAAGGCACCAGAATCTCTTGAACCTGGGAGGCAGAGGTTGCAGTGAGCTGAGATCACCCCACTGCACTCCAGCCTGGGTGACAGAGTGAGACTCCATCTCAAGGAAAAAAAAAGAAGATATTGACATCTCCAGCTATTGTTGAATTATTTCTCCTTTTATTTCTGTCATTTTTTGCTTCATGTATTTTGGGGCTCTGTTATTAGATGCATATATGTTTATAATTGCTATATCTTGCTAATGATTCACCTTTTTATCATTTTAAAATGTCCCTCTTTATCTCTAGTAACTTTTTTTTTTTTTTTTTTTGAGATGGAGTCTTGCTCTTTTGCCCAGTCTGGAGTGTAGTGGTGTGATCATGGCTCAACCTCCTGGGTTGCAGCCTCAACCTCCTGGGCTCAAGTAATCCTCCTGCCTCAGCATCCTAAGTAGCTGGGTCTACAGGTGTGTGTTGCCATGCCTGACTCATTTTTTTGAATTTTAGCAGAGATGAGATCTTACTATGTTGCCCAGGCTGGTCTCAAACTCCTGAGCTCAAGTGATCCTCCCACCTTAGCCTCCCAAAGTGCTTGGGTTACAGGCATGAGTCATTATACCGTACATGGCACATTTTTTTTTTTAAGTCTATTTTGTCTGATGTTAGTGTAGCCACTCCAGCTTTCTTATGGTTCCTGTTTGCATGTTACATGTTTAATTTTGATATTTTCAGCCTGGTGTTTTTTTTTTTTTTTTTTTTTTTTTTTTTTTTTTTTTTTTTTTTTTTAGACGGAGTCTCGCTCTGTAGCCCAGGCTGGAGTGCAGTGGCCGGATCTCAGCTCACTGCAAGCTCCGCCTCCCGGGTTCACGCCATTCTCCGGCCTCAGCCTCCCGAGTAGCTGGGACTACAGGCGCCCGCCACCTCGCCCGGCTATTTTTTGTATTTCTTAGTAGAGACGGGGTTTCACCGTGTTAGCCAGGATGGTCTCGATCTCCTGACCTCGTGATCCGCCCATCTCGGCCTCCCAAAGTGCTGGGATTACAGGCTTGAGCCACCGCGCCCGGCCTCTGGTGTTTTTTTTTGTTGCTGTTGTTTTGGTTTTTTGAGACGGAGTTTCGACCTCCCGGGCTCAAATGATTCTCTTATCTCATCTCAGCTTCCCAAGTACCTGGAACGACAGGCATGCACCACCATACCTGGCTAATTTTTGTATTTTTTCTGTAGAGACGCGTTTTGCCACATTGCCTAAGCTGGTCTCAAACTCCTGGGCTCAAGCAATTCGCCTGCCTCGGCCTCCCTAAGTGTTGGGATTACAGGTGTGAGCCTCTGTGCCCAGCTTATTTGCAGCCTGTTTGTATCTTTGAATCTAAAGAGTTTCTCCTGGCTGGGCACAGTGGCTCACACCTGTAATCCCAGCACTTTGAGAGGCTGAGGCGGGTGGATCACCTCAGGTGACCAACATGGAGAAACCTTGTCTCTACTAAAAATACACATGCATGGTGGCGCATGCTTGTAGTCCCAGCTACTCGGGAGGCTGAGGCAGGAGAATTGCTTGAACCCAGGAGGTGGAGATTGCAGTGAGCCAAGTTCGTGCCATTGCACTCCAGCCTGGGCAACAAGGGCGAAACTCTGTCTCAAAAAAAAAAAAGTGTCTCCTGAAGACAGTATATAGTATAGTATAGTATAGTACAGTATATAGTTGGATCTTGTTTTTAAATCAAGTCTGACAATCTGTGTCTTTTGATTGGATTTTTAATCCATTCATATTTAATGCCATTATTGATATAGTTGGATTTATATCTGCCATTTCCCTTTTTGTTTTCTATTTCGTTCCTTTATTCCTTCTTTGATGTTTTCTTTTGCATTAAGTGAATATTTTCTAATGTAATATTTTAATTCTTTTTGTGATTGTTAGCACTGTATTTTTGGAAGTATTTTCTTAGTAGTTGCTCTCGGTCTTATAGGCATCTTAACTTCTCAGAATCGACTTCAGATTCCCAATATCGTTAGAAGCAAGGCCGTGCTTATTCCTTTTGAACTGTGCTTAACAATCAGGATTTCACTTAATCAGTTAAATGGCTTGGGTTTTCAAGGATGCTGATGTGTTTGTTTGCCTGAATGGTGCCTCTTCTTTTGCTCATTCCTCCTCACACTCAGTGAAATGAACGCATCCAAGCTGTCTTAGGACCTGTGATCATCAAAACCGTTTGGAGATCCCACTCTCTCGGGAGCAGGGCCTGGGAAGGACACCAGCTCCCCTGCCATCCCTCTCCTTGTGTTTTTGGCTTCTTTTCATCTCCCTTGCACCATTGAAACTGACGAGTTTGTAGCCCTGTTCCTGACACAAGACTCCAAATCTGTGTCAGTGGGTCTCACCCACTTGGAGGCAGGTCTTTTTTTGTGTGGAGATGGAGTCTTGCTGTGTTGCCCAGAGCAAGAATCCTGGGTTCAAACGATTCTCCTGCCTCAGCCTCCTGAATAGCTGGGATTACAGGCACCTGCCACCACACCCAGCTAATTTTTTTGTATTTTTAGTAGTGATGGGGTTTTACCATGTTGGCCAGGCTGGTGTCAAATTCCTGACCTCAAGTGGTCCGCCCGCCTCGGCTTCCCAAAGTGCTGGGATTACAGGTGTGAGTCACCGCATCTGGCTGGAGGCAGGTCTTTGGTTTTGAGGAGCGTGTAGTATAAGAAAGCCCCAAATCAGCCGAGAGGAAAACTTACTGAAGACCCCCAGGGTGATGGGGCTCTGGGGGTGACATGGCAAACTGGCTTGTTGGCTGTGATCGTTCATTTGAGAGCCTGGGATGTGGCCTGCATGGTGGCGGTCACGGTGGCACAGGGCCGGAGTGCCAGGCAGCTGACAGAGCGGGCGCCTCCGAGCATCGGCAGAGTGAGCGGCCACAGGGTTCTGGGTCCGTGTATTTGAAGCTTCCAGACAGCATTGAAGTATTGATCGGAGCTTTGCAGAGCTTGTAGACATTTATTTTCTGGCTTTTTTTTTTTTTTTTTTTTTTAAGTAACAGCTTTATTAAGTATAATTCACATGGCATACAATTAATTTGTCCTTTTAAAGTATACAAATCAGTGGTTATTAGTATACTCAAACTTGTACATCAGCCATTATACTGCCTAATTCCAGAACATCCCATCACCTCCAAAAGAAACCCCATCTCAGTTAGTGATCACTCCCTGTCCCCTCCCCCAGCCCCTGACAGCCACAAATCCCCTTCCCGCCTCTGTGGATGGGCCTGTCTTGGACATTTCATAGAAATGGGTGTTTCTGTTTGTGGTTTCACTTTTTGGCTGTTGTGAATATTACTGCTGTGGGTGTTCCTGTCCGAGTTTTTGTGTAGACGGGTGTGTGCATCTTTCTTGGGTGGATACCTGGGAGTGGAATTGCTGGGTCCTATGGTAACTCCAAGTTTAACACATGAAGAAGCTGCCAAACTATTTTCCAGAAGGGCTGCAACATTTCACAGTGCCACTAGCAGTGTAGGAGAGGTCTGGTTTCTCTTGCTCCTGCTAGAGTCGGGGCCTCATTCTCTTGCCCAGCCTGGAGCACAGAGGCACGATCGTAGCTCACTGCAGCCTCCAACTCCTGGCTGGGCTCAAGTGATTCTCCCACCTCAGCCTCCTGACTAGCTGGGACTATAGGTGCATGTCACCATGCCTGGCTAATTAAAAAAACAGTTTTCGTAGAGATGGGGTCTCACTGCGTTAGTTAGGTCAGTCTTGAACTCCTGGCCTCAAGGAATTTTTTTTTTTTCCCCCGAGATGGAGTCTTGTTCTGTTGCCCAGGCTGGAGTGCGGTGACGTGATATCGGCCCACTGCACCCTCTGCCTCCCTGGTTCAAGCGATTCTTGTGCCTCAGCCTCCTGAGTAGCTGGGATTGCAGACATGTGCCACCACATCCAGCTGATTTTTGTGTTTTTAGTAGAGATGGAGTTTCTCCATGTTGGCCAGGCTAGTCTCAAACTCCTGATCTTAAGCGATCTGCCCACCTTGGCTTCCCAAAGTGCTGGGATTACAGGCGTGATCATCTGTACCTGGCCGAGGCTTGGCATTTTTAGTTTGAATTGGTAGAGTGGGTGCCGTCGTCATTTTGATTATCGTTAAACCCCAGGGATATGCATCCCTTTCCTGAGATGCACTCTCACCCTCTACACAGAGCAGCCGGTGAGCCGCTGGAGGGACCTTGGGTCCCAGCCCAGCATCCCAGGCCGGCTCCTGAGATGGCATGTCTTGGTGTCAGTGGTCCTGGTCGCCGTGGTGTCACCTGTAGATCTTTGCTTCTCGGTGACTGCAGAGTCCTTTATTTTGGCACAGATACGCGTAATTTACTGACCCATTCTCCTACTAATGAGCACTTACTTTTCTCTCTCTCTCTCTCTTTTTTTAGATAGTGTCTCGCTCTGTCACCCAGGCTGGAGTGCAGTGGTGTGATCTCAGTTCTCCACAGCCTCTGCCTCCCAGTTCAAGTGATTCTCCTGCCTCAGCCTCCTGAGTGGTTGGGATTACAGGCATGTGCCACCACGCTGGGCTAATTTTTGTATTTTTGGTAGAGATGGGGTTTCTCCATGTAGGCCAGGCTGGTCTCGAACTCCTGACCTCAGGTGATCAGCCTGTCTCAGCCTCCCAAAGTGCTGGGATTACAGGCGTGAGCCACTGCGCCCAGCCACTTTTTCTTCTTTTAAACAATGCTGCTGGCCACATCCTTGCTGCCAGCCCTTCTAGCTGGGGTTGCTCAGAGTGTGTGTGCCTGGTTTGTTTTTATGTTTTTGAGAGGGGGTCTTGCTCTGTTGTCCAGACTGGAGCACAGTGGCATGATCACAGCTCATTGCAGCCTCAGCCTCCTAGGCTCAAGTGCTCTCTTGCCTCAGCCTTCCAAGTTGCAGGGACCACACATGGGCGCTACCACATCTGGCTAATTTTTTTTTTTTCAGTAGTGACGAGGCCTCGCTGTGTTGTCCAGGCTGGGGTTTATTTTGAAGCATGTTACACAGCTGTCCTCTGAATGGTGGTCTGAATTTGTGCCCCTGCGGTCGTGTGGGACAGTCATTGTGTTGGGGATGGCTCTGGTCTCTGCCCCTCCTTGTAACCTGTCTCCTCGTGCTGGTTCTTGTTTGAGTTGCCAGTTCATAGCCTTTGCCCAGAGCCTCTCAGATGTGGCACTCTGCTGTCTGAAGCTGGGTCCCTCTCTGGGGTGGGGATGTTCTGGGCCCTGCAGGGTGCTGAGCAGCATCGCTGGCCTCCACCCGCTGCATGCCAGGAGCACTCTGTAGTCGTGACAACCACAGACATCCCCAGACCTCCCAGTCTTCTTCCCTGTGGGCACAGCTGTGCAGTTGGGCAGTGTGGGTCTGGGTGAGTGGGCTCTTTGCATCCCTGGCCTCCACCCACTCCACACCAGGACCACCCTCAGTCGTGACAGCCATAAATGTCCCTCGACGTCGCAAAGCATCCTCTGGAGGCGCTATCAGCCCTGGCGGAGAGCCCCTGTTTTGGAATAGCCGTCTCTGTACTTGAGCTGTTGGCACCCTATTGTGTTACCTTTTTTCTCAGTTCCTCACTTATCTTTAGTTTTGTTTTTGGTGCGTCGTTAAATGGGATGTTTTCAAGTTGCCAGGTGTGTCCTTCCCTCTAGGGCTTCTGAGTTGGTGTCCCACTTAGAGAGGTTTCCACTGCCCTAGGAGTCCGGGAGCGTTGGCCCCTGGCTTCCACCGTGTCCTTCTGTGGTTCATGAGGACCTGCCATCTGGGGGCGGCGAGGTAGGCTGGGCTTTGTGTTTCCAGCATGTCCACCCCAGCCAGCTGGGCCTGCGTACCCAGTGGGTGGCGCTCAGGTCTGGAGCTGCCTCCCTGGCTCCCTGGTTGTTCGCTGTGTGATCTAGGGCAGGCCACTTCCTGCCCAGGCCTCGGTTTCCTCTCCTGGGCAATGGACTGGAATAGCTGTCCCTGCCTTCTCGGGTTGGTGGGCTGGTCAGCCATGCCAGGCACTCAGAGTCATGCCTGCATGGGGGCTCCAGGACCTCGTCGTCAGCCTCTTCATCCTTACTGTCGGGTCTGTTCCAAAGGCCGCAAGCCCCAGAAAGATGGTGACACTCTAGGAGGTCGCTGGACCTGGCGGGCCCCAGGGCTAGGAGTGAGGGGCACGCGTGCCACTCTGCACTGCTGACACTCTCCACCCAGGCCTTGGGGCTCCCAGACAACCATGAAATTACAAGGCAGATTTGTAGATGCGTAGATTATTTTGTTAATGAGTATGATTTTAAATGGTTGATTATGGAACATCAAATACCTATAAATAAGTGTGAAACACAGACTGGTCCTTGTATATCTGCCAGGGGTTGCCTCCTGACTGGGTGGGAGCCTGCTCGGGGGCCTGAGGCTGCTGGCATCCCCACTGTATGTGGGGCTCCATCCCTTTGCCTGGGGGCAGTGGGCAGACAGGTGGCCATTGCCCGTGGTACTCCCTAGACCCTGTTGAGTGCCTGGCAAAGATGTAAGTGGGCTGCATCTCCCTTTGTGTGGAAGATTCCAGAAGGAAATGCCAGGTGACCAAGCCTGTGTCTGTCCTGGGTTTTCTTGGCTCTTCACTCAAACACTTCCTTTTTTTTTGGTTTAGTAAAATTTTTTCGGACATAATTTCAGGCTGACCCCAAAATTGCAAGAATAATAGGAAGAATTCCCAGGCCCCTTTCACCCAGGATCCCCATGTGGTGACATTCACTGCTTTGCCTTTAATCCTTTCCTCTCATTTTTTCTCCCTGCACTTCTTCCTGAACTGTCAGTTTGTGGCGGATGTGACATCCCTTTACCTCTCCTTCAGTGTATATTTCCGCCAGACGAGGAATTTTTGTATCAAGTTATCAAAATCAGAAATTCACACTGAGAAAATCAAATCTACAGACCCTATTCTGACTTTGCAGTAATGTCCTTAAGTATGGGAGGAGAATCCGGGATCAACACAGCACTCACTTGGCTTGCCGGTTGGTTCCTTTTAACCTGGGGCTGCTCCTGAGTCTCTCCCTGGGTTCTCTGACTCTGATGTTTTGGGGGCGTACAGACCGTCATTCTGTTAAATGTCCCCCAGGTGGGTTTGTCTGATGGTTCCTCAGGACCAGATTGAGGCCACACACTTTTGGCAGGAAAATCCCAGAGCCGACATTGGGTGCTGCTTAGTGCACCCTGTTGGGAGGCCCATGGTGTTAATTTGTCCTGTTTCTGGTGATGTTGACCTTGATCCTTTCGTTAAGGTGGGCCCGCCAGGTTTCCCCACCCTAACGTTATTATTGTACCATTTACATTTCATGGGGAGGCCAGTGTAAACACGCCGTTACTCCTCAAACATTCACTGCTTGTTTCAGCAGACACTGATTCTTGCCCTATGGTGGTTGTCCAGTCCTGTCATTTCTTCTGCATTTATTAGCTAACGTCTCCTGTACAGGACAGCTGTCCCTTGTTCCTTTCTTATTTCTATCAGGGTGGGCTCGTGGGTTCTCAGTGGGTTATAATCCACTGCCATCACCATTGATCTGGTTGCTCAAATGGCCCCAGGTTTTTCCAGAGAGAGCCCAGTTGAACTGGCTCCTGGGCCATTTGACATGTCCCCACCCTGCTCTGAGGACTTCCCAACTTTTTGGCACTGGGATGCTCACAGGTCATCCTGTAGTCTCCCTCGTGGTCAATCCCTGGGATTGACCAATCTCCAATAAGTCCTGGTTCTGTTTGTGGAGAATGCCACTTAGAAACCAAGATCCAGGTGCTCTGTGTGCTCAGTGCTACTGGGTTGTCTTTGCTTCTAGGTCCTCTAATCAGACAGAGCTGGGAAGTAGATGTGTGCACATCTTACACACATATACGCTGTGTGTGTATACATGAATACATATATATACATACAGACACATGCATTTGTATCCATCTCTGCATCCATCCATCTACCCACCCATCCACCCATTTACTCACCTATCTATCTATCCACCCACCCACCCACCTATCCATCCATCCACCCACCCACCCACCCATCCGCCCATCCGCCCATCCGCCCATCCATCCACCCACCCATCCACCCATCCATCTACCCATTCACCCACCCACCCATCCATCTATTCATTCACCTATCCATCCATCTATCCATCTATCCGTTTGTCCATCTATCCATCCATCCACCCACCCACCCACCCATCCATCTACCCATTCACCTATCCATCCATCCAACCATCCATCTATTCATTTACCTATCCATCCATCTGTTCATCCATCCATCCATTTATTCATCCATCCATCCATCCCTCCCCATTAATGCCCATGAGTTCACACTGAAACCTCTGGTTCCAGCCTCACACCCAGGGTCCCTTGCTATCTTTCCCCATCCTTATTTGTAACTCCCTTGTCTGACAGTGAGAATCCACCCACCGCCTACCATAAAAGCAGCTTCCAGTGTAGGAGCCAATATTTCTTTTATCTTTATCTCAAAGATGTACAGTCCCAAACTGTATTTAAAAGTTTACATGGGGCCGGGCACGGTGGCTCAAGCCTGTAATCCCAGCACTTTGGGAGGCCGAGACGGGCGGATCACGAGGTCAGGAGATCAAGACCATCCTGGCTAACACGGTGAAACCCCGTCTCTACTAAAAAATACAAAAAAAACTAGCCGGGCGAGGTGGCGGGCGCCTGTAGTCCCAGCTGCTCGGGAGGCTGAGGCAGGAGAATGGTGTGAACCCGGGAGGCGGAGCTTGCAGTGAGCTGAGATCCGGCCACTGCACTCCAGCTCGGGCGACAGAGCGAGACTCCGTCTCAAAAAAAAAAAAAAAAAAAAAAGTTTACATGGATTAGTTCTTCCATTTTTTTCCCCCCTTCTTTACTGTGGTTGTATTGTTTGCTTGAAATAAGGTTTGGTTTACTTGTTTTTGTTTGTGTTTTGGACAAGGATTTTCCTCCTCAACTCTTGCTGATTTTAGTTGCCTATTGATTGATTCCTTGATTCAACATACTTGATTTAGTGTGTAGAACATTAGCATGGTTCCAAAGCCAGGACTATACAAAAAGGCGTGGGCGGAGAAGTGTCATCAACCCCCTTCCTCCTCCCCATTCCTGCCCACCCCCTGCAGGAAAGGAATCTCGTTAGTCTCTGGCTCAGCCTTTCAGGGCACCTCAAAGAAGCAGATGTGTATTTTTTAAATTCTTCTTTCTTCTTCCTTCCTCCTTCCTCCTTCCTCCTTCCTCCTTCCTCCCTCCTCCTCCTCCTCCTCCTCCTCCTTCTTCTTCTTTTTGAGACAGAGTCTTTCTCTGTTGCACAGGCTGGACTGCAGTGGTGTAATCACGGCTCATTGCAGCCTTCACCTCCTGGGTTCAAGTGATCCTCCCACCTCGGCCTCCTGAGTTAGCTGAGACCACAGGTGTGTGCCACCATGCCCAGCTAATTTTTGTATGTTTTTGTAGAGAAATACGGTGTCTTGCTATGTTGCCCAGGCTGGTCTCAAACTCCTGGGCTCAAGTGGGCTCCCAAAGTGCTGGGATTACAGGTGTGAGCCCCAGCGCCTGGCCTTATAACTTCTTCTTTCCCATGTGAAAGTGTCACTGTGCTCTGTTCACTTAGCTGTGTGTCCTGGAAACCACTTCATCAGCCAGGGAACTCTTCCCGGCTCCTCTGCACGGCTGCATCGTGTTCCCTGCAGGGATACAGTGAAGTCCGCCCAGTGTCTTTCCTGCGTGGAGGCATTTAGTTTGTTTCCAGGCCCTTACGGTGGCGAACTGTGCTGCCGTGCGTAACCTGGTGTATATGGATTTTCACATTGGTGGAAGGGTGTCTTCATGGGAGATTTCCACGAGTGCGCTTGCTGGGTCAGAAGTGCAGACGTATGATGTTAGCTTTTGCTAAACACCCATGTAAGTCCTGTTCCGCGTGCTGTGTCGTCTGGAAGGGCCTGGTTCCCCTGCCTCGCCAGCAGGGTGTGCTGTTCTGCGTCTAAAATACTTGCCAATCCCAGTGCTGAGAAATGGGAGCTCAATGGAGTTTTAATGATTGTTCCTGTAGTTATGAGTGGTGGTGAACATCTTGTGATTAAAGCTGTTTTTGCATCTTTTCTGTTAACTGTCTCTTCATGCTTTTCACCTACTTTTTTCTATTGGATATTTGGCCTTTTCCTCCTAACTCGAAACTCCAATATGTGAACCTTTGTGGTATGTATTTATGTATTGCAAGTATTTTCTTTGTCTTTTTTTTGTTGTTGTTTGTTTGTTTGTTTTTGGAGACTGAGTCTCACTCTGTTGTCCAGGCTGGAGTGCAGTGGCACAATCTCAGCTCATTGCAACCTCCACCTCCCAGGTTCAAGTGATTCTCCTGCCTCAGTCTCCTGAGTAGCTGGGATTGCAGGCATGAGCCACCACGCCCAGATAATTTTTGTATTTTTAGTAGAGATGGGGTTTTGCCATATTGGCCAGGCTGGTCTAAAAATCCTGACCTCAGGTGATTCACCCGCCTTGGCCTCCCAAAGTGCTGGGATTAGAGGCGTGAGCCACCTTGCCCAGTGCAAATATTTTCCCTCAGTCTCTGGATTGCCTTTTGACCTTGTTATTGGTGTTTGGTTTTCTTTTGCCCTGCAGAATTTTTTTTTTCTTTTTCCTTTCCTGTCCTTTCTCTCCACTTTCTCTCCCTTCTCTCTCCTTTCTCTGTCCTTTCCTTTCTCTGTCCTTTGTCCTTTCTCTGTCCTTTCCCTCTCCTTTCCTTTCCTTTATTTCCTTTCTTCTTTCTTTTTTTTTTCATTTTCTTTCTTTTTCTTTTTTCTCTTTCTTTCAAGAGGAGGTCTTACTGTGTTGCCCAGGCTGGTCTCAAACTACTGGGCTCAAGCAGTCTTCCTGCCTTCACCTCCCAAGCAGCTGGAATTACAGGTGTGAGCCACCACACCTGGCTAATTAAAAAAAAGCCAGGCACGGTGGCTCACACCTGTAGTCCCAGGACTGTGGGAGGATCACTTGAGTCCAGGAGTTTGAGGCCAGCCTGGGCAACATGGTGAGACTCCTATCTCTACAAAAAAGAAAAAAAGTTAGCCAGACACAGTGGTGTACGCCTGTGGTCCCACCTACTCAGGAAGCTGAGGTGGGAGGACTGCTTGAGCCCAGGAGTTCAAGGCTGCTGTGAGCTATGATCACACCACTGTACGCCAGCCTGAGTGACAGAGCGAGACCTTGTCTCAAAAGTCACATTTCTGAGTCTGTTTTCTTTGCCTCTCGATTATAGCTGTGGTTGGAAAGCCCTTTCTGTCTCTGGGGCTGGAGAGGAGTTTGGCTCGTTTTTTTCTGGCTCTCGTATGATTCCTCCTTTACACTCATGTTCTGATTCCACCGCTGTTCATTCTCGCAGATGGTGTGAGGTGGGGACCTCACTTTATTGTTTTCTAAATGGCTACTCCGTTGTCCCAGCTCCACTGATTAAAAAATCCCTGCTTGGGCCGGGCGTGGTGGCTCACCCCTGTGGTCTCATCACTTTGGGCTGAGGTGGGCGGATCACCTGAGGTCGGGAGTTCGAGACCAGCCTGACCAACATGGAGAAACCCTGTCTCTACTAAAAACACAAAATTAGCTGGGTGTGGTGGTGCATGCCTGTAATCCCAGCTTCTCAGGAGGCTGCGGCAGGAGGGTCTCTTGTATCCGGGAGGCGGAGGTTGTGGTGAGCGGAGATTGTACCCTTGCACTCCAGCCTGGGCAACAAGAGCAAGATTCTGTCTCCAAAAAAAAAACAACAAACAAACAAACCCTGCTTGGCCAGGTGCAGTAGCTCACACCTGTAATCCCAGCACTTTGGGAGGCTGAGGTGGGTGGATCCCTAGAAGTCAGGAGTTTGAGATCAGCCTGGACAATATGGTGAAACCCCATCTTTACTAAAATACAAAAATTAGCTGGGTGTGGTGGTGGGTGCCTGTAATCCCAGCTACTTGGGAGGCTGAGTTAGGAGAATTGCTTGAACCTGGGAGGCGGAGGTTGCAGTGAGCTGAGATCGTGCCACTGCACTCCAGCCTGGGTGACAAGAGCGAGACTCCGTCTGAAAAAAAGGTCCCTGCTTACCCCACTGCCTTGGGAAACCCCATCTGTTCCCCACACAGGCTCCGTATATGCCTGAGTCTGTGTTTGGGCTTCCTCATCTCTCCACAGCAGGTCTGCCCCTGGGTTGTTGGCCACGGTCAGATGCTCAGCCATGTGAGAATACTCTGTCTCCTGCCTGGGCACATCTGGCTCCCCTCTGCGTCCTGTTTGGTATTACTTTTTAGGGTTTGTGCATTTTTCTGTGTTCTTTGGTACACAAATGCTTCTTTGAAGTTAATACGTGGCAGTAATGCTGGCACTGGGGATGGCTAGGGGTGGTGGATGGCCTGTGTCCTAGAGGGCGGGTGTGCTGGCAGAGACTTGGGGATGAGGTTAAGGATTCTCCTAAGTCCTTTTCTTCTGGGGAAAGAGACTCATGGAAACCCCTCCAGTGCAACGGTCTCACCATTTCCACACGCCAGCCCCTGGCACTTTCCACCATTCGCGTGCCCAACTCCCACAGTCCCACCCTTGCCCTGCCACAGGCCCTTGCTCCCTCCTTACCCGACCTGGAGTTCATGGCCCACAGTGGGCCTGTTCTCATCGCCCATCCCGCCAGCTCCTTGGCCCTTCTCAGCCCTTGCTGCCCCCTGTTCTCATCCACCTCTACCCACGATCCGGAGATGGATTGTCACAGGCCCACGGGTCCAGGCCCACCCCAGCCCGGCAGCTTCCTAGAGCAGTGCCTCAGCTGGGCATGTTGCCCAGGGGCGCTCGGCAGTGTCTGGAAACAGCCGGTCCCTGTGACCCGGTGTGCACATGTGCTGCCATGTGCATTTCACATCCCCAGTTTCATGTAGTTGAGGATGCTTGGCTGTGAGATCCGCCACGGCTCTGTGCTCCCTGGGAGTCCCCTTCTCACGTCACCCTGCGCGATGAGCGTGAGAAGTCACCCGCAGAGGGTCAGGAAGGTGGTTATATTTTAGTGGCCACAGGTGGGCAGTGCCCCTGGGTGTTGGGCAGAGGCCACCCCTGCTCCCCTCTGGAAGACACTCCCTTCTGTCCAGGCAGCCCTCAGATTACAGCCTTCAGTCTGACCCCAGAGACATGCAAATGGGGGACAGACGCAGGGCTTTGGTGCCGGAACCAGGAGCGTCCCGGGCAAAGTGAGACAAGCTGGTCACCCCCTGCACATTCCGCCACTTCCCCCAGGTTTTAGTCTCCCACCCCCTTCTAGAGGTACCCGTGCAGCGTCTTCCTTTTCTGCACGCTCCGTGTGTGCTGGCCTGTCCTGCGGCCGTCACCTGGCAGATAGCTGCTGGGGGTCCTGTCCGGACCCAGGGATCCAGCACAAAGCTTGGAGACGTGTCTGTGAAGCCCACCCTATGGCTGTGTGTGGAGTTGGTGGTGGACTTCTGTCGCCCCATGACATCTGAGGCTACAGGAGCGGCCTGTAGAGAGGTGTTGGTGGCCAGGTGGGACAAGCATGGAGAACACAGATGCCCGGGGCAGCTGACAAGAAGGGTCAGGTGCTTTTGAAAGAAGAGATGTTACCAAACTGTCCTTCCCAGTGGTGCTGCCAGGCCACTGGGGCATAGATCAGTGTGGGCACCTGTTCCTCCATGGCCTCTGTGACCTGCTGTGTCATTGGACTTGCTGGTCTGTGGCTGAGCGAGCCTCCTAAGTGACAGGATGGTGACAGCTACCACTTAGGGGACCTCATTGAGCTTCCCGAAGACCCCATGAGGAGAGCGTTAACATGGAGAGCCCCCTTTACAGATGAGGAAACTGAGGCCCAGAGGTGTGGGGCCTCGCCCTCCTCTGGACCTCATGGTGGGTGGTGGGGCTCACCTTCCTTTGTATGCATGTGGATATCCAGTTGTCCCAGCACTGTTTGTTGAAACACCTTTTCTTTCTGCATTCAGTGGTCTTGGGACAAGGCCTTGGGAGCCTGTGCTGTGTACCATGTCCCCACCTGGGACCTCCCTCCAAGAGTGATCTTAGAGGTTGCAGGGCCACGGTGGGAAGGTCCCCACCATTCTCCAGCAGCCGTCTCGCCACACAGCTGGGAGGGATGTGGGGTAGAGAGCCCCCCTTGGTGCTGGCCCTGGGGGTCGAAGTGGTACAGGGGCAGGGGTGGCCCCTGCAGTCACCGCGTCCTCCTCTGGTGGAGGCGAGTGGTGATGCTGGGTCACAAGAGGTGGCTTCTCATCCCAGTGGTCTCGCGCTGCACTCCGGGACCTCCCGATCTGGGGGCTGTGGGGGTCCTGGGAGAGGGCTTGTGGTAGGGGACAGTTTTTGATGTTCTGTTAGTGAAGGACAGAGAAGAAGAATGGGGGGCTGGCGGTGGGGGCAGGGAGCCAGGATGGTGCTGGTCCCACCTCCCTTCCTTCCATCCCTGCTGCAGGCCTGCCCTCTTCATGCCTGGCTCCCCGCAGCCTCTCTCTGTCCCCGTCTGTCCCGCCACTACTGGAACCCCACCCCACCTCTGGGTAGTGTGCACTCCATCCTCAGAGAGGAACCCCCATCCCCTGGACTTGTGGGGGCCTCGCATCCTGCTGTCTCCCCAGAGCCCGCGGCCATTCTGCTGCTCCTCCCACCCCTCCTCGCTGTCCTTCCCGGCAGTCCAGGCCTGTCCACCGCATCTTTCTGACTCGTGCTGCCACATCATCTGCCCCGGCTGGGGTTTTAGCTCCCCGGGGACTGGAAATGCATTGGTTAAGATATGGTGAGTTAGGCCGGGCACAGTGGCTTATGCCTGTAATCCCAGCACTCTGGGAGGCCGAGGCAGGTGGACCACCTGAGGTCAGGAGTTCAAGACCAGCCTGGCAAACATGATGAAACCCCATTTGTACTAAAAATACAAGAATTAGCTGGGCATGGTGGCACACACCTGTAATCCCAGCTACTTGGGAGGCTGAGGCAGGAGAATTGCTTGAACCTGGGAATTGGAGGCTGCAGTGACCCGAGATTGTGCCATTGCACTCCAGCCTGGGCAACAGAGCGAAACTCCATCTCAAAAAAAAAAAAAAAAAAAGATATGGCGAGTTAAGAAGTTAAGAGAGGCCGGGCGCGGTGGCTCACACCTGTAATCCCAGCACTTTGGGAGGCTGAGGCGGGTGGATCACAAGGTCAGGAGATCGAGACCATCCTGGCTAACACAGTGAAACCTCGTCTCTACTGAAGAATACAAAAAAGTAGCCGGGCGAGGTGGCGGGCGCCTGTAGTCCCAGCTACTCGGGAGGCTGAGGCAGGAGAATGGCGTGAACCCGGGAGGCTGAGGTTGCAGTGAGCCGAGATTGTGCCACTGCACTCCAGCCTGGGCGACAGAGCAAGACTCCGTCTCAGCCTCCATGTTCTACTCTGTGAAGTGGGAGTGACAGCAGTGCCTTTCCCATGGGGCTGCTGGGAAGTGACTCAACCAGGAGCACCAGCGAGGGGACACCAGAGCGGGCCCCAACCACCTCCTGGCAGAAGCATGGGGCTCACGAGGTGGGGCGGGGGTGGTGGGGACCAGGCGCAGACCTGGGCAGGGACCTGGGCAGAACAGGGAAGTGGAACCTTCTAGAAGGGCCTTGGAGGAGGGCCCTACCCACACCACCCCTCGTGAGCAGCCCCCTGCCAATGTCCATCTCCCAGTTGAGAGTTGGGAAAAGCAGAGTTCTCTCAGGACTGGAATATGAATGGCAGCTCTTAGCCAGGCTCTGCCATATTGGAGAGGGTTCCAGAAGGTCCTGCAAGCCCACTGGCTCCTCTGTCATTCTTGGCATGGTTTTGGTCTCTCTTCTCCCTTGCTTCATTGCTGTGATGTCAAGCATCTCTTCCCGTGACTGTTGACTCTTTTTGTATCTTCTTTGGAGAAATGTTTGTTCCATCCTTTGCCCGTGTTTTCTGTTAGGTTGTTTGTCTTTTGTTAAGTTGCAAGAGTTGTTGACATATTCCGGATGCAAGTTCCTTATTAGATAATGACTTGCAAATATTTTCTCCTGTTTTGTACATTGTCTTTTCATTTTCTCTGTTTTTTTTTGTTTTTGTTTTTTTTTGAGACAGAGTATTGTTCCATCTCCTAGGCTGGAGTACAGTGGCACAAACATAGCTCACTACAGTCTCCAACTCTCCCAGGCTCAAGCGATCCTCCCACCTCAGCCTCCTGAGTAGCTGGGACTACAGGTGTGCATCACAATGCCTGGCTAATTTTTTTCTTCTTCATTTTTTGTAGAGATGGCATCTTGCTGTGTTACCTAGTCTGGTCTTGAACTACTGTGCTCATGTGATCCTCCCACCTCGGCCTCCCAAAGTGCTGGGATTATAGACATGAGCTGCCATGCCCAGCCAAGTCTTTTCACTTTCTTGAGGCCTTTGCAAACAATTTTTCTTTTTCCACATGCACTTTTGGTGTTATAGCCAGAAACCTTGCCTGATCCAAAGCCACGAAGGTTTATTCCTGTGGTTTTCCTAAGAGTTGAATAGTTCTGGGCTGGGTATACCAGTTCACATCTATACGCCCAGTGCTTTGGAAGGCTGGGTTGGGAGGATTGTTTGAGGCCAGGAGTTTGAGACGAGTGTGAGCAACATAGCAAGACACTGTTGGTACAAAAAGTTTTAAAAAGAGTTTTGTAGTTTGGGCACTTACATTTAGATCTATAACCTATTTGGAGTTAGTATAAATATATGGTGTGAGGTAGGGGTCCACCTTCATTTTTTTGTGTGTGAATATCTGGCTGTCCCAGCAATATTTGTTGAAAAAACTGTTCTTTATGCATTGAGTGGTCTTTGCACTGTTTTTGAAAATCACCTGACTTTAAGTATATGGGATTATTTCTGGACTCTCAGCTTTCTCCCATTTATCTAATGTCTGTCCTTATACCAGTACCATGCTGTCTTGACTACTGTAGATTCATCACTGTGAATTATTTTATGTCTAGTCTTGAGTGCAGACATTAAGGAAAAATAATGTGGTTTTTACATTAACATATAGGGACCCAGATTAGCTGATGAGACTACAGCCTTCTTAATTGGGATCCGGAAAACCCTGGCTGTTCCCTGACTCCTTTTTCCTTCTTTTTCTTTCTTTCTTTCTTTTTTTTTTTTTTTTTTGAGACAGTCTTACTCTGTTGCCCAGACTGGAGTGCAGTGTCGTGATCTCGGCTCCCTACAACCTCTGCCTTCTGGGTTCAAGCGATTCTCCTGCTTCAGCCTCCCGAGTAATTGGGACTACAGGCACGTACCACCACACCTGGCTAATTTTTTAAAAAAAATATTTTTAGTAGAGATGGGGTTTCACCATATTGGCCAGGCTGGTATCGAACTCCTGACCTCGTGATCTGCCCGCCTTGGCCTTCCAAAGTGCTAGGATTATAGGTGTGAGCCACCGTGCCTGGCCCCTGCCTCCTTTTTTTTTTTTAAGACAGAGTTTCACTGTGTTGCCCAGGCTGGAGGGCAGTGGCGTGATCTCAGCTCACTGCAGCCTCTGCCTCCCAGATTCAAGCAATTCTCCTGCCTCAGCCTCCCGAGTAGCTGGGACTACAGGTGGGTGCCACCACACTCAGCTAATTTTTGTACTTCTAGTAGAGATGAGGTTTTGCCATGTTGGTGAGGCTGGTCTCAAACTCCTGACCTCAAGTGATCTGCTCACCCTGGCCTCCCAGAGTGTGGGATTCCGGGTGTGAGCCACTGTGCCCAGCCTATTCCCTGCTTCCTTTATTGAGCCATGCCACCTTCCTCAGTTGGATTTTGGTATCAGTAAGGATACGAAGGTTTTGGTGACATACTTGTAAATAAGAGGCTGTTTCCCTAGGATGCAGAGGTTGATGACAAATGTCAGCTTTTCAGTTCTTTCACTCAAGAAGGATGTGCAGCTTGAATTCAGCAGGTTTGGTCTTCAGTGGGGCCTGAAAGTGGGTGGGATGTGGTGGTGCCCCTCGGTTTTCTGATCATCTTGGCTCTTTTATGGCCTGACTCTCCTCTTCCAGTGACAGCCTGCTATGCTGTGAGCTTCAGAGGACAGAGGTCCAGGTGGTTGTTTGGTTTAGTTTTTTTAACTTTTTATTTTGAAATAATTTTAGACTCACTGAACTGTTGCAAGGATAGCACAGAGCGTTCCTGTGTACCTTTCACTCAGCCCCTAATGTGAGCATCTTACATAACCACAGAATGCTCAGAAATTAGCCAATTCCATAGTACCATGCAATTTACTCAACTGTAGATTTTTTTTTTTTTTTTTGAGTCAGAGCCTTGCTCTGTCACCCAGGCTGGAGTGCAGTGGTGCAATCTTGGCTCACTGCAACCACTGCCTGCCAGGTTCAAGCAATTCTCCTGCCTCAGCCACCCGAGTAGCTGAGATTGCAGGTGCCCGCCATCACGCCCAGCTAACTTTTGTATTTTTAGTAGACACGGGGTTTCACCATGTTGGCCAGGCTGGTCTCGAACTCTGACCTCAGTTGCTCTGCCTGCCTTGGCCTCCCAGAGTGCTGGGATTACCGATGTGAGCCACTGCACCTGGCCTCAACTATAGATTCTATTAGATTCCCACTAGTTGTCCCACCAACATCCCTTTCCTGGTCCAGGACATCATCCAGGACCCCACTCACCATTTAATCTCACAGGCTCCTCCGGGCATGCCAAGCCTCCATCTTGCCTTGACTTTCACGACCTTGGCACTTCCAAAGAGCACCAGGCAGATGTTTTGTAGAAGGAGCTTCTTCCCTTGGCTTTCAGGCGTTTTCTCGTGGTTAGCCTGGGGCTCTGGCCATTTTGGAAGCAGACTGCAGGGGCTCAGGTTGCTGCTTCCCTGTGTAGCTCAGCAGGAGGTGCGTGTGGCTGATGTGGCTGATGCCGCTCAGCCGGTGATGTCGACTGTGGCCGCCTGGCTGAGGCATCGGCCCAGTTCCTCCACTGCAGAGTTACTCCTTTTCCCTTTGGGACTTTGAGCCTGTGAACATGTCCTGTGCCTTCAACTTCTGCCCGCCAGTTTTTGCACCTCCGCGTGGCTCTTTCCTGCAGGGATTATTCCCGGGGTGTTGGAATGGTGATTTTATGTTACGTGTATTCCTTTGAGACTTACGAAGGAGAATTCTTCTGTGGAGGAGAGCTGTCCCTCTTCCCCCATTTATCAATTGCGTTTTATTTATTTATATATTTTTGAGACAGAGTCTCACTCTTTTGCCCCGGCTGGAATGCAGTGGCACGATCTTGGCTCACTGCAAGCTCCGCCTCCTGGGTTCAAGCAATTTTCCCGCCTCAGCCTCCCGAGTAGTTGGGATTACAGGCGCCCGCCACCACACCTGGCTAATTTTTGTATTTTTAGTAGAGACAGCGTTTCACCATGTTGCGCAGGCTGGTTTCAAACTCCTGACCGCAAGTGACCCACCTGCCTCGGCCTCCCGAAGTGCTGGGATTACAGACGTGAGCCACTGCGCCCTTGATTGCACTTTAAATGTTCTCTCCGGAAAGCCATCTGTGTGTGTGTTTTATCCTGTGGGTTGTAACGTGATGCTGTCTTTCATCTTGGTGCTCAGGTAGGTGGTCCTCATTCTGGCCATCGGGAGCCCCTCGCGTGTCCTTTCTGCCCGCTCCCATCCTGTCAAGCCTTCCCTTCCTCTCTGGTCCTGCAGGGCGATCTGAGCTCATCTTGTATGTTCTGCCCCAGCCCTGGAATTGACCACCTGTCCTGCACGGCGGCCTGGTTCCTCGTAGTGGAGAGTGAGATTTACAGACCGTGGCCTGGGTGCTGGCCGTGCTTGATACTGTTGGGGCATCATTGCTTCAGGTTTTCTCTGCCAACAGGGCTTGGAAGTAGGAATGCTAACCCATGTGTATATGCGCATCTGTATCTCTCTCACGGTGTCTTTTCCAAAGCTCCTGAGTTCATACTCATAGGGTGCTAGAGCGTTCGTGTCGTGGGCCTGTCTGAGGCTTTGGGTGGCCACCCCCAACCTGTAAGGGGTACGCAGAGCCCCTGGAGAAAGGAGGACCTTCCTGTGGGGCTAAAGACTTGGGTGGGAGGCAGGAAATGACATGTCCCTTTTGAAGGCCACTTGGGACTTGTGGCCGTGGGAGAGGCAGGCAGAGGCGGGCACTGGGCCATCCTGGGTCAGGTAACCTCGCCAGGCGGGCAGGTGAGAGGATGGATCCCTTCCTTCCGGTTCAGAGATTCCTGTTTTTGGACCCGTGCCCGGCCCCAGGACAAGAGGTGGGCAGTGTGGTCTGGTGCAGGCCCAGCCTTCTGAACCCACCTGAGGGTCAGCCCTGGAGGCTCTGGTGACTGGCAGCCTCATGGCCAAGAGCACTTCCTTTTGGGGGGTTCTTGGGGGGCCAAGTTCTGTGGTCCCCAGGCCTCTGTGCTGTGGTGCCGCTGTCTCCTCCCTGATTCCCGCCTGTGGTCTCTCCTTTCACCCCACCTGTGGGTCTTGGCAGAGGGGCTCCCTCAGCACCTGTGCCTTCAGAATCAGCACGTGTGGGGCAGCGGCTGTTACGTTATCAGCAGCTCATGCCTTTTGGGGGCATTGGTGTCCGATGCCTGGGGCTGTCACTGCAGGCTTCTGTCATGCTGCGGTGCGCTCCCCTTGCCAATTCTATTCCTAGTGCCCAGGTCTGCCCAGAAGCCGCAGCAAGGTCGACGGGCGGGGCCCATGGCAGGACGCGGTCAAACCTCAACCACCTGGGTCTTCCCCTCCCGGCAATTAATAGAACTTAGTTTTTGGAGCAGTTTGAGATTTACAGAGAATTTGGGCAAGTGGGAGTGAGAGTTCCCGTCTCTCCCTGCCACTCCCCGCCTGTTTTCCTCATGGGAACATCCTGCCTATCGTGGTGCATTTGTCTCTTGATTAACACTTTGTTAGTGACACTTCACACTTCATTCGGATTGCCTCTGCTTTTCCCTAATGGACTTTTTTTTCTGTCCCAGCCCCCCCCAACCCTGACCTCCCAACTGGGATCTCTCGTGGCCTGTAGCCGTCCCAGGATCCCTCGTGGCCTGTGGCTGTCTCCTCAGGCTCCTCTGGGCTGGGACCGCTCCCCACACGTTCCCTTAGTTTTGTGCCTGGACAGTGTTGAGGGGAGTTGGCCAGGCAGATGGTAGGGCGCCCCTCGATTGGGGCGTGTCTGGCGTTTTGCTCAGACTTGCACGGGGTGGAGGCTGTTGGGAGGACCTTAAAGGTAAGGGCTCTTCTCGTCACATTCTGGCAAGTGTTAGGACACGGGCCATCAGCAGGTCTGGGTTAGAGCCGTGTGGCTGTTGCTGCTGCCCTGACGGCCTGGCTGCAGGGGTTCATCATCCTCTCCCCGGGACGCTGTCCCCTGACTTTCCATTCGTGCATTGATGGAAGGAAGTCACTGCATAGCCCATACGTCAGGAATGGGGAGCTGCCTGGGCCCCAACCCCTTGTCCTCCCTCCTGGGGGGGCAGTGGAGGTGGGCTAGCCTGGCCTGTCATCCATTGCGGATGGGGGCCAGGGTGGACACAAGCCTAGGCTCGGGCTGTGCCTTGAGAACTGGGGCCCGGCCTCAGCCCCAGAGCTCCAGCCTCCCAGCTTGGAGTGGGCGCTTTTGGGGCCCTGGAGAGGGAGGGCAGGACCTGTGGTCTTGGCAGCACCGGGCTGAGGTCTGTCCAGCTGAGAGCCTCCGGGTCTGGTGGACTCCCTGCCTTCTTGACCAAGTGCTGAGAGTGGGGGTGGCACATTGCGCAGCGGGGGAGGGAGCTGTGCAAAGAGACAGTTACTTGTGGAGGGGAGACCCAGGATCCCGTGGGGACCTGGTGGTAGCCAGGAGCAGCAGTCACAGGGGAGAGGCCTGGGTGGCCCCTAGGAGTGGACAGGCGCTTGCCTCCCCTGAAGTCAGGGAGGTGTCCTTTGCTGCTGTGACAAATGGCCGCAGACACAGTGGCTGAAAGCAGCACCTGGTCATTCTCTCCCATGCCTGGAGGAGGAAAGTCTGACATGGGCCTCCCTGGGCTAAAACCATGGTGTGGGCAGGGCTGTTCCTTCTTGAGGCTCCTGGAGAGAGTCCATTCCTTTCCTTTCCCAGTGTCTAGAGGCGTCCACATCCCTCGGCTTGGGGCCCTTCCTCCCGCTTCACAGCCACAGCGCAGCCTCTTCCAGGCCCTGACTCTCACCCTCTGGCCTCTTCCCACGAGGAGGCTGTGAGGACATTCGGCCCCCGGATCATCCCATCTCAAGATGCCTAAGTCAGTCCCATCCGCAAAGCCCCTGTTGCCATGGAAGGGGAAATAGTCCCAGGGGTCTGGGGGTGAGGACAGGGACATCTTTGGGACCATTATTCTGCTGCCCACAGCTGCGTGGAGGGATTCCTGAGTGCGCAGGTCCTCTTCAGCTGGTGACAGTGTCAGGGGTCGGCCTGGGCAGGTGGGAGAGGTCGTGAAGCCCTTTGCAGGGCACTTGGCCGCTCATCTGGCGCGGGGAAGAGGCGCAGCCCACGGCCCGCTGCTCTAGGGCCTGCTCTTCCCTTCCTACCCAGGGCAGGCCCTGTGGGAAGATATGGAAGTCGGGTGAATGAGCCGTGCCCAGTGATTTTAAAAAGCAGATTAAAATAACACAGCAAATGTCAGAGCTCATTGCGTGCTGTAGGGCGTTTGTGAAACTCGCATTGTTTATTTATTTTTTTGAGACAGGGCCTCGCTCCGTCGCCCAGGCAGCAGCCTTGAATCCTGGGCTCAGGTGATCCTCCTGAGGCTCTGCGGCCACACCTGCTACCACACCTGGCTCAGTTTTAAAGTTTTTGTAGAGACAGAGTCTCATTATGTTGGTCAGGCTGTTGAGACTCCTGGCCTCAAGTGATCCTTCCTCATCGTCCTCCCAAAGTGCTGGCATTACAGGTGTGAGCCACCGCACCACTTGGTGTTGTTTAAAAGTCCTGGTGAGTTGTAAAAAGTGTACAACTTCGGGAGGCCAAGGCAGGTGGATCACAAGGTTAGGAGTTTGAGACTAGCCTGGCCAGCATGGTGAAACCCCGTCTCTACTGAAAATACAAAAAATTGGCCAGGCGTGATGGCGCACACCTGTAGTCCCAGTTACTTGGAAGGCTGAGGCAGGAGAATTGCTTGAACCCAGGAGGCAGAGGTTGCAGTGAGCCGAGATTGCGCCACTGCTCTCCAGCCTGGATGACAGAGCAAGACTCCATATTAAAAAAAAAAAAAAGAAAGAAAAGATACAACAAAACCAGGGCCCCAGGGAGCGAGCTTCTCTGCCCTGGAGGTTGGGCCCACCGAGGGGACCTTAGAGTTGCTTCTGAAGTGAGAGTTGGCATTAGCTGAGCAGAAGGAAGCAGAGGGCAGCCTGAGTTGAGAGCCAGCACCGGTGGAGCTCTGAGACGAGGGCTTGCAGGCCTGGGCACCCACCGAGCCCCAGGTGTGCCAAGTCCAGTGGGAGCTGCAAGTCAGATTGTGAAAGTCCTTTTTATTTTTTCCTAGACGTAGTCTTGCTCTGTCACCCAGGCTGGAGTGCAATGGCGTGATCTCAGCTCACTGCAACCTCTACCTCCCAGGTTCAAGTGATTCTCAAGCCTTAGCGTCCCGAGTAGATCTCAGCTCACTGCAACCTCTACCTCCCAGGTTTAAGCGATTCTCAAGCCTTAGCGTCCTGAGTAGCTGGGACTACAGGTGCACATCACACCCGGCTAATTTTTGTATTTGTAGTAGAGACGGGGTTTCACCCTGTTGACCAGGCTGGTCTCGAACTCCTGACCTCAGCTAATCTGCCTGCCTTGGCCTCCCAAAGTGCTGGGATTACAGATGTCAGCCACCGTGCCCCGCCATGAAAGTCTTGATAGTGGCCGGAGTGGTGGCTTATGCCTGTAACCCCAGTACTTTGGGAACCCAAGGCAGGAGAATCATTTGAGGCCAGGAGCTCGAGACCAGCCTGGACACGATAGTGAGACCCTGTCTCTTAAAAAAAATAAAAAATAAAAAAGTCTTGGTGTCATATCCAAAGTTTGGAATTCCGTTCTGCATTCATCCTACAAGTGTCTGAGCGTCTGTGTCCAGGACTAAGTTCGACGCCTGGGCTGTGCCTTGGCCCTTGTGAGGTCGCAGCCCCTGCCTCCCTCTCTCCCTGTGCTCTGCCTCTTGGTGTTGGGGGGTGGGGAAAAAACTGGGTGCATTTTCTGCACTTTTCCCCTTGTAGGAAGCAAAACTTGAAAATCTCTCAGTAGTTGTCTGCATCTTAAGGCTTCCAGAAGCTTCTTTGGTTTCATTTGACTGTTCACAGATACTTTTGCTGCCTCGGCCCCTGGTTTTTAGGAGCTGAGGTTAAAATGGGCCCTCACTCGAAAACTTGACTGGGTAAAGTGCTTATAGTTACGGATTTTTGTGTTGTTAAAAATTGACAAGAATGTGGAAAATCTGAATAAAGGCAAGCGTCCTCGGGCTGCGTGCAGCTGGTGGGAGTCGAATTTAGAATTAAAACTTGAGCGTGCAATCAGTTTAGTTAATCATGCTTTTATTTGCATGTTTTAGGAACCATCACCATTGCTGGAGGCACCTGACAAATCCTAGCCAATTTTTGGAGCATCTCCACCCAGGAACCTCGCCATCCAGAAGTAAGTAACACGGGCCCGGCCCCCAGGTGGCACCACAGGACCAGGGCCCGGAAGGCTATGGCCTCTTCCCTGGGTGGCCTGCCAGGCTCTGAATTCCTGGGACATCCAGGCGTGAGCTGTGCTTAGACGGGAGCCTGCGGTAGGGAGGTTCTTCTGGAAGTTTCTGCATGAAGCCTGTCTGCTCTGGGCTTGCAACTCGCCCTTTGGCATCGAACCACCCGACCCTCACTTCTAGAAACCGCAAAAGCTGCGGCTCCTCCTGCCTTTCGAGTGATACTGGGGTTTCCCCAGGACCCACTACCCTGTCTGCATCGGCCCTGGGGACACCTGGGCTCGTGGGGCATTCCCCCACACACTGTCAGAAGTGGGGAGCAGTTAGAGCAGGGGTTTCTAAAAATGGGAGACTCCTTTTTTTTTTTTTTTTTTTTTTTGAGATGGAGTCTTGCTCTGGGAGACTCCTTTCTAAATGCCTCTGAGATAGTTCCATGGCCTGGCTGCCCCGGGTTTAGTTCCTTTTCTTGTGCCTTTCTTACAAGCCAAGGACAGTAGGCTTAAAGAGGTGCCTCTGCTGGCAGCCCAGGGGGACCACTCAGGAGAAGAGAGAGAATGGCCTCATCGCTTCTGGCCATATCCATAGGGCCCGGGTGACCCAGCGGAGAGTGTCAAGTGTGGGATGAGCAGTGCTGTGTCCTCCTGTCAGGGCGGAGATGGCAGTGGCAGCGGTGGCTGGCAGAGCACTGGGGAAGGGCGGCCTGGTGTGGCGTTGCCCTTGGATTCTGTGCCACTTCCCTGTGCAGAGGGAAGAAGGTGCCTGTCCAGGGCCCCTTGTAGCTAACGAGAGCGAGTATGGACTTGAACTGGGGCCCTTGAGTCATTTGTGGGTGCCTTTTCTGTTCTGCCACGATTAGGACCTTGAGGAGGGTGGTAGAGCCTAGCCTCCCTTGGGAAGGCATAAAGTGTAAAGGAAGAGGCTCTGGGCACCTGGTTGGCAAACTATGGCCCCTGGACCCAATCTGGCCCCCCGTTTTTATAAATAAAGTTTTATTGGCACGTGGCTGTGTCCATTTGTCTGTGCATTGTCTCTGGCTGCCTTCTCACAGAAGAGAAGTGGGGAGCAGTTCCACTTGGGAGAAGTGAATAGCTGGAAGAGAGGGCGTGAGCTGCGCGTCTGAAGACATTTCCTATCTGGGCCTGTGCAGAAAACCATGCGCCGCCTCTTGTCCCGGTTAACTTACTGCTGGCTGGGGCAGGATGGACGAGTCTCTTAGTGACTTGGTTTGGAAATTGGCAGCTCTGTCTGTGCCTCTTAAAATCGTGCTTTTACCCTTCAAGTTTATGCTTTGTTACAAGATGGTCAATTTACTAAAACTCAACTGTCTTCTTTGTACCAAGATTAACATAGCACAAACCAAGTAAGCAATGTGCTCTGTCAGTTAGCTTTGTTTTTTTGAGACAGGGTCTCGCTGTGTCACCCAGGCTGGAGTGCAGTGGTGTGATCATAGCTGACTGCAGCCTCCACCTCTTGGGCTCAAGGGATCCTCCCGCCTGAGCCTCTTGAGTAGCTGGGACTACAGGCATGCACACCACACCTGGCTAATTTTTTTTATTTCTGTAGAGACTACGTTGCCCAGGCTGGTCTCAAATTCCTGGCCTCAAGTGATCCTCCTACTTTGGCCTCCCAACGTGCTGGAGTCACAGGTGTGAGTCACCTCATCCTGCCTTAGTTCACCATATAGCCTTTGATAAACCCACTTGATATCTGGAGGTGCTGAGTGCAGCAACGAGGAGGTGCTAGAAAGTATTCGGGGAGAGCACGGGAGACAGGAGTGAGGGAGCAGGGCTCCTGCTTCCGAAGGCCTGGAGCTGAAGGAGAAGAGGAGCTCAGGGCAAACCGTGTGGGCTTGCTGTGGTTCGGCAGGTCCCCACATAGGCTGCCTTCACTTTGTAAAAGTTAACTTTTACTGAGATGAAATTAACACGCATCATATTCACTCTTTAAAGGATACAGTTTGGAAATGTGGGTGCCCTCGCAGGGCTGGGCAGCATCACCACTAATTCCGGAGCATTTCACTGTCCCAGAGGAAGCTCTGTCCCCCCTCAGCAGTGGCTCCCCATCCCGCCCCCACACCCCTAAACCAGCCATCCCCTTCCTGCCTCTGGACTGGCCTGGCCTGTCCTGGACATCTCTTAGAAATGGGATCACGCACTGTGTGGCCTTTTGTGCCTGGAGTCTCTCACTGAGTGCGACATCCTCAGAGATGAACCTCAGTTCATCCATGCCATGGTCTGCGTCAGAGCCTCACTCATTTTCGTGGCTGAGTCGCGTTCTGCTGTGTGTGGCGCGCCGTGCGGGCTGCTTCCCTGCCGATGGGCGTTCATGTGGCCTCCTCTCTAGCTGTTGGGAGTCGTGCTGCTGTGGACGTTGGTGTGCAGGTGTGGTGTGGATATGCATTTCCATTTCCCTCGGGTCGACACCTGGGTGTGGAATCGCGGGTCCTAGGGTACGTTCTGTTTAACCTCAGGAATCGCCTGCCCGTCTCCACGGCGGCCGCACCCTTCAGCATTCCTATGAGCTCTGCCTGAGCGCTGCCTCTGGTTTTGGAAACGTCTCTCGGAATAGTCGCCCGCTTTCTCCATTCCCACCCTGGAGCCGTCGCTTGATGCACGGGGGGAGCTGGGCTGCGGGCGGCAGGGCAAGGGGGTCCCACGGCAGCTGCGAGTCGGCCTGTCCTCCTGCCTGCTTCCCGTGCCTCTGCTGTTGGCTTATTCGAGTATTGAATCATAGTGGCTTTTTCCTCCTAAATAGAATGCTAGGTTATCTTATTCAGGCCTTGTAACTTTTCCTGCCCTGTAAAAAAGCACACCTTGAACACCTCGCTTTCTGTCTCTGCGCACAGATAGGTGTTGGGTGGGGGCTGATACAAAACACCCCTGTCTGGCCAGGCGCGGTGTCTCACGCCTGTAATCCCAGCACTTTGGGAGGCCGAGGCAGGCGGATCACCTGAGGTCAGGAGTTCAAGACCAGCCTGGCCAACATGGTGAAACCTCGTCTCTACTAAAAATACAAAAATTAGCCAGACGTGGTGGTGCACGCCTGTAATTCCAGCTACTCGGGAGGCTGAGGCAGGAGAATTGCTTGAACCTGGAGGCGGAGGTTGCAGTGAGCCCAGATCGCGCTGTGTTACTCCACCTGGGCGAAGGAGTGAAACTGTCTCAAAAAAAAAAAAGAAAGAAAACACCCCTGGCTGCGGCCTCGGGTGTCCCTGTGTCCTCCAGCCCTTGGGGTGGGGCCACTCTGACATCATGCGCCATTTTGGGGAGTGTCATGACCAGGAGGGCATCTTTTGTTTTTTCTTTTAATTAAAACAAATGCTAGGCTGGGCATGGCAGCTTATGCCTGGAACCCCAGCACTTTGGGAGGCCAAGGCAGGTGGCCTTGATTGCTTGAGCCCAGAAGTTCAAGACCAGCCTGGGCAACATGGTGAGACCTGGTCTCTACAAAACAAATACAAAACTTACCTGGGTGTGGTGGCATGCACCTGTGGGGCAGGAGGATGGCTTGAGCCCAGGAGTTCCAGGCTGCAGTGAGCTGTGATTGTGCCACTGCACTCCAGCCTGGGCGATACAGCGAGACTCTGTTTCAAAAGATAAAATCAAATCAAAAACAAACACTGAAGGGAAAGGGTAGAGTGCAGGCCTGGCACAGGTTTCTTTTTTTGTTTGTTTTTTGTTTTTAAGACAGTCTCGCTCTGTTGCCAGACTGGAGTGCAGTGGTGTGATCTCGGCTCACTGCAACCTCCTGGGTTCAAGTGATTCTCCTGCCTCAGCCTCCCGAGTAACTGGGATTACAGGAGCACACCACCATGCCCAACTAATTTTTGTATTTTTTTAAGTAGAGATGGAGTTTCACAGTGTTGGCCAGGATGGTCTTGTTCTCTTGACCTTGTGATCCGCCTGCCTCGGCCTCCCAAGGTGCTGGGATTACAGGCGTGAGCCACCGCGCCCGGCCAGATTTTTAATTTAAGAGACTTGGCACGCATTTTTCACTTGCCTCTGTCTGCTTTCCATAGGCCCCCAAGCAGGAGCGATGTGTGATTGTCCATTTGTTTTCTCCTCTGCAGTTTGGCGGTCCTTGGGTAGAAGGACTGAGCATTGAGCTTGGGTCAAACCACTGGTTTTTTTTTTTTTTTTTTTTTTTTGAGACAGAGTCTTGCTCCGTCGCCCAGGCTGGAGTGCAGTGGCCGGATCTCAGCTCACTGCAAGCTCCGCCTCCCGGGTTTACGCCATTCTCCTGCCTCAGCCTCCCCGAGTAGCTGGGACTACAGGCGCCCGCCACCTCGCCCGGCTAGTTTTTTGTATTTTTAGTAGAGACGGGGTTTCACCATGTTAGCCAGGATGGTCTCGATCTCCTGACCTTGTGATCCGCCCGTCTCAGCCTCCCAAAGTGCTGGGATTACAGGCTTGAGCCACTGCGCCCGGCCTAAACCACTGGTTTTATGGGCAGAGTCGAGTCGCCTGGAGGTGGTGACTTGGGCCACGTTCCTTGTGAGGGTTTTGTTTGGCTCATTCATTCAGCATAGGCGGGCCCCATGGCCATGTGCTGGTAGTCCTATGTTCCCTCTGAAAGTGTGGCCCTGGTCCCTTGTCTCCTGGGGATTAGTGGTAGGGCCAGGCCTGGCCCTGGGAGCTCTGGGTCTTGAGCCTGTTCTTCCTCACACCACCTCTCCTGGGTACGCAGGGCACAGGGCACTGGACCTCCGCCTGAGGGCCACTGTGCTTAGGCGTGGCTCATATCTCGTGGCTTCGTCTTGAGGCTGGTTCGTCTGCTTGTCTCACCACGCTTAGGCCTGAGTGTCCGAAGAAGTAATGAGCTGCAAACCTCATGACCTGGAAATCCCGCCTGTCAGAGCCCAGGCCTCAGGAGGAGGCAGCTGAGGATGTTGGGGGTGCCAGCAACTGGAGCCCGCTTCTACCTGCCTCACTCAGGCCGCTGGCCACCCCCACAGACGGTCCCGGGAGTAGCTCTGTGACCACGCGCAACTGTTCCTGCTCCGCTTCCTGGAGCTGCCTCTGTCTGTCAGTGTTGTGGGGGAACCGGGTTGGGAGAGCTCGCGCCAGTGTCCGATTTTCGGGAAACTGTGCTGCTGTCGGAGTGAGGCGGGCGGAGGAGTGCTGGCCAGCAGTGGTCTCCAGGTGGGAGGGCTTGGAGGGACGTGGGGGTTGGTGGGTTTTTTTTAAAGTTTTAATTCGTAGTTTTTATGGGTACAAGCTATGCTTATTTCTTTGTGTGGTACATTTTCCACATGGCAGTTGTGGTGGACTGAATAATGGTCCCCACAGATGTCCACATCTTAATCCCTGGAACCTATGAATAATTACTTTAAATGACAAAAGGGACTTTTTGCGGGTGGGACTGAGTGAAGGACCCTGAGCTGGGAGATGACCCTGAATGATCTGGGGAGCCCAATGTCCTCACCATGTCCTCATGAGAGGAGGCAGGAGGGTGAGAGTCAGAGGCTGGAAGAGGCTGTGCTGTGCCTGTAGAGGTGGAGGAAGGGCCTTGAACTGAGGGAGCCTGGCACGCACTGGTGCTCTCTGGAGTAGGACGAAGCAGAGAACGTTCTGGTGCCAAGATTTTCTCTTTCCTGCCTGAGGGCCCTTTAAGTACATTAGACCAGAGACAAGCGAATCCCGGTCTTGCCAGGGGAGGCATTTGGAGCTGCTCGTGGGACGTGGTGATGCGGTGCCAGGCCTCATGCCCGGAGCTTGGGCCGAGGGGCGTTCTCGTGCCGCCTCTGTGGCCAGGTTTCACTTGGGAGCCTGGCTGCATCGCGGGTTCCTTCTGGGCCATCTGACTCGGGGCTCCTCTGTCCTTGGTCCCTGCTGGGAACTGTGCTTTGGCAGCAGGAACCCAGTGAGATGGCAGCACAGGGGCCGGAGGCCAGCTGGGTCTCACTGGGGCGGCAAGGGGCTTCACCTGACGGCCAGCCCTCCCGGGACAGGGACCAGCTGGGACTCACTGGGGCAGCGTAGGGCTTTGCCTGTTGCCCAGCCCTCCCGGGACAGGGACCAGTGGGAACAAGAGAATGAGGGCCTGAGGAAGCCCCCACACTTCCTACCCACAGAGGAGGGCCTGACACTTTTCAAAAACAATGCACTGTCTTTTTGAATTTGTGGTTTTTTTTTTTGGAGACAGGGTCTCATTCTGTCCCAGGCTGGAGTACAGTGGTGCGATCAGGGCTCACTGCAGCCTTGATCTGCTGGGCTCAAGGAATCCTCCTGCCTCAGCCTCCGAGTAGCTGGAACTGTAGGTGTGCATCACCACGCCTGGCTGATTTTTAAATTTTTTGTAGTGATGGGGTCTCGCTATGTTGCCCAGGCTGGTCCTGAACTCCTGGCAGCAAGCGATCCCCCACCTTGGCCTCCCACAGTGCTGGGGTCACAGGCGTGAGCCCCTGCCCCCGGCCTTCTCATTTTTAAACTGATTCTTCGTCATCAGTTTCTGTGTGTGGCTGCTGAGAGCCATCAGCTGGCTGTTTCTTGGGTGGCCCTTGAGCCCCCACACCTGCATCCTGCCCCACCTTCAAGTTCTTCCATCCCAGAGGGGTCAAGGAGAGTCCTCAGATCCTGGGGACATGGGCAGTTGTGGGGCCTGGGGACATGTGGACAGGATGCCCGCTTGGCCCCAGCAGTGCCGGTGCAGGTGGGGTGGAGGCCTGATGGGGTTGGCCAGACTGTGCCCACCTGAAGCCCCCTGCCAAGCCCCTGCATCTGAAGGCTGCAGAGTGAGGGCAGCAGCCCAGGAGGGTGTCCTTGGGTCGGGTGTGTCAGTGATCAGGAGAGCAGCCAAGGCTGGAGCGTGCGGCCCTGCTCAGCCCAGCCGGAAGGGTCCACTCTCACTTGTTCCTCTCTCAGGTTGCGGAGGAGCTGTCCAGGACAGCCGGGGTGGGGCTGCCCATAGATACAGATGCTGGTCCCACGTCATGGTCACAGCAGTAGGGCTGAGGAGCCAGGCCTGGCCCACGGTGTGCAGGGTCCCTGGAACAAACAGCTGCCTTAAAAAAAGGCTTTAAGGCCAGGTGCAGTGGCTCATGCCTGTAATCCCAGCACTCTGGGAAGCCAAGGTGGGCGGATCATGAGGTCAGGAGTTTGAGCCCAGCCTGAGCAACATGGTGAAACCCCATCTCTACTAAAAATGCAAAAATTAGCCGGACGTGGTGGTGGGTGCCTGTAATCCCAGCTACTCAGGAGGCTCAGGCAGGAGAATTGCTTGAACCCGGGAGACGGAGGTTGCAGTGAGCCGAGATTGTGCCACTGCACTCCAGCCTGGGTGACAAGAGCGAGATTCCATCTCAAAAAACAAAAACAAAAAGGCTTCATTGTGATACAATTTGTGAACCATACAAGTCACCCATTTGAAGCATGTTATTCAGTGGTGTGTAGTTTACTCAAAAGGCTGCTCTTGGGCCTCAAAATGAGTAGAGGGGAGAAAGGGACCCTTTTTTTGTTAGCGATTTTGAGAGCTGGGTTGGGTTAAACGACTTTCACGGTAAACTGGGTACCCAAGCCTGTCTTGAACCCCGAATAAACAAGAAACCCAGGGGCGGGGCGTAGTGGCTCATGTCTTATAATCCCAGCACTTTGGGAGGCTGAGGTGAGAGGATCACTAAGCCCAGGAGTTTGCCCTGGTCTCCCAGCTTCCTCTCCGCTCCCCCAGCCAGGAGCAGCTGTAGAATCTGCGGACCCAATGTGAAATGAACCCACAGGGTTCCTGTGCTAAAACGGTGAAGAATCTTCAGATGGGGTCAGCTGGGCCGTAAACTGTGTATTTAACTGAGTGGGGCCTGGGGTACCAGTGGGGGTTGCATGCCCTGGAAGCCAGCCGTGCCTGCCATCCACTTCCCACAGCCAGAGAGAGCTTTCTAGAAATTTCAGTTGGATCGTGTCTTCTTGCTCTGAACCACCCGTCGGCTTCCCCTCCAACCCCACAGGAAGGGCAGGCTCCTTCCAGCCCAGCCCCCAGGGCCCACCCTGGTCTAGCCTTGACCTCGCCGCCTCCTCTGAGCTCCCTGCCCTCCGGCCAGTCGGGCCTTAGCTCTTCCCTGGCATTGCGGGGTCCTTCCCTCTACCTGGACTTTCCTCCTGCTCTGGACCCCCCAGAACTTGCACTGCTGCGTGTTTGACCATCACATCCAGACGCAGCCCTGCTGCCGCCCAGACCTCTCTGGTCCCAAACCAACTTCGTTTATCTTTTTCTGTTTTTAAAATTTATTTATTTATTTTATTTTACCTATTTTTTTGTTTTTGAGACAGAGTTTCACTCTTGTCGCCCAGACTGGAGTGCAATGGCACGATCTCAATGCAACCTCCACCTCCTGGGTTCAAGCAGTTGTCCTGCCTCAGCCTCCCGAGTAGCTGGGATTACAGGCGCCCGCCACCATGCCCAGCTAATGTTTGTATTTTTAGTAGAGGTGGAATTTCACCACGTTGGCCAGGCTGGTCTTGAACTCGTGACCTCAAGTGATCTACCCACTTTGGCCTCCCAAAGTGCTGGGATTACAGGCGTGAGCCAGCATGCCCGACCTTACGCTTTTTTTGAGATGATCTGGCTCTGTCGCCCAGGCTGGAGTGCGGTGATGTGATCACAGTTCACTGCAGCCTCAAACTCCTGGGCTCAGTCGATCGTCCTGCTTCAGCCTCCCAGAGCACTGGGACCACAGGTGTGCGCTGCCAGGTCTGGCCTTCATTTCTTTGAAGCTCTTGCTCACCTCTCGGTGACGTCATTGATTAGTCAGTCTCCAGATCAGGCCCCGTTTCGTCCCAGAACCGAAACTCTGCCTGGCACGCGGTGGGGCCTGCACATTTGCCCAGCGGAGGAGGATTCTGGGGACCTGGGTTCCCGGGGCTAGCAAGTTGGCTCGGAGCGGCCCATGGGCCAGGTCATGGTGGGGCAGGCTGGGGGCAGCACAGAGTGGGCACAAGGGAGTTTTGTGGTTTTGAAATTGAGTTTGTATCATGAGCTTTACTGCTTTTGTAAAAACTTGCTAGCATGGTGCCGAGAGAAATTCAAACAATAGTTGAGAATAAAGTCCCTCCCTACCCCTGCCCTAGTGTCCCCATAGGAGCTGACTGCCGCCCCCTTTCTGCAGCATTAACTATGGTCTAGAATATTCTAGAAGGATGGGGCAGGGTGGCGGGAGCAGGGCCCGAGGGTCCCAGTTGTTTGGAACTGTGCCGGCCCGGCTCCAGCCAGTCACACCAGGGGGCAGCCGAGGCCTCCTTTGGCCCAGCTGAGGCCTTCACAGCACCCCAAGGCCCAGAGCCCCGTGAGCAGGAGACGGAGAAAGGGGTCTCCAAGGAAGGGTGGGCCTGGCAGCAGCACTGTGAGCGGCGGCAGGTGCGGGGGTGCCACCAGGCAGAGGCCAGGCAGAGGCCGGCATGGTTGCCCTGCATCTGTTTCTGCATGTGTGTGTTTGTACCAGGGCTGCTAAACATGCACGGCAGGCGTTGTGGCGCTCACCCCAAACCACAAGAAGGATGTGTCTCCCGTGAGCGTGAAACCCACCACCACTCCATAGTGTCGGCTCACACCCGGCTATTTCCCACACCTCCCCGCCTGTCCCCAAGCCAAAAGGTCTGGGATGAAGCTGCCGTTTGCTTTGCGTGGCTGGGGATGTCTCCTTGGCCTCTCTTAGCTGAGAAGAGTGCCAGTTTCCTCTCTTCTTTTGCGAGTTCAAGAGGACATTATTCTTTCTTCTTTCCATCCTTCCTCCCTTGCTTGCTTCTCTCTCAATTTTTTTTTTTTTTTTGAGACAGAGTGTCTCGTCACCCAGGCTGGAGTACAGTGGCGCAATCTTGATTCACTGCAACCTCTGCCTCCCGGGTTCAAGCAATTCTCTTGCCTCAGCCTCCCCAGTAGCTGGGATTACAGTCGTCCACCACCGTGCCTGGCTAATCTTCATATTTTTTAGTAGAGATAGGGTTCACGATGCTGGCCAGGCTGGTCATGAACTCCTGACCTCAGGCAATCCGCCCACCTTGGCCTCGCAAAGTGCTGGGATTACAGGTGTGAGCCACCGCGCCGGTCTTCTTTGTGATTGTCTTGCTAAGAGCTTTATTGGATGTAATTTGCACACTCATTTGTCCAACCCATTTAAAGTGTCCAGCTCCACGGTTTTCAGTATATTCAAACACTTGTGCAGCTATCATCACAGTTTGATTTTATTTTTGTTCATTTACTTTTTAGAGACAGGGTCTTGCTCTGTTGCCCAGAGGCTGGACTGCAGTGGTGCAATCATAGCTCACGGCGGCCTCGCAATCCTGGCCTCAAGCGATCCTCCTGCCTCAGCCTTTTGAGTAGCTGGCAGGGACGCAGGCACGCACCACCATGCCTGGCTAATTTTTTATTTTAATTTTTGGTAGAGATGGGGTCTCCCTATGTCGCCTAGGCTGGTCTCGAACTCCGGGGCTAGAGCACCCCTCCCACTTCAGTCCCCCAGTGCTGGGATGACAGGTGTGAGCCACCGCGCTGGCCACAGTCAGTGTAGAACATTTGCCTCTCCCCTGTACAGAGAAGCCCTGTAGCCTGGGGTGTAACACACGGCCTTCTGTGTCTGGCTTCTCTCACTATGACGTCCTCAGGGTTCATCCATGTGGCGTCTGTGTCAGAGCCTCGTTCCTTTTCATGGCTGTGTCATATTCCCCCGCACGGAGGGGCCGTGTTGTGTTGGTTCATTCTTCGTTGGTGGACCCCTGGGTCATTTCCACCTGTGTCTGTTGGGAGTTGTGCTGCTGCGGACATGGTGTACAAGTTTCTGTGTGGACAGATGTTTTCATTTCTTTTGGGCAGATACCCAGGAGTGGAATTGCTGGGTCAAGTGTGATTTATGTGTGACATTTCCAGCAACCGCCATGCTGTCTTGCAGAGCGGCCGCCCCACATCACCGTCCCGCCAGCCTGTGTTCGAGGTCCCCAATTTCTCCACATCCCCACCCCCAGTGTCGCCGTCTGTCGTTCTGATTCTGGCATGCTGGTGGGTGTGAGGTAGTGGCTCATTGTGGTTCTGATTTGCATTTCCCTGGTGCTGAGTGCTGCTGGGCACCTTTTCATGTGCTTCTTGGCCATTTATCTACTTTGGAGAGCTGTCTACCCAAGTCCGTGGCCTGTTTTTTTGTTCGTTTTTGAGACAGGGTTTCGCTCCTGTTGACCAGGCTGGAAGGCTGGAGTGCAGTGGTGCGATCTTGGCTCACTGCAACCTCTGCCTCAGCCTCCCAAGTAGCTGGGATTACAGGTGCAGACCACTGCACCTGGCTGATTTTTGTATTTTTATGGAGACAGTCTCACTCTGTTGCTCATGCTGGTGTCAAACTCCTGGCCTCAAGTGATCTTCCTGCCTTGGCCTCCCAAAGTGCTAGGATTACAGGCGTGAGCCACTGCACCCACCAGCCTTGGCCCATTTTTCCTGGGCTGTTGTCTTTGCCTGTGAGTTGAGAGCCCCACTCCTTGGTGTGTCACTGTCGTGAGCGTGTCGCTGTTGCCGGGCAGCTCCTCCGGCTCCTCCAGGGTGTCTGACGCCCCCGAGTCATCCCATGTCGTCTGTCTGCCACATTCCTGGTGACCTGGAAGATCGGCCGCAGGGTGGCATTTCAGTAAATTCCTTCTTACCTGTTTAGCTGTATTGCACGTGCGTCAAGGTTATGGCGTGTGGAGATTGTGGACCATTTTAGTTTTTCTCTTTATAATTTACCTCCTAAGCAATGTCATTTCAAAAGACACAAATGGCTGGGCGTGATGGCTCATCCCTGTAATGCCAACACTTTGGGAGGCCAAGGCGGGAGGATCACTTCAGGCCAGGTGTTTATTAGCAGCCTGGGCAACTTGGCAAGACCCTGTCTCTACAAAAACTACAAAAATTAGCCAGGTGTGGTGGTACACACCTGTGGTCCCAGCTAGTTGGGAGGCTGAGGCGGGAGGATGACTTGAGCCCAGGAAGTCGAGGCTGCAGTGAACCGTGACTGTGCCACTGCACTCTAGCCTGGGCGTCAGAGCCAGATGCTGTCTCAAAAAACAATTGTTTTTTTTTTTTTTTTTTTTGAGACGGAGTCTTGCTCTGTCGCCCAGGCTGGGGTGCAGTGGCCGGATCTCAGCTCACTGCAAGCTCTGTCTCCCGGGTTTACGCCATTCTCCTGCCTCAGCCTCCCAAGTAGCTGGGACTACAGGCGCCTGCCACTTCGCCCGGCTAGTTTTTTGTATTTTTTAGTAGAGACGGGGTTTCACCGTGTTAGCCAGGATGGTCTCGATCTCCTGACTTCGTGATCCGCCCGTCTCGGCCTCCCAAAGTGCTGGGATTACAGGCTTGGGCTACTGCGCCCGGCCAAAAAACAAGTTTTTTAAGAAGTGCACCAGGTTGCCCCTAGGGGGCCGTGGTGGGTGAAATGCCTGAGCACCTGTGCCAAGAGCAGCTCCTGGTGTCACGGCTCCACCTTCCAGATGGAAGGACTGTCTGGGTCTCCACAACGTGGGTTTTGATGCGTAACCTGCCACGAGCTTTTGTCATCCGACATTGCAGTGTGCAGCTGGCAGCTGTGGCCACACGCTTTCCAGATGAGCTCCCACAACCCCGCGAGGTGTGGGGAGCCCCCCGTTTTATTATTTATTTGTCTGTTTTTTGAGACAGGATCTCTGTCACCCAGACCGGAGTGCAGTGGCGCAATCACAGCTCACTGAAGCCTCGACCTCCCAGGCTAGAGTGATCCCCCTACCTCTACCTCCCGTGTAGCTGGGACCGCAGGTGTGCACCACCGTGCCTAGCGCTTTCCTGTCGTACAGAGCACGAGTTTGAGGTGTCCCTTGGGCCGCCCAGCCCTGCCCCAGGCCCTGTCCTTCCTGGGCCCAGCTGGTCTGGGGGACACAAGACTGTGGCAGGCTCCATACTGCATAGGTCACCCTGTGGCCAGGCCTGTGGGGCAGGTGGACTTAGATGACCTGGCGATCAGAGCCTGCAGAGAGGGATGGGCCAGCCCCCCACAGGACTCTTGCTTGAGGGCTTCCTGGGAGCTGATGGCCCTTGCAGTGGGTTACGGGGAGGCAGGAAGAGGCCATGTGTGCACTGGCCTGCAGAGCGGCAGCCAGGGACGAGGGCTGCTGGGTGCACATGGGTCCCAGAGCCTCCACCAGCTGCCAAAGCACAGGGGGAGACTCACGCGGTCATGGCAGTGCCCTGGCATAGCATGCAGCCCAGCTGTGTTCCGTGTAGCCTAGGCCCACAACCACCCCTCGTGGGCCTCTGTGCCCTCCTCAGTCAGCTCGGTCAGCCGTGGCACCACCTGTGATGCACAGAGCAGGGCCAGGGACCCAGTAAGTGCTGATGTGGGGACCCCTGCAGCCACCACCGCGCCTGGACGTGGGGACCCCTGCAGCCACCACCGCGCCTGGACGTGGGGACCCCCGCGGCCACCACCGCGTCTGGGCACCGTTGGTGGCAGATCCAGGGATGGCCTCAGGCCTTTTGCCTGGCCTCTAAGGGCTGGGGACCAGTGGGAGGCCCGAGGTGACCGCGTTCTGCCGCCCAGTCCTCCCAGAGGACCACCCTAACCACTGGCTACTGGCCCTTTGTGGCCACTGGCCCAGCTCAGGCCGGCATCGAGGGTCCCACAGTGGTCCAGCTGCAGCCTCTGCTCCCTCTGAGCTGGTGGCTCCCTGGGGACAGTGCGCAGGCCCTGGGTGAATACTGCATGGCCACGTCCAGGTGAGAGCGGGAGGCCAGGTGCGGCGTAGGGGGGCATCCGGGCGCCTGTGGGGCTGGCGGGGTCTCAGGTGAGGATTAGGTACTGCGCCCTGGCTGTGAGCGAGGGACCTGCTGGGACAGTGTGGTGGCCTGGGAGGCCCCGCACAGTCAGAGGCTGGTCTCTGGGCACAGGCAACTCTGGTGACTGTGACAGACGCCTTGCCTTTACAGACGCTGTGACTGTCTGCATTCCTAGGCTGCGTGTGGTCACATGCCATCCACGGTGCACTCGGGGCCTCCTGTGCAGACACTGGCCTTGCAGCTGCCCCATGGGAGAAGCCGCGAGGACTCTGCACAGTGGTGGTGGGCAGGGCCTCAGCCCACGTGGGCTTGGAGCTGTGGGGTTTTGTCAAACCCAGTGAGGGTCTCAGCCACAGCCCAGCCGGGGGTGTGACGTCAGGGCTGGGGCTCAGCGCTGGGTATAAGCCCTGTGTGCTGCAGGTGGGGTATGGGGTGGACCCAAGGCAGTAGGGGGAGGCCAGGGGGCACCCCCAGCTTTGCTTTTGCCTGGATGGAGGGTTCTGGATGCCGGTGCAAGCCTAGCTGGGGCCTCCCTGCCGTCCTGAGTGGATTTCTGGGTGCATGCTGCCCTCTAGTGCCCGCAGTGGGGGCGCCTTCAGGAGCGGGTGGCTGCGCCGTGGTGGCTGGGAGCCCTGCTCCCGCGACTGCCTGGGCAACTCCCTGCCTTGCTTCCTCACGCTCTAGGTCACTTTGGGGGTCACAGAGTGGGGAGGTGGAGTTTGTTATTTTTTTCTAAGTTTTTGGGTTTGTGTGGACTAAGTTCCTTATTTCCAAATCCTAGAGGAATTCTGTCGTCTTTCTGCCTTTGGAGACTTTAACCTGCCAAGGAGGACCCTTCCGCAGAGTCTGTGATTGAAGTCCCTTCCTGGTGGGCTACCTGGTGGGCTACCAGTTCCCACCCCGCAACACCTGGGGCCAGAGGGAGCTGCTCCCGCCCGCAGCCTCCTTGGAGAGGACAGTCTGACTCTGGCGTTTGTTTCCAGGCGGGTGCTGGCGGTGGATCACTTGGCCTGGAGACTCAGCTGCGACCCCCGTTCTGTACAGGGCTGGTGGGCTGGTTGATGGCCCGCGTGACTCTAGGCAGCTGTGTTGGCAGGAAATGAGCCGTCCCGGGTGGGCCCGCTGCTCTCCTGGGCCGGGGTTCCTGCCGGGCCTGAGTTCCGCTGGCAGCAGCAGCCAGCCCACCATGACCCACAGGCCTGCTCCGAGGGGTGGGGCCGCCAGCCCTTCAGCGTGTGACCCTCGCCCGCGGCCTCCCACACCTTCGACAACCCGCAGGTACCTGCCGCAGTCTCTCGTGCGAATCTGGCTCAGGGCAGAGAGACCGATGTGCAGCGGACGCTGACACACCTGGGGCGGCCCTGACACATAAGCCTTTCTCTCCGAGGCACTGCTTAAAATGAGCGCACTGGCTCCCGGCGTCGCCTCGGCCTTAGAAACTGGGGCGCCTCTGCTTCTCGTTAGCTGCAGCCCTCGTGCCTTTTGTGCTCGGCAGAGTGACGGGGCCGCTCGTGGTTTTCTCTCCTGCCCTCGCTCAGCCGTGAGGGCCTGGATGCCTTTGTCCTCCTGGCGGCCCGCGGTATTTTTAGCACGCTCCGTTCTGAGGGAGGACGGGCTCCGAAGGCCGGGCGTGGCGGCACCGCTGGTTCACCCTCTCTCGTCTTCCTCCACAGGTGTGCTTCCCGCACAGCTGCAGCCATGGGGTCTGAGGACCACGGCGCCCAGAACCCCAGCTGTAAAATCATGACGTTTCGCCCAACCATGGAAGAATTTAAAGACTTCAACAAATACGTGGCCTACATAGAGTCGCAGGGAGCCCACCGGGCGGGCCTGGCCAAGGTGGGTGACGTCCTGGCCCCAGCGCGGCCCTCCATCCGCCTGCGCCGCGGGCCTGCGGGCATCCTGGGTCCCAGCTCAGCCGGCCCCACGGGCGAGGCCCGTGCATGTGGAATGTGTTTCGGGGCCACTCCAGGCTCGTTTACCAGCACCTGTTTGAGGAGTTCCAAGTGTGCCAGGCACCATTCTAGGCACTGGAGTTGAGAAGCGGCCGATGCAGGCCCTGGCCCCAGGGAGCTGGCAGGTGGTGGTAGGGACACAGCCACACTGCAGTGAAGCCCGGGGGCTGTGGGGCTCCAGGTTGTTCTGGCTGTGAGCTGACGTCTCACTGAGGGATGTCAGGAGTCTAGGAAGCCTTCCAGGGGCGTTCGGTGCCCGGGAAGCCCTTACTTTCCTTGTCAAACAATTTTTTTTTTTTTTTTAAGCTGGGTACGGTGGTGCATGCCTGTGGTCCCAGCTATTTGGGAGGGTGAGGCAGGAGGATTGCTTGAGCCCAGGAATTAGAGGCTGCAATGAGCTATGACCGTGCTACTGCACTCCTGCCTGGGCAGCAGAGCAAAACCCTGTCTCAAAAACGAAATCAGACCAAACCAAAAACAGTCTTTTTGAGATGGCAGTGGCTTTGTCAGGAAAGTTCAAACAGTGCAACAGTGCAGGTGGAGAGTGACCTCCTCCCTGTCCCAACCCAGTCATCCGCCCTATCCCTGGAAGCGGTGCTGTTACTGGTTCTTCTCTGTCTCTCCTGGTGTATTGTGCACGTGTGTTTGTGTGTGCGTGTATGTGAATACAGACAGCAGATCCCCAAACCCCATGTGCTAAGTATCTACAGTACCATGCTACTCGACTGGGCATGGTGACCCAGGCCTGTAATCCCAGCATTTCGGGAGGCCGAGGCAGGAGGATTGCTTGAGGCCAGGAGTTCGAGACTAACCTGGGCAACACAGTGAGATCCCATCTCTACTAAAAATACAAAAATGAGCCTGGTGTGGTGTTGGTACATGCCTGTGGTCCCAGCTACTCGGGAGGCTGAGGTGGGAGGATCACTTGAGTCAGGGAGGTTGAGGCTGCAGTGAGCTGAGACTGCGCCACTGCACTCCAGCCTGGACAACAGAGCAAGATCCTGTGTCACAAAACAAACTTAAAAGTCCGTGCTGCACGTTTCACGGCTCCAAAGGTGGCTGCCGTGGTCCGTGAGTCTCTGTTCTGATGTGAGCCTGTTCGAGCAGTGCTCACCCCTCAGTGTGGAAGATGAATCATCTTTGCATTTTGAATTCTTCCAGTTGCTTTGCCATTTGACTATCACTGTTCTTCCTCAGCTGGGCCAGGGATCGGCGGGCACTCTCTACACACAGCCAGAGAGGGAATGCCTAGGCTCTGTGAGCGACAGAGCAGCCAGACACTGTGAATGAAAGTGCACAGCCCTGTGCCGGCGCAACTTTATTCCTGGACGCTGAAGTGCAAACGCATATTGTTTTCACGTGTTCTGAAATCATCTTTTCCCCCCCGCCCTCCCTCCCCCAGCAAAAAAAGCCGTCTTAACTCAAAGGCTATATAGAAGCAGGAAGGGGCTGATTTGGCCCGAGGGCCGCAGTTTGCTGCGTGCTGAGGCCGCCTGCCCCTCTGGCCGCCTCCGCCCTGCCCCGCCCTCCACTCCCTGGTTGTGGTGGATTTGTCATTAGCCTTCGTCTCTCCTAGTGATCCTTCAGTATCGGACTCACGTTGTTATTTCTTCGTCTGTGAGCTGGAGAGTGAGGGACGCAGCCTCACACCGTCTTCTCTTCCCCACAAGATGGATGTTTTTTCTGTTTTGAGATGGGGTCTGGCTCTGTCTCCCAGGCTGGGGTGCTGGGGTGCAGTGGTGCGATCACAGCTCACTATAGCCTTGACCTCCTGGGCTCAAGCAATCCTCCAGCCTCAGCTTCCTGAGTATCTGGGACCACAGGTGTGCGCCACCAAGCTGGATTTTTGCCTGTAACACACAGTGACGATATGGGAATGACGGCACCTCTGTGTCCGGGTCAGAGCGGTGGGGCCTGCTCCCGTCCCGGCTTCAGTTCTGGCTTTAAAAGGCTTTGGTCCTCCTGTCTGATCTCAGACTGTCTTCTCTGGCCCTCTAGGCCACAGGCTGCTGTCCCAGGAAGGGCCCAGGTGCTCCTCCTCCTCCTCTCCCTGGTGTCCTTAGGGCAGGTGGGACAGGCGTGGCCTCCCTTTATCCTGGCATCACATCTGCCTCTGTCTCCTGCCCTTGACCTACTTCCATATTTCCCAGGATGCAGCAGCCCTTTCTGGCTTGGGATTCAGGGCGTCTGATGTCAGGAAGTTGTGGGGAATCAGCATCTCAGACCGCCCTGCGCTCTTTTCCGAGGCACCTTTAAATGCCCACCTGTCACTTCTTTCTCGTCCCTTACCTCCCACCTGGCTCCGTGGCCCCAGCGTTACCGGCTCTCTCTGTCTTCCACGTGGCGGCCTTGGGTGCAGCCTGGGTTCCCGGGTGGCCTGTCCTCCCCCGCGCCGGCACCTCTGCTTTGTCCCTTCCTCTCTGCCTCCTTGGCTGCTGCCTGTTTGAGCCCTGATGTCGCTGCTTCAGGCTTCTGCACCCCACCAGGCCAGTTCCTCCAGAGACTCTCAGCTCCAGCGTCTTAGGCCAATGTGGGGAGTGTGGTTGCCCTGCCTTGTGTTCTGCATATTCCTTCCCATGCCTCTCGTGTGCTGCTTTCCTTGCACTGATGCAGAGAATCCTTTCTCAAACCTGTGGAGGGGGCTGGGTGGTAGGGGGCTGTCTGGGTCCCATGCTATGGAGGGGACGTGTGTGCACGTGTTGGTGTGGCTGTGTGTGTGTGCACAGGAGACTGAGAGGGGGGAGGCGGCTCTCACACAGCCCAGAGAGCTTGGCAGCTGCAGAGTCACGTTGGCACCCGCATGTGGCACACGCACGCCCCCTTCTGCAGCTCTTTGGGGACAGATGGGCTCAGGGAAGCATCTGCTTTGGCCCTGGGCAGCCCTGCATCTTCCAAATGGGGGGCCCTTGGCTCGGGGCTGCCAGCCTGTTTGGAGAAGGAGCACAGTGCCCTGCTGGTTCTGAGCAAGCTGTGGGGGTGTCGGGGTCCCCCTCTCACCCTGATCTCCCTGCCTTGACCACAGTGTGTGTGTGTGCGTGCATGTATGTGTGTGTGGGGGGCACCTGGGAGTTTCCTGGTTCCATCAGAATTGTGTTTGGTTATACATCCACCTGCCCCCAGCAGAGATCCGCAGGCCCTGGGAGTTTCCTGGTTCCATCAGAATTGTGTTTGGTTATACATCCCCCTGCCCCCAGCAGAGATCCACAGGCCCGATGGAGCTGGGTCGGGGTAGGAGCTGCGGGCTCAGCCCTGAGAGGGCCCTGGTGCTGTCGGTGCCCTGGGTGTGGGGAGCCCCTCACTGGAGTTGCTAGGGCCTCCACATGGGGTGTCCCTGGCCACTCGGGAAGCACTGAGGTGAGAGGAGCCCTGGGAGGCCCTGTTGGGGGTCCTGTTGGGAGGGGTGGGAGCTTCCGGTGCCCCGCCACCCCACCAGCTGCCTCCCAGACGGGTGCCAGCAGGGGAGGCCCTGGCCGCCCTCAGCTCTACCGCCTGCCAGCATCTGCCTCTCTCACTGTTGGCATGTGGCCGGTCGCCTTCCTGGCCTCAGCTGAATCTGGCCCCCCCAGGAGCCCGTGTGAGGCACTTCCGGGGGCCGCCTGCAGCCTGGGAGGTCTGAGTGTGGCAGTGGAAATGTCCTGAGCGGCTTTCAGTGCCTTCTTTTCAGGCTTCTGCGCCTGGAGCCCTCCTTCTGGATTTGCGTCTCGGCAGAATGTGGGATGTCACTTCTGTCCTCTTCCGCCCCGCGGGATTTTCCTAGAGCCTTCGGGTTTGAGCCCAGCTGGAAATGGCCCTCGTTCACGCCGCCTGTCAGCACCTGCCTGGGCTGTGTCACCTAGCGTGTGGCTCCGTGTGTGCGGCGCAGATGCCGTGGGGGCGTTTGGAGCCTCCTGTGTGGCTCCCAGATGTCTTTACTACACAGTGCCCGCTGTGGAGGGGACAGACGAGCAAAGTAGCCCGAGGCTCTCTCCAGAGCAGAGGAATCGGGAGCAAAGTGTTTTGTTCATTTAGCAGACTGGGATCATGGGCGCGTTTCCTCTAATAGCATTGAAGAGGCCAGTTCACGGCTTCCCCTCGGCCAGCAGCTTTGGCGTGGTTTTGGAGCCGAGCCAGGTTCGTGGAAGCCTCCTGCAGAAGCAGACTGGGGCTTCCTGGAGACGGGGGAGCAGCGCCTGTGTGAATCAGAGCAGCACTGGCCCGTGGCGTCTCAGATCATACCACTCAGTTCTCTGCAGGAACATCTCGTGTCTGGGACACAGGCCCTTTTGTTTCTGTTTCTCGCCTTTCCACTCCTGAATGTCTTAGTGTCTCGCTGACTCTTCAGCTGCTCCCATGAAATCTAAGAGAACAGCAGCCCTGCAGCTGCCCCAGCGCCCTGCCGTCACACAGCCTGTGCCAGGGACAGGTGCCCTAGCCGCCTATTGCACTGTGGCCACACTGGACATGGAAGGGGTGGAGAGTCTCAGAGAGAGCCGGCACTAACCTGGACCATCCTTTCCTTGGGACCGGCCTCGTCTCGGTTTAACTCTAAATTAGCGCTTCTCTTTGCTTGGCACTGTGGACTTGGGGCTGCATTGTTCTCCGGGGTGGGGCCATCCTGGGCACTGGCAGGGTGCTGAGCAGCTTCCCTGGCCTCCACTTACCTCATGCCAGGAGCACCCCCAGTCGTGACAGCCACAGATGTCCCCAGACATGGCCAGGTGTCCCCCGGGGAATAAGACCCCCCCCTCAGTTGAGAGCCACCTGCTTGCTGCGGCTGCTGCTGCTGTTACTGCTTTTGCTAAAGAAACCTGCGCATGCCGGCCACGGAGGCAGCACCTTCCTGTCGTTAACAGGCACCTGGAGGATAAGTGTTTTCATTGCCAAGCAAAACAGTTTCTTCACTGATGTGATCGCTGGGTCCTTGGGGACAGTAAATGGATTTCAGCCATTCTGGAAGCTACCAGCAACGTGGGCCTCAACATACAGCTCTTCCCTCGGTGGCCCTGAGCATGGAGGGGCGGCTTCCCAGATTCCTGGCACATGAGCTGAAGTGGGTGGGTTAGTTCCTTTTCCCTGTGCAGTGAGTGGCCTGGTCGACCCCTGGATGGAGGCATGGGGCCTACAGTGCCCACCCCAGGACTGGGTGTGGCAGCCCCGGAGTGCCTGCGGGGCCTGCACAGAAGGGTGCCTGGTGCCCACAAGGCCTGTGGTGCCCACCAGCAGTCTGGAATCTAGTCTTGTCAGCCCATAGGCTCACCCCCACCAGAGGAGGGAACATGAGGCTGGGGACAAGGCCAGGAGCCCAGGGTGAGGCGTGTACCCCCGGATAGCCCTGGTCCCTCAGCTCCTGAATGGGGTGAAGCCACCGGGTTCTGGCTGCCGCGCCGCCTCTGACGGGTGCTGGTCCTTGTCCTCCTCTGCTGTCCTCTCTGCAAGTCCCAGTGTCTGAGGTGGCCTGGGGCTTCTCTGGGGTGGTGGAAGTTCACACAGCCTCCAGGCTAGAGGTCTTGGGCCATAGTCTGCCCGCCCACCCCAGGGTGCCCTGGGCTGTGTTGTGGATTGCTGTGTGCCTCAGTTTCCTCAGCGGTCAGATGGGAGCTCTGCCGTTCCTCCCACCCTGGGGATGGGTGCGCTGGGCCCCAGCACACTCTGCACAGTGCCCAGCTCCACACAGCTCCTGTCCTGCCCCATGGCCCCTGCCTCCGTCCCACGTGGTGCTGTCACCCTCCCCGCACCTGTGCTTCCTGTTGGCCCACTCCAGGCGGGGCGGAGGCCCATGGGGGCGGGATCTGTTTCCCAGTGATTCCTAATTCCTAGAACTTGGGTTGCCCCATAGTGGGTCTCAACCAAGGGGAGCCACTGGAGCGAGTGTCTGGACTCCAAGCCCTGGTCTCCAGCTGCATGTGGCCCCGGTGGCCTCTTGGTGGCCAGTGGGTGCCGTTCTCATTTCCTGCTGCCAGAGGGCATGATGGGCTGCAGTGCTTATAACCAAGCATGAAGATTCCCATTTTAGAAAATGCCTTGCCAGGGCGCAGCAGCTCACATCTGTAATCCCAGCACTTTGGGAGCCTGAGATGGGAGGATCAGTTGATACCAGGAGTTCGAGACCAATCTGTGCAACAAAATGAGACTCCATCTCTAGAGAAAATTAAAGCATTTTTTAAAAATTAGCTGAGCGTGGTGGTGCAAGTCTGTGGTCCCAGGTACTCGGGAGACAGGTGGGAGGATTGCTTGAGTCCAGGAGTTGGAGGCTACAGTGAGCTATGGTTGTGCTACTGCCCTCCAGCCTGAGTGACAGAGCAAGACCCTGTCTCAAAAACAACAACACTAAATGCCTCCAGATACGAGTCTCTGAGCCTCGAGATGCCGGAACACACACACCCAGTCCCAGCTATGTTTGCTGAGTCTGTAATCCTGCATACACGTGTCGGGGGGGTGCTATACCCAGCTTCCCAGGCCTTGGGGATGGCTCTGCCCTAGCAGGTGAAGCCCTTGTTGGCTGCAGAGTCTCCTGGGGAGTTTGATAAGGCAACGGGGGATTCTTGGTGCCCCGGAGGGTGTCCCGAGGTGCAGATCTGGGGGTGCCGGTCTCTGGGGAGCCGGCGGCACAGTCTCCTCTCTGACCCTGCCCTGAGGCTCTGAGGGAGCCGCTGACTTCCATCTTGGTCTTGCAGATCATCCCCCCGAAGGAGTGGAAGCCGCGGCAGACGTATGACGACATAGACGACGTGGTGATCCCGGCGCCCATCCAGCAGGTGGTGACGGGCCAGTCAGGCCTTTTCACGCAGTACAACATCCAGAAGAAAGCCATGACAGTGGGCGAGTACCGCCGCCTGGCCAATAGCGAGAAGTACGCGGGGCAGGTGGGGTGGACCTGACCCCCGTCCCCAGGGCCACACCTGCTCATGGGGGCCCTGGGGGCAGAGAAGGTGCAGCACATGCAGCCCCAACAGCATGGCCGGCCTGCTCTGTGTGCCCTGTGTGGGCTGTGGCAACCCCTGTTCCCAGTGTGGATCTGGACCCCCTCCCCGCCTGGGCTGACCCATGCCGCCCTCGCCTCAGCTTCCCAGGGCTCACCAGTGCATGTCGGGTGGTGCCCTGGCCTGGGACCGCATCCTCCACACCCTCCTGTGACGCCTGGGCTGGTGGCCGCTCCTCAGAGAGGGCTCCCTGGCTCCACGCGGGCACATGCACAGGCACACACGAGGGCACCTGTAGACACGCATAGGTACACAGAGCACATGCATGTCCATGCGCAGGCACACACAGGTACACATGGCACACACACGTTTCTACACAGGCACACACGGGTACATGTGGGCACGTGCACTGGACACAGGCACACACAGGCTCATACCCAGGTACACATGGCACCTGCGTGTACTGGCAGCGTTCCAAATACGGCTCCCTGATTCAACAGGCGCAGCCATGCAGCCTCCGTGCTGCGCAGGCCCATCCCGTCGCCATGCCCTCCTCCCCGTCGCCATGCCCTCCTCCCCGTCTCCATGCCCTCCTCCCTGTCGCCATGCCCTCCTCCCCGTCGCCATGCCCTCCTCCCCGTCTGTGGCCTCCACCCCGTGGCTCTCTGAGGTTCGCGTGCCTTGTGGCTCTGGCATCAGAGCGGAGCCTGGTCTGTCCTGCTCACCCGGCCTTCCCAGCCCCCTAGTCTGTCGTCTGAGCTTGGTCTTTGCCACACAGGGATAAGAAGAGCCACCCAGGGCCTCTTTCCCCTGCCCACTCCCCCTGGCTTGTGTTCTGATGTGGGTGCCCCGGGCCAGGATAACAGAGGAGGGGTACGTGGGTTTGGGCCACTTGCTCGCCCGTGGAAATGCTCTCTCCTGCTCTCTTCCACCCGTGAGCAGGTTACGTGGCACCCTAGGCGGGGGCAGCGGGCAGTCTGAGCCGAGCCCCTCCTACCTCTTTCATGGATGTCCCGGGTTCCTGGTGGCTGAGGGTGGGCTGTGTGGCACCCAGGCCCCACCCTGAGCTGGTTTTGGGGTGTTTGTTCACCAGGTACTGTACCCCACGGCACCAGGACTTTGACGACCTTGAACGCAAATACTGGAAGAATCTCACCTTTGTCTCCCCGATCTATGGGGCTGATATCAGCGGCTCTTTGTACGATGACGTAAGTACGAGTTCCCGGGGAAGAACAGGGACCAGCTTCCTCGTGGATGGTGGTGGGAGGGCCCTGAACAAGACTGTCTTGGCAGATGAAGCTTCTAGGCGGGCAAGGTTAACTCCCTCGCCCAGGCTCTGGCTGCGGGCCTCGTCCTTCGGGGAAGAAAGAGGAATCCAGGCTTTCTCTGATTTTTGCAGGGCCCCTCCTGCCACACCCCGCAGTCCCCACCCTGAGCTCACCCTGGCCCTGCCTCTAGCCTCAGCAGCTGGCCCATAGCGTGTTACAAACACGTGTACTTTTCCAGTCCCTGCCGCTCGTCTTCCCGGTACTGTGGAGCCTTGAGTCTTCAGCCCGCCAGGCCACCTGCTGGATTCAGCTCCAGCCTGGTCCCTGCCTTGGGCTCAGGGCCCGGAGACACTGGGGTGAGGGGATCCCGTCTCCCATCCGGAGCCTGGCCTGCCGGAGCGTCCCCTTGTCCACACAGGCTGGACTCTCCATGAGAGCAGCTGGCGGGCATCCCCAGAGTCCCGGTCTCAGCCGTAAGGCCCCCCAGGCCCTGCTGGACGCCGGAAGTGGGCCTGCACGTGGGCCTGCGTGGCGGGTGTGTGTGGAGCAGGATCAGGAAGCTGTGACTGCCCTGAGGCCACGGCCAGCCTTGGTCCTGCCCTGCTTAGTGGACCCTGTCTGCTCTGTGGCCTGCAGGGGACTGGCTTTGCTCTCTGAGCTGAGGGTACTGGTTTATCGCACAGAGGAGTCTGTTCAGGCTGGAAGTAAGCCCACTGTAGAGAGCCTGAGGGAGACGCCCCAACATGGAGCCAGCCACAAGCCAGCTTTGCTTCCCACTCCGCCAGAAGCAAGCATGAGACCAGAGTATTTCGAATTTAGGACAAAATATTTGCCTATACATACTGGGATATCTTGGAGATGGGCCCCAAGTCTGGATTAGTCTGTTCTTGCACTGCTGTAAAGCAATACCAGAGGCCGGGTGTGGTGGCTCACGCCTGCAATCCCAGCACTTTGGGAGGCTGAGGTGGGCGGATCACTTGAGGTCAGGAGTTCAAGACCAGCCTGGCCAATATGGCAAAACCCTGTCTCTACTAAAAATACAAAGCTTAGCCAGCCATGGTGGCGGGTGCCTGTAGTCCCAACTACTTGGGAGGCTGAGGCAGGAGAGTTGCTTGAACCCAGGAGGTGGAGGTTGCAGTGAACCGAGATCACGCCACTGCACTCCAGCCTGGGCAAGAGTGAGACTCCGTCGCAAGAAAAAAAAAAAGAAAAACACCTGAGACTGGGTAGTGAATAAAGAAAAGGTTTAATTGGTTCACGTTTCTGCAGGCTCTACAAGAAACGTGGCTGGGGAGGCCTCAGGAAACTTAGAGTCATGGCAAAGGTGAAGGAGAAGCTGATCCATCTTACATGGCGGGAGCAGGAGCAGGAGAGAGTAAGGGGAGGTGCCATACGCTTTTCAACAGCCAGGTTTCGCGAGAACTCACTACCGTGAGAACAGCAACATGGAGATGGTGCTCAACCGTTCATGAGGCAGAGCAATCCACCTCCGCAATGCAGCCACCTCCCACCCAGCCCCACCGCCAACACCGGGACCTGCAGTTCCGCAGATTAAAGTCTAAACACAAAATTCCTCTGTGTTTCATGTATACTTTACACACATAGCTTGAAAATAACTTGATACAAAGTTTTTAATAATTTTGTACATGAAATGAAGTTTTGACTGTGTCTTAACCGTGACCGGTCACATGAGGTCAGCTGTGAAAGTTTTCACTTGTGGCGTCGTATCCGTACTCAGAACATTTTGGACCTTGGAGCTTTTTGGGTTTTGCATTTTTGGAGTGGGAGTGTCCACCTTATCCCATGCTGTGTTTATCAGAGGGGGGTGTCCACCTTATCCCGTGTGGTGTTTATCGGAGTGGGGTGTCCGCCTTATCCCGTGTGGTGTTTATCAGAGTGGGGTGTCCGCCTTATCCCGTGTGGTGTTTATCAGAGTGGGGTATCCGCCTTATCCCACGCTGTGTTTATCGGCGTGAAGTGTCCGCCTTATCCCGCGTGGTGTTGATTGGAGTGGGGTGTCCGCCTTACCCCGCGCGGTGTTGATCGGAGTGGGGTGTCCGCCTTATCCCGCGCTGTGTTTATCGGAGTGGGGTGTCCGCCTTATCCCGCACGGTGTTGATCGGAGTGAAGTGTCCGCCTTATCCCGCGCGGTGTTGATCGGAGTGAAGTGTCCGCCTTATCCCACGCGGTGTTGATCGGAGTGAAGTGTCCGCCGTATCCCGCGCGGTGTTGATCGGAGTGGGGTGTCTGCCTTATCCCGCGCGGTGTTGATCGGAGTGGGGTGTCGGCCTTGTCCCGCGCGCTGTTGACTGGAGTGGGGTATCTGCCTTATCCTGCGTGGTTGTGATTGGTTCATTTGCTGACGGACATTCAGGCTGTGTTCTCTTTTTGGCTATTATGAATAATGCTGCTGTGAACGTTTCTTGTGTGTTTGTTTCTTTGTTTTTGAGACAGAGTCTTGCTCTGTCGCCCAAGCTGCAGTGCAATGGCGCAATCTCAGCTCACTGCAACCTCCGCCTCCTGGGTTCAAGCGATTCTTCTGCCTCAGCCTCCTGAATAGCTAGGATTACAGTGTCACACGGAGTCATCTTACCACCCTAATGATCACCTGCGCTCCACCTCGTCATCCCTCCCTCTCCCCACTCCCTTTCCCCCGCTCACTGTCTCCATAAATCAGCCTTTTCCAGAATGCCATGAGCTGGAATCCTACAGTCAGTAGCCTTTTCCCATTGGCCTCTTTGGGTTTTGTTTGTTTGTTTGTTTTGAGATGGAGTCTTGCTCTGTCGCCCAGGCTGAAGTGCAGTGGCGTGATCTCCAGTCACTGCAAGCTCCGCCTCCTGGGTTCACACCATTCTCCTGCCTCAGCCTCCTGAGTAGCTGGGACTACAGGTGCCTGCCACCACGCCCGGCTAATTTTTTGTATTTTTATTAGAGACAGGGTTTCACTGTGCTAGCCAGGATGGTCTCGATCTCCTGACCTCGTGATCCACCTGCCTCGGCCTCCCAAAGTGCTGGGATTACAGGCATGAGCCACTGCGTCCAGCCCCCATTGGCCTCTTTGACCAACCAATAGGTGTTCAAGGTTGCTCTGTTTTTCATGGCTTGGGAGTTCGTTTCTTTTCAGCACTGAGTAGTACTCTGTTGTCTGGGTGCACCGCAGTATGCCTGCTCATTCACCTATTGAAGGACCCTTCCAAGTCTGGGCAATGTGGTCCGAAGTTTTCATCTCCTTTGGGTAAATACCAGGAAGTCCAGTTGCTGGACCACATGGTGAGAGGACATTTAGTTTTGTAAGATGCCACCAAACTGTCCTCCCGCCTGCCTGTCCCATTGTGTGCTCCTAGCAGCAGCGAATAAACGTTCCCAGGGCCCCACTTCCCCGCCCCCATCTGGAGTTGTCGGCGTTGTGTGTCCTGGCCGCTCTGGGAGGTGCGTTGCGCTGTCTCATTGCCGTTTCAATCTGCATTCCCCCGATGGCAGCCTTCGTGGCGGTGCCCCTTTGCATGCCTGTTTGCCATCTGTGTGTTTCCTTGGTGAGCTGTCTTCACATCTTTTGCCCAGTGTTGTTTTTGTTTTTTTTTTTTTTTATGGAGTCTTGCTCTTGTCACCCAGGCTGGAGTGCAGTGGCATGATCTCAGCTCACTGCAACCTCTACCTCCTGGGTTCGAGCAGTTCTCTGCCTCAGCCTCTCAAGTAGCTGGAATTACATTACAGGCGCCCGCCACCACGCCCAGCTAATTTTCTTTTTTTTTGAGATGGAGTCTCACTCTGTCACCAGGCTGGGACTACAGGTGCCCGCCACCATACCCAGCTAATTTTTGAATTTTTAGTAGAGATGGGGTTTCACTATGTTGGCCAGGATAGTCTCAATCTCTTGACCTCGTGATCCGCCCACCTTGGCCTCCCAAAGTGCTGGGATTTACAGGCATGAGCCACCGTTCTCACCCTTATTTTAGTAGAGACAGAGTTTTGCTATGTTGGCCAGGCTGGTCTCGAACTCCTGACCTCAGGTGATCCGCCTGCCTTGGCCTCCCAAAGTGCTGGGATTACAGGCGTGAGCTACCGCGCCTGGCCATTTTTTTCTGTTCTTTAACCAGACTTTTGTTTTCTTTTGGTTGAGCTTTGAGAGTTTGCTGTGTATTTTGGTTATCAGTTGTGACTTGCAAGTATTTTCTTTTGGTCTGGGGCTTGTCTTTCTCGTATGGATCCTGTCTGATTGTTTTTAAGTGCAAGCTCAGCCTCAGAGTCCAGTGCATGAGAGCCTCTGGGTTGGCTGGCCTGCACTTGGCCTGTAGTGATGACCCTGGAGGGACTCTGCAGCTGCATACAGGCTATGCTGGCCCAACCTGCTACAGTCTCCAGAGGAAGCTTCAGGGCTTCAGGGCTTCCTTGCCATGTATTTGCCACCCCTATTCTATGCACCAGCCTACTTTTACAGCGGGGGAAACTGAGCCCAGAGCAGAGAAGCGACTTGCTCTGGTCCCAGGATGAATTCGTGCCCAGCTCAGCCTGTCCCCGGGGCCTCCCTCTTCCCCATCGGGGTCTCATCACTGCCTCCCTCCCTGCCTTTTCTGGGCTCCTGCCAGGGCTCACCTTGCAAAGGAACCGCTGGTCTTGCCAAGTCTGAGGGCCGGTCGTGCTGGTGCGGGAACAGCTGGTGTGGCGGATTCAGGCCGTGAGAGGAGCTCAAGTTCATGAGTGTGTCTGGGCTCCTCTTGGCCTCTCAGCAGGCCGTGGGCCCCTCTGGGGGCTGCAGTGAGCAATGTGTATTTTATGAGCTCTTGGGACAGAATGGAGTTTGTTTGCATTAAGAATAGATGTGTCTGGCGGGTGGGGATTCCGTCCTTGTTTGCCTGGTTCTGAAAACTGTCTTCATCTCCTCAGTCGGAAGCTGTGGAAGGGCTGTCACTGGGCCTTGGCTCCAGTACCATCTCTGGGTTAGCCTCACGTGGTGACTGTTTTTCTCTTTCCGTGTCATTGTCTTAGGGGAAAATAAATTATGCACTTCCAAACTGGAGACTTCACAACAAGGCCTCCACCCAGCAGAAAGCACGCAGCTCAGTGGAATCTGGCAGGCCCTGCCTGCCTGGTGCACACTGGCATGTACGCTGGGGCCCTTCCTGGAAGGGCTAGGCTGGCGGTGAGCCCTTCAGAAAAGGTGTCTGGGCTGGGTACGGTGGCTCATGCCTGCAACCCCAGCACTTAGAGGGGCCAAAGTGGGAGGGACACTTGAGCCTAGGCTGGAGTTTGAGACCAGCCTAGGCAACAGAGTAGTGAGACCTCATCGCTACAAAAAAACATGTAAAAATTAGCCAGGTGTGGTCCCATGCCTATAGTCCCAGGTACTCAGGAGACTGAGGCTGGAGGATCACCTGAGCCTGGGAGGTTGAGGCTGCAGTGAGCTATGATCCTGCCACTGCACTCCAGCCTGGGCAAGGATCTCACACAAAAAAGAAAGCGTACAGAAGTGTGCAGGGTGTGGCCAGCCCCTAGGGGGCCTCAGATACTGGGCTGGGAGAGGATAGGCAGCAACCCCCGGGACCTCGGGGGAGAATTAGCCTGCACCCCGGAGCTCACAGGTTCTGGGGGTGGCCGGGCGGTTGCCGACGCTGCTCTGCCGCCCCACAGGACGTGGCCCAGTGGAACATCGGGAGCCTCCGGACCATCCTGGACATGGTGGAGCGTGAGTGCGGCACCATCATCGAGGGCGTGAACACGCCCTACCTGTACTTCGGCATGTGGAAGACCACCTTCGCCTGGCACACCGAGGACATGGACCTGTATAGCATCAACTACCTGCACTTCGGGGAGCCCAAGTCCTGGTGAGTGTCTGCACTGGCCCTGGCCGCCTGCCGGACCGAGAGCCACTCGGAGGGGGTGGATCACAGGTACGTGGCTGGGCGCCGTGGCAGGGGCCCCAGCAGGTGAGGCCAGCAAAAGTCAGGCTGTGATGGCTGGAGATCTTCCGGATTGCCTGGGGTCACCCACCAGCTTTGGGGAGGGGGATGTGCACCCGTAGGGCCGAAGCTCCCAGGCCCCTAGAGCTTGTGCTTTGCACCCCAGAGTGCCCCCGCCATTGAGCTGTGAGCGGCCCCCGGTGTCCCCATGCCCAGGAGCGTGGTCTTGAGCCTCCTGAGCTGCCCAGGCTGTGCTGCCTCACAGCCAAGGGGAGACGATTCCTGGTGAAGGGACACCGTCCATGCTGCCCAGAAGGGGCCTGGCCAGGATGACCCTGCAGCTGCTCGCTCGCAGTCTCCGCCCTGGCACGTCTGGGCCAGACCCTGCAGTTAGGAGGGCAGGGCGTGGTGCTGCAGTCATGTGTGGAGTGCAGTGGACCTGCCCCTTCCCAGGAGGTGCTGAGTGCAGCGCGGGTGTGCTGTCGTGGGCTGAGTTCCAGGACCTTCTACTGGCTCCCTGTGCACGTCCGCAGCGAGGCCAAGTGGGTTTGGGTGTGAATGCACGTGTGTGCACGCGTGTGAGTGTGCATGTGAGTGTGCGAGTATGCACGTGTGTGTGCATGTGTGTGTGTGCTGCCCTGTGTTGCTGGTCTCTGCTTCTGACTGCGGATCCTCCTGGGTGCTTGGCGGGGCTGCCCTGTGCCGTCCGCTGAGGGCCGCTAGGTGGCGCTCCCGCCCTTCCTGGGGCTGCGCTCACTCACGCCTGGAATCTTCCCAGGCCGTCCTGGCACTGGAGGAGGACGGAGCCTCTGCCTGGAGGGCGCAGGAGCTCCGCCCTGCCTGGCCCTTCCCTGGGTTGGGGTTGTAAGAGGTGGGAGAATGCTCTACCTCTTCCTTAAAAAAAGCACAATGAGCAGGAAGGGGCGAGCTGTGCGCACCCTCACTCGCGTCCCGAGCACAGGTGGAGCCCTAGGGGAAGGCCCTATAGAGGACCCCGTGTGTCTTGGGGTGAAGCGTGGCCTCCCAGGAGTGCATGGGCGGCAGGACGCCCACAGTGTGACTGGGTTTGTGCCTCCATAGGTACCGTCTGCCCTGTGCAGAGAGCCCCTGCTGGGCGGGAGGTGGCAAGCAGCCGGCGAGGGGGCCTGGTCAGACAGAAGCAGGGGGTCAGGGACATGGGAGGTGGGGGACCAGCCAGTGAGTCAGACATGAGGATGTCAGTGCCAAGGACCGCAGCACCAGCAGCTCTGTCTCCTGTAAGGGGCCCCGAGAGTTGCTGGCTGTCGCGGGAGCCTGGGCTGGGGCTGCTGTGGGTCAGATGCCAGGGCTGGGGGTGCCTGCTGCCACGTCAGAGGGGCCTCTGCAGGGAGAAGGGACAGTGGCTCCCCGGAGGTGGCAGTTGGTCCCGGCAACAGCCCGTCGGAGGGGCTGATGGGGACGCGCCAGGAGCTGAGGGCCTCTCCTGAGCTGGTTCGTCCAGGACACAGTCCCTGGGGACATCCTGCACCTCTCCCCGACTGCCCCTCACTGCCCCGCTCCTCTGCTTCACCTGATGCCGCAGGTGTCCAGCTGCCACCCCCATGTCTACCCTTCCCTGCGACCCGTCGTGGGAGGCGGCTCGGGAGACACCCAGGGCGAGGCAGGCGGAGCAGGCAGCAGTTCCTCTAGGAAGGGAATTCCGGAAGTGCGCTGACCTTGGTCTTGGTTTCTGCCCAGGAAGGGGTGGGGATGGCAGGGATGGGACCTCATGCTGCCCGAGTGTGGCCTGGCATAAGGGGCCTGAGAGGAGCCACTCAAGCTGCAGGGCGTGTCCCCCAACCCCCCAGAGCTCTCCACTCGCCCCCACAGCTCAGCCTGCTTAGCACGCGGGACCCCTTCCCTGCTGTCTCTCACCAGGGCTGAGGTGGGACCCCAGATGTTCCCATAGCACCCCATGCCTGTCCTTTGGGGCAGGCATAGACCAGGTGACCCCAGCATTAGCGAAGGTCCACTACGGGCCATCAGTCCTCCCCAGCAGATGGCAGGATCCCTGGTCACCCCGTGTCCCAGCTCCCAGCAGGGGCCTGGCACAGAGAGGCTCAGTGACTTGCTGGAGCCTCTGGGATCCTCACTGTGTGCCATGGGAGCTGACTCCTGCTCTAGGCTGCTCTCCCAACTTGCAGGGGGGTGGGGACAAGGTAGCTGGAACGTGGCCTCTGGTCCCTGAGCTGGGGTTCAGGAAGCTACTGGGGCCCCTGGGAGGTGCTTCCCCCCTCTCCCCTCCTCGGGCCCTTGGGGTTGGTAGGGCTCCCAGCCCAGAGATCACCAAGGCTGCACCCCGTCTGTCTCCTAATTACACCGCTCTGCTTGCATCTGCAGCCACGTAATTGCAACCATTTCAGAGTATTCCAGTGGCATTTTAAAGAAAGTGTCAATGTACTCAGGTTTACAGCATTTTATTAAACCTTTCTGGGTCTGTTGCTACTTTGGTAGCTTGATTTGTGTGTCAAAGTGACGTGAACAGCCTGGTGTCAATAACAGAAACGTGCTTCAAAAGGCCAGCTTCTGTGGTGCTCTCAGGCAGTGGGGCTAAGAATATCTGAAGCGACTGAATGTCTCAAAATCTCTTTGGCAATGGAGATTGAAACCAGAGCCAGCACCTGCGACTTCCCCCTGCCGGACTTCCCGCAGCCCCTTCTGTCACCCAGGCTGGGGGCCAGAGTGCAGGTGGGTATGCGGAGGGTCCGAGCTTTCCACTTGACCCTGTATTCCAGGGTCTTTCTGGGTAGGGTAGTGGCCTGGGGTCGGTGTCCTGAAGCCTGTGCCCCATAGAAGCCACTGTCCAGGCCACACTCCTTGCCATAGATCAAGACTCTCCTGGGGCCGAGCGTGGTGGTTTGTGCCTGTAATCCCAGCATTTTGGGAGGCAGAGGCGGACGGATCACAAGGTCAGGAGATCGAGACCATCCTGGCTAACATGGTGAAACTCCATCTCTACTAAAAATACAAAAAATTAGCCGGGCGTGGTGGCGGGCGCCTGTAGTCCCAGCTACTCGGGAGGCTGAAGCAGGAGAATGGCGTGAACCCGGGAGGCAGAGCTTGCAGTGAGCCGAGATCGCACCACTGCACTCCAGCCTGGGCGACAGAGCGAGACTCCGTCTCAAAAAAAAAAAAAAAAAGACTCTCCTGGAACCTGGGGTGGGGATGGTTTAGCTGAGCTGACCCTCCAAGGCCAGTCCTGCGGCTGCTCCCCTCCAGGCCTCCCCTCCCCGAGCTGCACCTGTGGTAGCCCCTGCAGGGCCCACCCTCCTGAGCCGACCAGGCCAGGCATTAAACACAGGCGTCCCCATGAGGTTGAGCACAGTGCCGCCAGCGGCATCACATGCTACATGGCTGCTAGAAGAGAGTCCCAGGCTGGGTGGGAGTACGTCGGGTCTTGGCCGGCCCTGGGAGAGTCCCAGGGTACTTCTGGGCCGTTTGGGTTGTGCTGTGCACCCCATAGAAGAGAGTGGAGCGGCCATCCCCCCTGTGGCCCTGGCCCAAGCTGCCCGGGAAAGTGCCCACTGTTCAGTCCTGTGCACCCACGCGCTGGGCTGGGGCCTGGCCAAGTCTTCGGGTGCCCTTTTGCCCCCAACCTATCAGACACCCTGCAGGGCAGTGTTGGGGGTGTGCAGGGGGCTGTGGGCCACCGCCAAGAGCAGAAGCCTTGGCTCTCACTGCAGCAGGGAAGCCAGATGGGGGAGCAGTGAGTTCCCGGGGCTGCAGGGACGCACAAGGACGTTGTGAGCTGATGGGACGTGGTCAGGTGTTTGCACCCCTCTGAGGCGGCCAGAGGAAGGCCCTCCTGAGGAGCGCTGCGGGGCCAGCACATGTGCATGGCAGCCACAGAGACCTGTGCTCAGGCTTAGGGGAGGGGGTATCTCCCAGGCTCTCTCCAGCTCTGTTTGTCAGGAGGGGGGTCATCCTGCACCCGGGTAAAGTCCCCAAGAGCAGCGGGGCAGAGGAACGCTTGTCCTGACTGCAACCTTGACCTGCCCATGACCCGCGGCAGTCTGGAAATCCTCCATTGCACCAGGCGGGATGCAGGTTCCCCACGGTGTCATCTCTGGCTGTTTCCTCGGGATCTCTCCGCCCACCCCTTCCTGCCTCCATTTACCTTTGACACACCCTTAGTCTCCTATGCAGGTGCGGGAGGTGGGGGTCTCGGAGCTCGTGCTCCCATGAAGGGCGCGGAGCCCCCAGTTGCTCTTGGCTGCTATGGGGAGCCAGACCCTGGTTTGGACTGCTCCGTTTCAAACCAGTGCTCAGCTCTGGCAACGCCGCCCCCATGGGGGCGCTATTAGCCAGACCCTCCTGAGTGCTGAGGGGAGGGCTGCCGGGGAGGCCGGGGAGGAGGGGATTATCAGAAAACTCCACCAGCCTCTCTTGACCTTTAAGGAGTTGCAAGCTGAGAATTTTCCCTTTTGATTCAGCTGCACCTTGAGTTTTCTGTCTGGTGTTTTCACTCAGGGGAATTTCACAGCATCTTTTCTTCTTGCTGCCAGAGAAACTTGACTCCTAGCAGGCACAGCCATCTTTTGCTTCATGGGCGTCCCTGGAGGTGTGCACATGTGCACGTGTGCGCGTGTGCATGGGCGCGTGCGTGCACCGAGGAGCCGTGCTTCCGACGCTGGGGGTGAGGGCGGGGGTGTGGAGAGAGGGTGCCGGGGCTGCAGTGGACCCGCCCGGGCTTCCTGCCCTGTGGCCGCAGGTGGGTGGAAGGCAGAGCCTGGGGTCGATGGGTCTGTCGCCCACCCAGGCCAAGCCAGGCTTTTCTTGGGGTGGAAGCTGCTGGGCTGCTCCCTCGCCCCTCTGCTGCCCACCTGACTGCCCCTCAGGACCTCCCCGGCCCACCCGCCTCCCAGCTCCCGTCTCCTGCTGCAAGCTCTTGCCTGGAGGGGAGACACCTCCCTCCCTCCTGGGCTCCCTCAGCCTGGCTGCAGGTGGCGCTGTTGGGCCCCACGATGGCCTCTACCCTGTCCCTTGGAGTGGGACCCAGGAGTCTAGTCTGATGGGTGATGGAGCCGTCCCAGGCAGCAGCCTGAAGGCCCACGGGGTAGCGCGCTGGTGCCTGGGGACCCTGGTGTGGGTTTGTGCTGCTGCTGCTGGCGAGCCAACCACTGGGACTTCCAGCTTCTGAGCCCAGGACCTGGGGGGTCCTACCAGCAGTGGGGACCCAGGGGTCCCAGTCTACTGACCCTAAGGCACAGCCCCCATCAGTGATCCGGGGCATTCCTCCCAGCCGCCTTGCTCTGGCTGGGCCGCCAGAGGTTGGGTGGCCGCTGAAATGGCTCCGGCAGAGATTGGTGTCCCCATGGGGATGGCAGTCCCCAGTTGCCAGAGCTGAGCACTGGTTTGAAATGGAGATTGCCTGGAGCCTGACAGCGTCACAGATTGGTTTTAATAACTCAGCTTCCCCACACTGCACCCTGTCACCAGAACAAGATGCAGGAGCGAGATAGTTGCTCCCTCCTTTCCTCCGCCACCCCAGGCCCAACCCTGGCTAGGGTGCCTAGGGACAGAGTTGCATTGGCAGCTCAGAACCACTGCAGTGCCCGGGGAGCTCAGACTGAGAAGACCCACCAGGCTGATGGGGGCAGCCCGATGTGTGCCTTGCTCCCAGGCAGGGGACCGCAGCCAGGTCTCTTCCCAGCCACACATACTGAGCCAGGATGCCAGAAATAGAAAAGGAGGAAGCGGTTTAGAACAGAGAGCTCCCACGGAGAGCAGATTGGATTCAGCAGGGAGGCAGAGGGACCCTGGTCATTAGAAAATGATAAGGTGTCAGGAGCCGAGGCAGCTTGCTCAGGACCTGGGTTCCTGCCCTCCAAGGCCTCAGCGCTTCCTCCCTGGCTCACTGAGACCCGCTGCAGTGGCCCCAGCCCATGGTCCCTGGGAGCCGTATCCTTGTAGAGATAGCCGTCTAGCCTGCATGAAGTTATCTGGGGAATCTTTTGATGAGGGGGTATCCCCTCTCTGCAGAAGGAACCTCTTTTTGAGTGAAGACAGTTGTTACAAGTGAGGCCCCCAGGCCCAGTGCCCGGGCCAGCTGCTACCTCTGACTAGTAGTTACCACCAGCCCAGACCAGCTGCTACCCCCCAGCAGCTCTCAGCACCAGCCCAGGCCAGCAGCTACCCCCCAGCAGTGCTCAGCACCAGCCCAGGGGCCCAGCATCCTGGCTGACTGGCCCTGGGTCCACATGGGTTGGCATGTGGCCAGGCACACCTGGTGCCCAGCTTCCCTGTTTGAGGAACGTGGCCGTGGGCAGGCAGGAAGCTCCTTTGTGGTCACCTGTCCCGATCCTCTGCTTCTGATGGTGACTGTGGCCATAGCATCAGTGCAGCGGTTCTTTATTTCTGTGTGTGCCTGACCATGTGCCTGAAAGTGTGTGTGAGTGGGTCTGAGTGACCAGCTCAGCTCTCTAGCTTTATTTTATTTTAGATGGAGTCCTGCTCTGTCACCCAGGCTGGAGTGCAGTGGTGTGATCACAGCTCACTGCAACCTCCACCTCCTGGGCTCAGGTGGTGGTCCTGCCTCAGCCTCCTAAGTAGCTGGGACCACAGGCACATGCCACCACAACTGGCAAATTTTAAAATTTTTTTTGTAGAGACGGAGTCTCCGCATGTTGCCTGGGCTGGTCTGGAACTCCTGGGATCAAATAATGCTCCTGCCTCGGCCTCCCAAAGTATTGGGATTGCAGGTGTGAGCCCAACCCTTTCTCAGTTTTAAAACTGGAAGTCCCATATCTTGGAACCTGCTCAGATCCAGTGAACTGTGATGCTCAGTTCCCCGAGAGAGAGAGCAAGAAAGAAAGAAAATGTGTGTGTGTGTGTGTGTGTATGTACACATGTGCATGTGTTAGAGAAACAAGGGTCTCCGGTCACATAGGTTGTCTGGGAGGGAGTCTGGCCCCCTGGGACTATGCCCAGAAGACGAGGCCTGGGATTCTGCTGCACAACTGAGAGCTGGACTAAGTGGGTAACACTTAGCTGCAAGAACCTGGGCCAGGAACTGAGCTGCCAGCAGCGCATTGCAGCCATGCGGCCTGGAGCGTGGCGTGTGGTGCCGTGCTTGGATAAGTGGTCCAGGCCACAGCCAGGAGGGCCGGCACATGGGAGCTATGGATGGCAGCTGTGTTTTCCCTGGCCTGTTCCCCTCCCGGGCCCTCATCTTCGAGCACTCTGCCTTGTTCTTGTCACCACCACTCTGTCAGCCTGACGCCATCAGCCCAGACCTGCTTATCAAGATTGGGGAGTGAATGGAGCACCAGAAGCTGGTTTTGGCGTTCAAAAAATTAACTCCTGATGCTGCAAAGACCTTTCAGCCTCACACTGGGGCGTCCACAGCGAGGCTGGGATTGCATCTGTGCGCCTGGCGCGTGGGGCACAGGTGCCGGAATCACAGCCCCTCCCGCTGGCCTGATCAGCCTCCTACCAACCTCACTCCTATTAAGCAATCACGCCCAATTGTGCCCCCAGGCCAGGCAGGGCCCTCAGCTGTGTCTCGTGATGGTGTCCCCAAGGACTGGGAGAACACCTCTGGGCCAGGGTGACCGGGAAACCCAGGGCATATGGGGCCACTCGCTGGGGCTCCCACCATACCCATCAGTGGGATCTGTCCCAGCAGGCTGGCTCCTGGCTCTTGCTGAGAGCTGGCAGGGACAGATACAGAGACACTCGGTGTTTGTTCAGGGACGACAGAGCAATTTTCCTATCACCTTTTGCTGTGTGAAAATCGCACTCCAAGCCGTGCTGCTGAGTCGGGGGACTTCCCGGTGTTCAGATGGTCAGGTGCCCTGCTGTGCGTCTGGACAGCAGGCACCGTTGCCCATGGATTTGGGAAACTGGCTTCTTGGTGAGCAGAGGTGGTGGCCAGGATGGGGGCCGGGAGGGCACCCCGCAGCAGGCGAGTGTCGGGCAGTGGCCGTGGTGGGAGCCGGGAGGGCGCCCCGCAGCAGGCGAGTGTCGGGCGGTGGCCGTGGTGGGAGCCGGGAGGGCGCCCCGCAGCAGGCCAGTGTCGGGCGGTGGCCGTGGTGGGAGCCGGGAGGGCGCCCCGCAGCAGGCCAGTGTCGGGCAGGTGCCTCCTCTCATTCTCATCCCAGGCTTGTGCTTGTGTTTTTCGTCCACTTTTTGGTGAGGTATTCTCCCCCTTTCTGTCTCTTTAAATAGATCTTTATTAGACCTGTTTTCGAGTCACTGAAAAAGTGGGAAGGTAGTAAGCACAGAGCTCCCCACCAGGCTCCCTGTTAGGAGCGTGTTCTGTCAGTGTGGCACACTTGTGGTCATTGATGGGCCCACACCGATGCGCTATCAACTAAGATGCATGCTCCAGATTTCCTCTGTCTTCCCCCATTGTCTCTTCTGTCCCCTGTACCCATCCGGGTCCCACATGACGTTGTTCCGTCTCTGTAGGGCCCTGAGCTATGACAGTGTGTTTGATGCCCTGGACAGTGTTGAAGGGGGGCTGGCCAGGGGGTTTATAGAACGTCTCCTAATCCATATGTCCCCTAATCAGCATGTCTGATGTTTGTCTTTGTGGTTAGACTGGGTTGATGGGTTTTACAGAGGAAGACCACAGGGGTGAAGGGCCCTCCCATCACATCCTACCATGGGTCAAAGGTGCAGCCTTCAGCATGACGTCACTGCTGGTGTTGGCCCTGGTTCCCCGGCTTGGGTGTGGATGTCCAGTGTCTCCACTGCAGAGTGGCACTTTCCCCCCTTTCCATGCTGTCGTCTTTGAATGTCGGGCCCGCCTGGATCATCTCCCTTTTTTTTTTGAGACGGAGTCTCACTCTGTTGCCTAGGCTAGAGTGCCGTGGTATGATCTCGGCTCACCTCAACCTTCACCTCCCGGGTTCAGGTGATTCTCCTGCCTCAGCCTCGTGAGTGGCTGAGATTACAGGTGTGCGCCGCCACGTTTGGCTGATTTTTGTATTTTTAGGAGAGGTGGGGTTTCACCATGTTGGCCAGGCTGGTCTCGAATTCCTGACCTCAGGTAATCTGCCCGCCTCGGCCTCCCAAAGTGCTGGGATTACAGATGTGTGTCACTGTGCCCGGCCACCTCTCTTTCTTTTTTTTTTTTTTTTTTTTTTTTGAGACGGAGTCTCGCTCTGTCACCCAGGCTGGAGTGCAGTGGCCGGATCTCAGCTCACTGCAAGCTCCGCCTCCCGGGTTCACGCCATTCTCCTGCCTCAGCCTCCCGAGTAACTGGGACTACAGGCGCCCGCCACCTCGCCCGGCTAGTTTTTTGTATTTCTTAATAGAGACGGGGTTTCACCGTGTTAGCCAGGATGGTCTCGATCTCCTGACCTCGTGATCCGCCCGTCTCGGCCTCCCAAAGTGCTTAAGAAATGATGGGGACCTTTATCACATCTTCGAGGCCCTCACGGCAGCAGCATGAGGCATGTGTCACACGAGGAGTATGAGAGCCCTGGGGCAGGGAGTCCTGGGGTATCTAGAGCTCTGCCTGTCCCAGGGCTTCCCTTTTGTAGGCATTCTTGCTGTGAAACATGATTTGGTACAGAAATGGATATAAAGTATGTAAGTACCGGATATATATATGCACGCACATGTGTGTGCACGTGTTAGCAAATGACTCTACGGCTGCCCCCTGTGTACCCCAATGTCAGGACGGCCCCCATCTGTGCCTCCTTTTCCCAGCCCCCTCTGCATGCTGTAGTGGTGGCTTCCTCCCAGCTGTGCTGGCGGTGCCCTTGCCTCTCCCCTTCGCCAGGCCGCGTGTGCCTGTGGCCCGGGCAGTGAAGCTGTGTGTTGGCTGCATTGGAAGGTCTTACAAATGGGCTGATTTCCTTGCCTTTCTGCTCAGTGGTCTGTATGTAAGATTCGTCCGGCTGTGTGTGGTGGCCGCGCACTCATTGTCACGGCTGTGCGATTCCCCACTGTATGGCTGGACTTCAGTCGACTTTTCCATTCTGCCGTGGACGGACATTTGGACTGTTTCCAGCATAAGGCTTCTGCGAAAGACCTATCATCTCTTCACCTACTGCTCATGTAAGAAATTCGTTTTGATCGTAAGCCTTGCTGTCCATAACTGTGGCTGGGGCTGCATTTATCATGTTCTGTTCCTCATGTGGCAGCTTTGCCTGGAGTAACCCTTTGACTTGTGCCCTGGCTCCACGTCCTTGTTCGGACAAGGCACAGATTGAGGAGACGTCTGACCTGCCCTTGAAGCGTTGCCCTGTGGGATCAGGAGGGCGGCAGGTCCTGGGAGTAGGTGCCAGGACGTTGTGCTGCCTTAAGGACAGGGTGTGTCCCAGTTGGTGAGGGTGGTCTGGGTGAGGAAGGACCCGTTTCTAATGGAGTCACCATATTAAGCCCTGCTTAGCCAGACTTGAAGGTGACAGTTTGTTGTGGGAGATGGAGATGGTGCAGGGATGCAGGGACTGAGGCCAGCGTGTGTGGTGTCCAAGGTCGCCCTGGGTGCTGCTGTGCAGGTGAGGGAAGAGGGATTGATAGGCTGCTTAGAGGGCCATGTCTGAGGGCAGGGCCCACCACTTCTGCCCACACCTCATTGGCCAGCACCCAGTCACGTGGCCACACCTTGCATCAAGGGAGCCTGGGAAATGTAGTCTGACCATATGTCCAGCTGGGAAAGGGCGGGTAAGCCTTCTCTTTCCTGCCATGTGGGGGCTGGGTGCCCTGCAGGGTCTCAGCCAACAGGGTCTCGAGGTTGAAGAGATGGGTCTGCTCAAGCCCTGACGGAGTGCTCATGCCTGCTCAGGGCCCAGCATGAGCTGTGTCAGGAGCAGATGCCATTGGGAAGGGCCTTTGGTGTGGCTGGGCAGCCAGACACCCCACGCCTAACCCCCAGAGCAGTGCCAGGCCTGGGAGCCCTTGGGATGGAGGCAGGGAGACCGGGGGTCTCTGAGGACTGAGGGAGGAGGGGAGCCTGGTGAGGGGAGGATGGATGACCAGCTCAGGAGCAGAGGCATGAGGTGGGCACAGAAGATTCCTAAGTAGGGGAGCTACTACTCTTGGCCATGTTCCAGGAGAATGGAGTGGTTGTGGGAGTGGGCTGTCAGGCCAGGGGGCCTGGGTGTGGTGGGAGCCGGGGCTGGCTCTGGACCTTGCAGGGGCCGCCTTAGCCTCACACTGTCTGACTAGCCCCTGCCCCACGTCGTGTGCTGAGTCCTGAATGCGGCCCCTCACTCACCCACTGGCTTGGTCTGGCAGGAGCAGATGGCCTTCATTTTGGAGTCTTTTGTTCAAAGCAGGCGCTTCGGGTTGGAGTGGCAGTGCACACGCTGGCTCGTGTTGCTTGTGAGGCCGCAGGATTTTTGCTTTAGGGAGGCAGGAGCCAAACAAACCCGGCGCCTGCTTCTAGGCTGTGGTGTGCCAGGCGAGTCACCAGCATCCTGTCCCTGCCCACCACTTTAAGAAACTGTTAGTTCTGTTTGAAATGTCATCACTGGGCGTGAATTCCCATCTTCAGATAATCCCGCCAGGCACTGTTTGGATGAGGAGTTTATTCAGGCTGTGGGGGTCTGTGTGCGCCCACGCGTCCCTCCTACCGCAGCCGGTAAGGCTGGCCCTGACCCGGAGTCGCCCGCCCACCCAGTCTCCGTAGGCATCAGAGGTTTGGGTTCTGAGTGCAGGGCCTAGTTTCCATGGCAAATTTCTCTCCCTTCAGCAAGGCTGCTGCCGGCGGGGTTCAGCTCCCCAGAAGGGAGATGGCTGCAAATCTGCGGGAGGAGAGCGCTTTCGTTATCTTTGCTTAAAAATCGGGCAGCGCACGGCTTCCTCCCCTCCACACTTCCTCCCCAGCAGCAGGGGACGGAGCGCTGGCTGCCTTCCGATGAAACGGGGCGGGCGCAGGATGGGGCCGATGACAGCGATGCTAATGGCCCTCATTCAGCAGCCTCCTGCCGAGGGCTCGGGTCGCCTGCTCTCCCTGACCTGATTGCGAGCCGAGCAGACTTAACCTGTGCGTGAGCCAAACCACCTCGGAGGTCCAGAGCCCAGCCCCGGTCCCCGAGGCCCAGGGAGGGACCCGGTATCTTCCTGCGGCCTCTGCCTGTGGTGGGCACAGGCTGAGACTTAGGTCATAGGAACAGAAGTGTGTACTCCCATGGCCGTCGGCCTGTGTGTGAGACAGTTTCACTCCCGTGCTCTCCAAAGCTGGTTACATCGTTAAGCGTGCCATTTAGGATGCCCCGGGCCATCTGGTTCTCCAGGGGCCTGGCTGTCACCGTGTTTCCTCATGAGGTTCAGTGGGTGCTGCGTGTCTGTGGACGCCGGTGGTGAAATAAATGTAAGCCTAGAGGCATCAGAGCGTTTTAATAGACGCGAGCCTCCACAGCCTGCAGGTGTCCAGACCGTGCTCTGCACACAGAGACTCAGACTCCCACCAGGGCCTCACGCCCCACTGCCTCTCCGGGACGCCTGCGTGTGGCTCACTCCTGCCATGGGCGCGTCGGCCCTGGTGCCCAGCTGGCCTTCTGCAGAGCTTGGTGCCAGAGCAGCTTCTCAAATTCTCTGCTGCCTCCTCCCCACAGCCTTTCAGGACCTCAGAGCTGCCACCAGTCCAGCACCTCCTTGGGCCAGTGTCGAGGCCCCATGGGGCTGGGCTCATGTGGGTGCTGATCTTGGCTGGGTGATCCCTCACTGCTCTGGACAAAAGGGAGCCATGGGCCGGGCACGGTGGCTCATGCCTGTAATCCCAGCACTTTGGGAGGCCGAGGTGGGCGGATCACTTGAGGTCAGAGTTTGAGACCAGCCTGACCAATGTAGTGAAACCCCGTCTCTACTATACATACAAAACTTAGCCGGGCGTGGTGGTGGGCACCTGTAGTCCCAGCTACTCAGGAGGCTGAGGCAAGAGAATCACTTGAACCTGGGAGGTGGAGGTTGCAGTGAGCCGAGATTGCGCCACTGCACTCCAGCCTGGGCGACAGAGTGAGACTCCATCTCAACAAGACCCCACCCAGGTTGAGTAACGCTGGAGGAGGGCCGTGGGTCTGGGCATGGTGGGGGCTGCCTCCTGGTTGTTGATGAGCAGAAATTCAGGCTGGTTTGACAGCGGGCACTTGAGGGAGGTTGCTGTGTGTCAGTAGCCCTGTGTCCCTGGCACTGTGTCCAAACCTGACAGCCACCACTCTGTCGCTGGGCACCTGCCCTGCACGCCCTCCCCTGTGACGGGCACTCCCACAGCTTTCCTGGCAAGGCTGCAGGAAAAACATCGCAAACAACTCACACATGACTTTGCATTTTTGGCCTTGTCATATAATAAAAATAATTTGTGGGCCTAAAATAAATCAGGGCTGGGGATCAGATGCCTCCAATCCGGCCTTTAATTACAGGCGCGACACGGCTTGCCTCGGGCAGTCTGCTCCTAATTAAAGTGGGCTGGTGGTGTGTGAAGTTTGCACGGTTCCTCGGGGTGCTGACCCAGCCCAGGTTCCTGAGGGCCAGTATGGTGACACCTCGTGGCCTAGGAGAGCAGGGCGGGCCACCCACGGCCACCGTGCCAGGAATGAGGGCTTCTGGCTGGCCCTGCGAGAGCTGAGAGCTCTGTGTCTCCTCCCACCTGCGGCTCCTGTTTGTCTGGCATTCCTGTGGGCGGCTCTCCCCGTGCGAGGCTCCCCATCTTCCCTGAGCCAACGCTCCCAGGACTCTGTTGGTCTCCTGTGTGTCTCAATAAAAATGTCATTATTTGAAATCATTGACACTGCTGGTTTAAGATACCAAATTCCATCATCTATTGTCCCGTAAAACGATCCATTAAAGATAAAGCCGCTGCAGCCCAATAAGGCTGTTTCCTGGGAACAAGCCTCCCTGGTCCCTGGCAGATCCTATCTCCCGAGCAAGTGTTAGTATCTGTTACATAAAGGGGCCCCTGTGCTGGGGACAAATGAGGGAGGCGGCCTCTCCCCAGGACAAGGTTCCATGGAAGAGGATTTTTCCAGTAGAAGTAGGCAGGTTGGCTGATGCCTGTAATTCCAGAGGTTTGGGCGGCTGAGGCCGGAGGATTGCTTGAGCCAGCCACTGGAGCTCGAGACCAGCCTGGGCAACGCTGCGAGACTCCATCTCTACAAGAAAAGAAGAAAAAATTAGGTGTGGTGGTGCACACCTGTCATCTTTGAGCTACATGGGAGGCTGAGGAGGGAGTATTGCTTGAGCTTGAGAATTTGAGGCTGCAGCAAAGACCCTGTCTCAAAAAAAAAAAAAAGGAAGGAAGAAATAGGGTAGCTTTCCATGAGACATTGGAGGCGTTCTGTCGTCACCTCAGGGGGAGCTGTGCAGCCCAGGCCTGGCTCCATTTCTGCAGCGCTGGTGTCTGGGGGAGCAGGGCCAGCCCCGCAGAATGCCAGGGCTGGAGCCTTCCCCATGGGGCCTACACCTGCTCTGGGACTCCCATTTCTTCCGTGAGTCTTTGGGAAAGGGTCTCACTTTTCCTTTTCCCGCCCCCTGTCCGGTCCCCTGTGATCTCTCCCTCCCAGCAGGCTGGGGTTGGTGACAGCTCCTCTCCCTCTCTCTCAGCCGGAATATGGGACCTCAGTGTTCTTGGCAGTTCCCGGGCTGTCTGTGTGTCCTGGCCTGTGGATCCACTCCCTTGCCTGCGCAGGTGTTTTTTCTAACATCTTCATCTTGCCAGACTGATCTGTGGGGTGGTCGCCTGTCCTGGGCGACCTGTCCTCCTGGGGTGGCCGTGGGTAGCATACCTTTCCTGCTTCTCGCGCCTGCGTGGTGAGCTCTGGCACCTGCCCTTCCTTCCGCCTGTCCCCATGCACTGTTGCAGGGGTGTACAGGGGTTTTACCCAGGTGGGTGCCGGCTTCCGAGGTCAGAGCCTGTGAGTACAGCAGGTAAGCACGCTACCAGGTCTGTATGTGGCCTTGTTTGTGGTGAAAATTCTTGCTCCTCCACCCTAGACGAGGGACAGGTTTACCCTAGTGGGTTTAGAGTGTTCTGTTAATGTTCTTTCTGCTGTAGAGGAAACCCTCTTTTTGTTTATTTTTTTTTTTAAATTCTGCCACCTTGCTGGGCTGTGTTTAATTCTATAGTTTTACCAGTTTGTTTGTTTGCTTAGATTTCCTAAGTAGAAATTTATGTTATAATTAAACTTTTTCTTTTTTTCTTTTCCTTTTTTTTTTTTTTTTTAAAGAGTCAGGGTCTCCTTCTGTTGTCCAGGCTGGAGTGCATGCAGTGGTGTAGTCATGGCTCACTGCAGCCTCAACCTCCTGGACTCAAGTGATCCTCCTGCCTCAGCATCCTGAGGAGCTGGGAACACAGGCATGCACCATCACGCCTTGCTTAGATGTTTATATTATGAGTTTAAGAAGTTTGGGCTGGGCGCAGCGGCTCAAGCCTGTAATCCCAGCACTGTGGGAGGCTGAGATGGGCAGATCACGAGGTCAGGAGATGGAGACCATCCTGGCTAACATGGTGAAACCCCGTCTCTACTAAAAAATACAAAAAACTAGGCGGGTGAGGTGGCGGGCGCCTGTAGTCTCAGCTACTCGGGAGGCTGAGGAGGGAGAATGGCGTGAACCCAGGAGGCAGAGCTTGCAGCAGTGAGCTGAGATCTGGCCACTGCACTTCAGCCTGGGCGACAGAGCGCGACTCCGTCTCAAAAAAAAAAAAAAAAAAAAGAAGTTTGTATTATCCCTTCTGCTTGTTAAACTGTTTGTCTTTTTCTTGATGTATCACATTGGCTAGTGTCTCTAATGCAGTGTGGCGCGTGCTGTAATGACGGGCAGATTGTGTCCTCTCCTGCCTCGCCGTGAAGGTGATAGTGGGAGAGTCCCTGCTAGTCCTGGTTGCCTGAGAATTTTGTACCGAATGCTTTGGAATTTTCGATACATATTAATTTTTGGAATGTCTCTGCAACCTTGGTGATAAACTCTTCTTGGTCTTGCCATAGCCTACTGTGCTTGACTCACTAATACTGTGTTTAGGATTTTTACATCCAGATGGGACTGACTGACCATTTTCTTGTGTGTTCTTTGTTGGTGATAGGGTTTCCCATTCGTTCATTTATTCATCCATTGGGAAAATATGCCAGATGCAGAAAACGAGCTCGGTAACATCAGATCTTCCCTGCTGCTTGCCAGCCGTGTGTGTACATGAGCACTGTCCCTTTTGATGAAGGTCATTGGGTAGGATTCATTAAAACCACCTGGGCCTGGTGCCTTTTCCAGAGAGGACATCTGTGACCTGGTCTCCTCAGGGTTTCTGGTGGGGCCTGTGTTAACTTGGTGGACACCCTGGACTCCACAACACTGAGGACACTCCGAAGAGCCAAGTGCGTCTGTGGCACTAAGCCCAGCACCTCAGGCAGGGACTGTGGCTTGCTGGTCCTGTGTCCTCAGTGTGATGGACAGGTCCTCAGTTTCCTGTGAACAGCTTTGTTTGAGGTGTAATATCCGTAGCATACATAGAAGGTGCTTGGAGAACTCGGCCGTTTCCGTGGACGGGGTTGACATGGCGCAGCACAGCGTCACCGCACAGGCCTGTGGGTCCTTGGCCTGGTCACTGCGCGGCACTGAGGAGCAGAGCAGAGGAGCCGCCCTGGCCTGGCTCGTCTTCAGCCAGCTCCGGGACTGCATGTCGGCCGAGGGGCTCGCGTGGGTGTGGGGCTGAGACTGCAGCTCTCTGTTGGGTCTCACGGGAAGCCCACCCTGTAGCCGGCTTGTTCTCCTTCCCGGCCTGTGCCAGCCACAGGGCAGTGCGCCAGAGCCGTCCTGCTGGGTCACAGGCCAGGGCCACTGTAGGGCTTTGTTGCAAGGGTGGCGATTGCCATGGCTTTTCTGTTCTGCTTGGCACTTGGGGTCCTGGGGGCGCCGCTGGCATTTGGATCTGCCGTGGCCTTCCTGGGCTTGCGTGGGCGGCTCACTCTGCCAGGTGGCCTCTGTCCAACCTGACACCTGGTCTCGGGTACTTGCAGCGTGGTGTGCGCGGGCTCTGCCTCCCTGGTTCTGTGTCTGTGACGATAGCACATTAAATGGTGAGGGCCCGTCTGCCCAGGCCTGTGCAGACACTGTGAAATTAACTTCCTCACCCTCTAGCATGCGTTGGGCTGCGCCGACATCTCTGAAGGGCTCCCGGTCAGACCCCCGCTCTTGGCACACGTACCTTGGCGGTGGGGGCGGGGAGCGGGGGTCAGGGAGGAGAGCGTTTTCATCCCTGGCACCTAGTTGCCGAGAGCCTCCGCTGGCAGGAGCTGTCAGGCTGGGCCATGGAATGGATTCCAAGTGCCGCTGTCACCTGGGAGAAAGGTGCACGAATCTTAAAAGAAAACCTTCCACTATGATGTCTCGTCTCCTGGTTCGGAGCCATCCACAGGGACCGAGCAAGATGGTACCAGGCAAGGGCCACTGCCAGAGGTGAGGGGCCACAGAGCCCTGGCTTGAGAACCTCCAAGGAGCCCATTCCCCTTGCAGCAGGAGGGAGAGGGCGCCGGGAGTTACCTGGTCATTGCGGAAGGGCCGCCCAGGTAGGGAGCCTGGGGCAGCTGGCAGGTATGGTGGTGACATGTGTGGCTGGCGCCAGCATTACATCCCTCATCTAGAGACTTTGCCCGATCTCAGGTTTCCTGCCTGGTCTGAGAGGCAGTGGCCCTGCTGGCATTGCCTGCCATGGCTGGGGGAGGCAGAGGCTGTGAGGGGGGCAGGATATTGGACCCCCACCCCCTCCGCCTTGGGTTCCGAGGTCAGGTGCGGTGTGCTTCGGCCGTGGCAGGCAGGGTCCTTGGGGGTGCTGGGGCGTCAGCCAGGCAGGCAGTGCCCACAGGTGAAGCAGGCAGCCCCACCACGCAGCATCACCCAGCCCAGGAGGAGCCACAGCACCTGCTTCGCAGAGCCCAGGGAGGGCCACGCTTTTATGGAGCCAGATGGGGCTCTGTGAGATGGCACCCAGGGGTGGCCTGGGCCATGCGGCCCCAAGCCCGTCTGCTCACCGTTGTCGTAGCTAAGGGCTCCCGGGCAGGTCCCGGCTGCCCAGGACGGCCTGTGTTCCCTTTCCTGACACAGTCATTTAATTTTTAACTCAAAGGCATTTGCTTATTTATTTTCATTGTTCTTGAAATAATTCTAAGCCATTAGAGGGGAAAATTATATTCAAAAATGCTGTTTCACACTTTATTTGTTTGATGATTTAGAGCGATAGAAAATAGCACATTTGCTGGCTTTTATAGTCTGATAATTATTCACATCCATCAAGCCATTCCGGGGGAATAAACAAAACACCAAGAAAATTACACTATTAATAGCATCCTCTGCAGCGGCCAGGAAGACTCTTTCCCGGGCCGGCGTGGCGGCGAGATGACAGCGGCCCGTTCCCTGGCTGGAGGTGAGCACCTGCCTGCAGAGAACGCCTTTGCTTTGATTCCCTGGCTCTGGCTCCAGCTCCAGCTCCAGCTCCGTCTCATGAGCTGCTCGCCATCCATCCCCTCCTCTGCAAGGCCGGGGGCTTCTGCTGGGGCCCATGGCAAAGCTTCGCCCACCCCTCGCCAGGAGCCCCTGGGGAGTTGCACAAGCAGAAGCAAGGCTGTCAGGGCCCCGGACAGCTCTGCCGCCTTCCCGGACAGGCCGGATCTCAGCACACTGGCTGAGCCTGGTGGGGCGTCCCCACCTTGTGGCCTCCGCACTGAAACAGGAACATGCGACTCACTGCTGCCCACGTCAGGGCCCGGTCCTTGCTACAATCCTGACCTCCCGTGTGACCAGCGTCTTTGGACACTGGTCAGACTTGTGCATGTCAGGCCGCAGGGCCCACAACCTCAGTTGCTCTCTGCTTCTGGGTCCCAGCTCCTGAGAGGTGACCCGACCCCCTCTTGTCTGTGGGTGGCTTTGAGGCTTTTAGCTTTGCCTTTCTTGGGTGGCAGTAAGTGTAAGGTTGGTGACATTCACTACTCAAAGCACCTCAAAGTATAAAAGAGAAACCTGGGAAGGCAGAGGGTCTGGGGGCTGCTCCCCTGCCCGTGCCTGCACACCCACTTTCCCTGCGGCAGGGTGTCCTTCCTTCTGGAACTCGTGTCCTCCTTGGTGGGTCACTGTGCCGCCTCACATGTGTCTTCCCACGGGTCTAGGAGCTGGTACACTGCTGGGCCGTCATTTTGTTTATTTTTTTTTTTGAGACGGAGTCTCACTGTGTCTCCCAGGCTGGAGTGCAGTGGCGCGATCTCGGCTCACTGCAAGCTCCGCCCCCCGGGTTCACGCCATTCTCCCGCCTCAGCCTCCCAAGTAGCTGAGACTACAGGCGCCCGCTACCGCGCCCGGCTAGTTTTTTGTATTTTTAGTAGAGACGGGGTTTCACCATGTTAGCCAGGATAGTCTCGATCTCCTGACCTTGTGATCCACCCGCCTCGGCCTCCCAAAGTGCTGGGATTACAGGCTTGAGCCACCGCGCCCGGCCTGGGCCGTCATTTTGTTTGTTCACCATCGTGTGACCTCGTGTGTCTTGTGTCCCCAGCTCCAGGGGGGCCACATCCTGGTGTTTGTCTCTCCTATTGTTTTATTTTCTCACCCATGCTGCTTTGGCTTGCACATGACTGACTGTCTGAAAGGGCGTCCGATGCCTGGGTTTGTTTCTCGGCCTGCCAGTCACCACCACGTGTGGCTCTTACGGAGCTTGTGGAGCCCTCCGCGGCCAGCGCCGGGCACCAGGAGTGGTTGCCAGGTAGATGGCTCCAGAGCCCAGGCTGGAGATGCGGAGCTGAGTTTCTTTGACTTTGTGGTTTACCGTCTTCCAGAAGGGCTTGTGCAGAGCGTTCTAGAACAGAAGGAGTGGGTGCGGGGCAGGCAGGCAGGGCTTTGAGAACATGGAGATGGAGACCCGGCGGGGGGTGCTGTGGACAGAGGCGCAGAGAAATGTCGATGCCTGGGTCCTAGTTCCTGGGTCCCACGTCCCGGCCGATGTGAGTCCTCAGAGGGGCACTTGCTTATTGCATTTGCCCCGATTTAGAACCACATTCCTCCAGGAAAGGCCAGGGGCCTGCGGTGGGGCACCTGAGGCACCTGTACAGGCCGCCCCTCCCTCCCGAAGGTTCCCCTGGCAGCCTCCTCAACGGCACTGTCTTCAGCCCCCACCCAGACACCCCAAGGCGCCTGCTCTGTGCTCAGAGAGCTTCGCTTGCTGGAAGAATCCTCACTGCATTGAGCTGAGTCTCCCATCCCCTTAACATTTCTGACTCTGCCGTCTGAAGCCCTGTGGCCTGTTCTGCCTTGCACAGACCCGCCAGGTTCCAGGAGTTGCTCTTCCTGGTTCCTTTGTCTTGACCTCTGCAGCTTCTTCCAGCAATCCCTGTGCGCTGGGCCACAGACCCTCCACGACCTGCCCCTGGCTTAGGGAGAGCTGATGGCTGCAGAGGGCCAGCCACCCACAGCCCCAGTCCTGGGGATGTGCTCTGAAGATGCCAGAAAGGAGGGACACGTGCACTGACCTGGCCTCCAGGGCTCTAGCGGGTGAGAAGTGGCCAGCCCTTGCGGGGGCCCAGGGAGGTTGATGGAGTCAGAGGACAGAGGCTGGTGTGGGGGCCTTTGTGTCAGCAGGAGGTGGTGCTGGCATGGGGGAGGGAGGGGAGGGAGGGAATGCCGGGGGCTTGTGGGCAGGGCCCGTGCAGGACATGGAGCTGGTAGCATCTCAGAGCTGGACGGAAGAGGAAGGCTCGGAGCAGACCCACCTGGGGACCAGTGGCCCCTGCACGGGAGCCGGAGGGCCTGGGCAGCCGTCTGTCCAGAAAGCATGCAAGAGCCCCGTGCTGCCCGGGTACACTGGGCTGTCGTGTCCAGAAAGAGACCTCTTGGGGTCGCAGGCAGGCAAAGCTGATTGATTTTGGCCATGAAGTTTGGCCTTGCGATGGGAACCGAGCTCCCAGGGAGCGAGACAAACTGCCTCCCCATGTCGGTGGCCGATAAGCCTGACTTGGTTTTACAGCCCGAGAAGTTGCTCACTGATAGCCAGACAGATGCTCCCCTGCCTCGAGCTTTAGTGAACAAACATTTCCAACCCAAATAGCTGCTTCTGCCTGTTTGTTTTTTCCTCCAGAGCCAAGGCCAAATGTCAGGGATGCCCCAGCATGGCCCCGAGCAGGGACTACAAGGAGGGGGCTATGCGTCCTTCGCTCTTTGGGGGCCTGGGCGGAGGACCCTGCTGAGACGCCCCTCTGGGAGGCCCGAAGCCTCCCTGAATCTCTTCTCCTGTGGTGACTGTGGGTCTCTGTCTTGTGTCTGCTTCAATCCGCCAGCTCCCCGGCCTGCCCACCGGTGCCGTTGCAACCCTGTCCTTTGAACTGGGCTTTTCAGGACACCCAGAGAGCCTTGGTGTGAGAAGCAGGCCCGGAGGCCAATTCTAGTCCCCCATCCTGGGGTTGCTCCCCTAAGTGAACCTGAGCATGCCTTCAGCCTGGTGTGGACGAAGCATGGTGCCTCCAGCCTCGCTCAGCTCTGTGTGTCCTTAGAGCCCTGTCCTGGCACTTTCTCTTGGAAACTGAGGTTTTTCTTCCACCTGCGTCCTTGGGGGTGGCTGGGAGGCGGATCTGCCAGCATCAGGTCTTCTGGTCCCCGAGGCCGTTGCTGGGTTGTTCTGGGCGGTGGGAGGTGCAGCTCGCTGTTGGGCGCTGGCAGTGGCGGAGCCCGGAAGTCTCTGTGTCCGGCTGTCCGGCCTCCTGTCCAAGAGTCCTTTGTGATTTCTCTGGGGGCCGCTCCTCTGGACGCCGGGCCGGCGTCCTGCAGTCTGTGCTTTCTGATAACGCCGGAGCCACGTTCCAATGTATTAAACTTTTAACATTCGCCAGATTCAATTAATCTTATCTTTACAACTCCCAATTACAGGCAGTAATTAAGTGGAGCAGCATTGTAGGCTGGGGATACGGCATTAATCATCGCAGCCTTGGAGCCATAAATTAGTTCCTTCCCGTCCCCGGCATCTTCCCAGAAGGAGCGGAGGGTTTTATTCCCTGTGTGGAAGGGTCTTTAATCCCACAAAGGGGCTTTGGATTGGGATTAACTTTTCTTATCTTTATGTAAACGATAAAAGCCCATTTAAAAAAGAGGAACGCACCTCTGTCCAGACAATGGAAGACTCTCTGAGGATGACAGAGTTGAAGGTGCTGGGGTCGCCTCGGCCAGGGACCCTGGGAGCATGCCCAGAAATTAATTACTTGTGTCTTGTTAGAGCAGAAACTCTGTGATGTTTGCCTCATCTCCAGCTCCTGCCCCCTCCTTATTTATTTTTATTTTTATTTTTTTAAATTTTTTTGAGACAGTCTCGCTCTGTTGCCCAGGCTGGAGTGCCATGGTGCGATCTCGGTTCACTGCAACCTCCACCTCCTGGATCCAAGCGATTCTCCTGCCTCAGACTCCTGAGTAGCTGGGATTACAGGCGCCCGCCACCACGCCCGGCTAATTTTTGTATTTTAAGTAGAGATGGGGTTTCACCGTGTTGGTCAGGCGGGTCTCAAACTCCTGACCTCGTGATCCACCCACCTTGGCCCCCCAAAGTGCTGGGATTACAGGCGTGAGCCACCACACCGGCCTTTTTTTTTTTTTTTTTTTGAGACAGAGTCTCACTCTGTTGCCCAGGCCGGAGTGCAGTGGCGCCATCTTGGCTCACTGCTTCTTTGCCTCCCAGGTTCAAAAAATTCTCTTGCCTCAGCCTCCCGAGTAACTGGTATTACAGGCCACTGCCACCAGGCCCAGCTAATTTTTGTATTTTTGGTAGAGGAGGGGTTTCACCATGTTGGCCAGGCTGGTCTTAAACTCCTGACCTCAGATGATCCGCCTGCCTCGGCCTCCCAAAGTGCTGGGATGACATGCATGAGCCACCGCGCCTGGCTTCTTTATTTCGTTAAAAAACAAAAGTGGCCTTTCAGTTGGAAGGGGCTGTAGCGGAGCGGGGGCTGTCTCCCATCCTCTGAACATTTCTTTGTCTTGCTTCTGCCCTGGGAGGGTCTGGGGGAGAGACCACGTCACGTGTCCTTTTATCTGTGTGACTGTTCTAGAACGGGAGCTGTTGGCCTTGTTACTCTGTAGCGGGGGTCGGGGACGGGACTTGACCAACCTCAGCCGGCACTCAGCTGTGCATCCTCAAGTCCCCGAGGCCCCGTCCTCGTCCGGTCCCCTTCGCTTGGAAATGAGGTTTTCGTTTTGCTGGAGGCCTGGGGTGGGCTGGGTGGTGTCCCTGTTGGCGTTGGGCCTTCTCACTCCCCCTCAAGGCTGCAGCTCCTGGTGCCCACCTTCCCTCATGGGAAGAGAGTCCCAGCTTCCAGGTGCGGCATGAGCGGGACGCCCCCCCCACTTCGCTTCCTCTGTTTACAAACTTTATCTTACGTCTTTCTTATTCATGATGTAGCCTTGGTGATCTTTCAAATGTAAAATGTGTAAAAATAAAACTTACAAAGTTGGTGACAAATGCAGCTTTTCTCATTCCCAAAGCTGCTTTTTCCCTGTTGGCTCCCAGCACCAGGAAACGGGTGACGTGGGCCTGGAGACCAGGCTGGCAGCTCCAGGTGCCCCAGATGCTTCCTATTCCAGACTCGGCCCCCCAGGACCCGCTCGCCACCCGCAGTTCCAGTACTTTCTTTTATCTTTTGCCTTTTCAGCCTCCTCGAAGTGTAATGCCGCTTAACCGGGAGCGTCCACACTCCTGGCTTTCTGAGTGTGTCACAAGCCACCGAGCCATGGTCCTCACTCCCCGCTCCTCCACCCGCCTCCCTCGCTTCCTTATGGATTCCATCCTGAAAGCCCCCGCCCCCAGCCATCCCCTGCACACAGCCCTGACCACGACTGTACTTTGTTTCTGCCCTGGGCACTGTCTGTGTCTCCCCAAGGCAGGTCCCACCAGGGACACCCCGACACGTGGCCCCCATTGACCTTGCCTCTGACGTGCCTCCCTTCTCTCGCAGGTACGCCATCCCGCCAGAGCACGGCAAGCGCCTGGAGCGGCTGGCCATCGGTAGGTGACTGCCCCAAGGGCCCTGGGGACCAGGGACCGGGTGGGTGGGGCCTGTGGGAGGGGAGGAGAAGCTGGCATCCCCTGGGCTCTGCTGCGGTTTGGGTTTGGGTTTGGGTTTGGGTTTTGGGGAGTGGTGACATTCTTTGAGCCATTACTGTGTGATTTTTCCATTTCCTCCCACCCTCGTGGTCAGATTCACGCCCTTCTGCTGCGCGATTTGTCTCCATGAAATTCACACAGAATGCCCAGACACTCCTGTTTTCCAGTTTTCTTAGTGCAAGCTTCTTGGGCCTGGTCAAAGGCTGCCAGGGCCCAGGGAGGGCAGCCTGTGTTCATTTTTCTTCCATCACCCGGCCCCACACTGTGCCCTTGCTAATTCTGAGAAAGCCTAGGAAAGGAGACAGTTCAGCCAGCAGTCTGCTCACCTGCGTGGGGGCTGGCATGGTGGCCACACAGCATTTGCCCTTGCTCTGCTGGGACCCAGCCTGGACACCTTCAGCGCATGTCCTCACCGGCGATGCCACCAGCCCGTGTTCACATGCTCCCTGGGGACTCTTGGGCAAGGAGGGATTTGTCATGGAGGCCCAGCATGTGCCTGGGGGAGTGCTTGGAAACAAGCCAGACACCTGGAGACAGCCAGGGTGGGGCCCCCCTGAACTCCCCTGACCACCCGGCCCTGAGGCGCCTGAGCAGGGTTCCCAGTCAGCACTGGCGTCACAGCACAACAGGGGTGTGAGTTTCATGACACCTCACTGTTCCTGAGTGCCCAGAAAGTCATGAAAAGACAGCTGGCTAAAGCAGTTCCTCCCTCCTGCTGGTCCATTCCCAGCCGCTCAAGAGCTGGCTCCTCCGGGCTGGCAGGTGGACAGCTTGGGGCGCGTGCGGAGGGAGGGTCAGTGAGGACCCATTGTTCCTCTGACAGCGCTGAAAGGGCCCTGTCCGAGCACCGCGCCCTTCAGGGACGGCGTCGGGCAGGTCAGCACATGACAGCCACGGCTTTTCCGGGAGCTGTTGCCCAGCCTCAGCACAGGCTCCCGGGACTGCCTGGTTGCCGTCCTCTGTCCCTTCCAAACCTTCGAGCCGAAGAACGCCCGCCACACGCTTCTTCCCCCTTCCCATGGGCTTTTGGCTTTGGAGATGGGAGCTGTCAGTCTTTGGGGAAATCAGGGTCTCCTGTCACAGAGGCCGCGCCAGGAGCTGCGTGGCTGTGCAGGAAACGTTGCCCAAGCGCGGCAGATTCAGTGGTGGGGACGGACGGGAAGGCGAGTCCTTGAGGAGTGGGCTGGGCCGTCTCTCTTCGCACGTAGTCTCCTGGTTTCTGGACTGAGGGCTTTGCTCTTGGTATTTTTGAGCATTCCTGTTGGAAACCTGGGCCCTGTTCTTATGCACAGGTGAACCCTGGTCTTAGGAGCATGCTTCTGATAGTAGAAATTCTGCAGTCACAGGCAAGCTGTAGCAAAGGTCCAGCTCACTTACATACTAAAGCTGTGAAAGAAAAGCCGGATTAAAGCATTTCTCCCATTGTATTTTTTTAATACCGATTTCCAAAACACATTTGAAGACATAAGCTAAAGAAACATTCCCCGCATTGTGTTAGCATCCTGAGGCTCCTGTAACAAATGACCACAGAGCTAGTGGCTGAAAACAACACACATTTATTCTCTCACAGTTCTGGAGGCCAGGGGTCTAAAATGCCCATTAAGGGGCTAAAACCCAGGTGCAGGCAGGGCCAGCTCCATCTGGAGGCCTCAGGGGAGAATCTATTTCCCGCTTTTTCCAGTGTCTAGAGGCCGCCCGCATCCTTTGACTCGGCCCCAGGGGAGAACCCGTTTCCCGCCTTCTACAGCATCTAGAGGCCGCCCGCATCCCTTGGCTTGGGCTGCATCACTCCAGCCTCTGTCTCTGGTCTCTGGTCTCCTCACTTTCCTCTGCTCTAACCAAATGTCCCTCTGCTTTGCTGTTCTGAGGACCCGCGGAACGACATCGGACCACCCGGAGAGCCAGGGTGCTCCCCCACCTCAAGATCCTTAGCTCAGTCCCATCTGCAAAGTCCTTTTCACCGTGGAAGGTGTCACACTCACAGGTCCCAAGGGTCAGCACATGGATGCCTTGCAGTTCCATTATTCAGCCAGCCACACTTAGAAAGCCACAGAAGAAAGCCTCTCTGAGCGGTCAGGGAGTGCCTGTGGGCTCCCAGTCTGCTGCCGCATGACACCCCACATCTCTGTCGTCCACACAGCAGTACCTCTCTGTTGCCACTGGGAAGGGGATGCAGACGCAGCCTGGGGAGTGCCAGCAGCCCTGGTGGGGAGCAGGCCCTAGGCTCTGCAGTCTGTACTGGAGTTGGGCTTCACCCGGGTGGGCCCTTCCTGGTGCTCTCTGGTGCCCAGATCGAGAGGGCCACCCCCTCTTTGCCAGTCACTTCTCCCCCTCCATATTTAATGGGGACTACAGTTAGCCACTGTCCCCGCCCTTCTCACCCAGTGCGACTTTTGCATTAGAAAAGCAGAGGTTGACAAGAGCCTGCTGGAGAGGCCGTAGGCAGGGTCTGGCAGGGCCACCACTGTCCCCAAGCACTGCCACATCCTCTGTCCCTGCAATGTGACCGGTTCTACCCTGAGGCCAGGCCAGGCACCTGGAGGGCTGGTTCGGTTTCTAGGTGTGCAGAGGGCTCAGTGCCTGGGCTGGGTGAGGGGGAGCCAGGGAAGAATTAGTTCTTTGTGGTGCTTTCACAGGGGTTCTTAGAAAATGTGGACTCTCGGCCGGGCGCGGTGGCTCAAGCCTGTAATCCCAGCACTTTGGGAGGCCGAGGCGGGTGGATCACGAGGTCAGGAGATCGAGACCATCCTGGCTAACATGGTGAAACCCCGTCTCTACTAAAAATACAAAAAA
>NC_037687.1:5037137-5298098 GCF_003255815.1 Theropithecus gelada
ATTTACGGCCGGGCGCGGTGGCTCAAGCCTGTAATCCCAGCACTTTGGGAGGCCGAGGCGGGTGGATCACGAGGTCAGGAGATCGAGACCATCCTGGCTAACATGGTGAAACCCCGTCTCTACTAAAAATACAAAAAACTAGCCGGGCGTGGTGGCGGGCGCCTGTAGTCCCAGCTACTCGGAGGCTAAGGCGGGAGAATGGCGTGAACCCGGGAGGTGGAGCTTGCAGTGAGCCGAGATCGCGCCACCGCACTCCAGCCTGGGCAACAGAGCGAGACTCCGTCTCAAAAAAAAAAAAAAAAAAAAAAGAAAATGTGGACTCTCTGGCCAGGTGCAGTGGCTCACACCTGGAATCCCAGTGCTTTGGGAGGCTGACATCAGAGGATCGCTTGAGCCAGGAGTTCAAGACCAGCCTTGGGAACATATGAGACTCTGTCTCTGTAAAAATTAGCCAGGCGTGGTGGCGCACATCTGTAGTCTCAGCTACTCAGGAGGCTGAGGCGGGAGGATAGCTTGAGCCTGGGAAGTCAAGGCTACAGTGAGCTGTGATCAAGCCACTGCACTGCAGCCGGGGTGACAGAGGGAGACCCTAGTCACTCCTCGGCAGGGCAGAGCAGCTCCCAGAATTGTGGGCGCCAGCCTAGCTGTGAACCCCGAGGAGGGTCGGGAAGGGCGGCGGGATGTGCCAGATGCCTGCGGCTGCGTGGAAACACCTTGAGCCCCCTGTGGCCTCTGGCTCCGGCCCTGTCCTGATCTCTGGATGGCAGCGGGGGCAGGTTGGGGCAGTGCTGGGGAAGGCGAGCCCGACCCCGCGTATGTTCCTAGGTGCCCCTCCCAGATTTGCGGGGAGGCGTTGTGCTCTGTCATCGGGACGGTGGAGGGGTGTGCGATTAATATGGAAAATGAAGAGCTGGGCTACACATGGGCTCGCCGGAGAGTTGTGGAGCCTGTGGAGAGAGCGTTAATGTGCTGGTGCCTTATTGGTGCTAATCACTTAAAATGTGCGCCTTTGTTAGAGCTTTAATGAGAGCCACTTAAACTGTGCATTAAAAAGAGGAACTGCGGAGAGGCCGGCGGGCCGGGTGGCAGGCAGTCATAATTCTAATTGAAATGCTTTTAGTGCAGAGAAAAGTTGCTGGATTCGACAAACCTCTACACTTTGCAAAACCTCACCGTGGGGCCTGTGCGGCCGGGTGTCAGCAGAAGCACCGTGGCCCTGCTCTCCCGCCTTCCCGTGTGCCTGGGCCTCTGTGTGCTGGTGCTGTCACATACACGTGTGCTGCCTTCCACCAACAACCCACTGGGTGTGTGTCCTGGCCTGGAGGTGCTTGAGGTCTGCGCACTCTTCTTGAAGGGCCCTCGGGCTGGCCGAGGCTGTTGGTCAGTCCTGGCGGGAGGTGGACGCCTGTGGGCTCCCTGTCTGCTGCAGGCATGACACCCCACACCTCTGTCATCCACTCAGCAGTAGCTCTCTACCGCCACAGGGCAGGGGCACAGGCGCAGCCCGGGGAGAGCCAGCAGCGCTGGTGGGGAGCAGGCCGTAGGCTCTGCAGTCTGTACTGGAGCTGGGCTTCCCGCAGGCGGGCCTCCCCTAGTCCACACCTGATCCCCGTCCTCCTGCCTCCTGGGCCGGCCTCCTGCCCGTTGCCACTGGCAGAGTGGGTGGTGGAGCAGGAAGTGCCCGAGATGAGGCGGCGAGTCCCCTCCCTGAACTGCCCTTCCTGGCTCGGGCCCGTCTGGCTCTCCCGGCGCTGGTTGCGGGGACCCAGCTGCTTCAGGGAAGCCCCTTCGGTACAGGGATTGTGCTGCACACGGAGGGGTGTGGGTCTCCGCAGCTGCTGCCGGGAAGCCGGGGCGTCCTTACCTTACCCGCTAAATGCACGGGTCTTCACCTTGTGATTTGGGAACGTCCCTGAACTGTGCTAGTTAGGAAGCTTAGTTTATTTTTTTTTTTTTTATTTTTGTGGAGATGGGGTCTTGTGATGTTGACCAGGTTGGTCTCCAGCTCCTGGCCTCAAGAGATCTATCCACCTGCCTTGGCCTCCCAAAGTGCCGAGATTCCCAGTGTGAGCCACCGAGCCCGGCTTGGCTATGAGGTTTGGGAAGGCACTGAGCCGCTGGTGTGAGTGCCTGCTTTCCAGGCACTGCTTTAAGCTGTGGAGTGCGCTGCTGGACAGACAGCCCCACACGTGTGCACGCAGCCCGCCACTTTGAGCTCGGCCTAACAGGAAGAGGTTGTGAGCCCCGACCACAGCCCAGGGTCAGGCCCACTCTGCCACTTCCTGGCGGTGCTGGGGCTGAGGGTGAGTCAGTTGCTGGCCTGGGCCTCGATTTCCTCACCCGTGCAGTGATAGTGAGGACACCCGCGGTGCTGTGTGGGGCAGGTGCACGGTCTCATTCATGGCCTTGAAGGCAGGTACCTCAGCGGGAGGCAGCAATGCTCACTCCCCACCGTCCCTGGCTGGTCTGGTTCTAGAACATCAGCTCCGAGAGGAGAGCGACCACACTGTGTCCTTTCCCGAGGGTCATGCTCTCTCGTTGACCAAGTGGCGAGAGCAGCCATACCGCATCCTTTCCCCAGGATCGTGCTTTCTCGTTGACCGGGTGACCGTGTGGGCTGTGATATGGTGGATTTAGTCTCGGGGGAGGTCAGGGGGAAAGTCTCTGCATAGCCGTGCCCTGTGAGGGATCCAAGTGTATGCCATGGGTCGGCACCTTGTCACACAAGTAACCCTGGTCCTTCCCATGGTGAGGAGGCTCCGGGCTGCCCCCGCTGCTGGGCAGAGACGAGTCCCGGCAGCTGCTCACATGGTTGCTGCGCAGAGGCCAGAGGGTGTCATCACTGTCTGCCACCGGCAGAGCTCACGGCAGGGCACTGTGGGGCGGCTCCTGTGCATCTCCTTCCCCCCGACCTGCGGGCACTGGGGCCATGCGAACCAAGGGCAGGTCTGGCTGTGCTCTGTGCTCCCACACGCCTGCTCTCCGTGGGAGGAAAGAGCCTGCCTGCCCAGAGGGCAGCCTCCTCACCGACTCTGGCTGGCTGTGGCCAGGAGACCGATGTCCGTCTTTTCTGCCCTAGGCTTCTTCCCCGGGAGCTCGCAGGGCTGCGACGCCTTCCTGCGGCACAAGATGACCCTCATCTCACCCATCATCCTGAAGAAGTACGGGATCCCCTTCAGCCGGGTGCGTACGGGGCGGAGCCTGCACGCCTGTGGGTGGAGTGGGTACTGGGCCCGAGCTCGGGTGGCCACACACACCCCAGGAGATAAGCTGCTTAACCCTGGAGAAGTTTCTAGAACAGTGATTAACAAGCCAGAAGAGGGGTGCGTGGCTCAGCAGTTAGCCTCCAACTCTTCCACGGGGGAGAGAGGATGACAGAGCTTGAATCTGGTGGGGTGTTTACCTCCCCTCCCCTCCCCTCCCAAACCAAACCAAAACTTCCTCCTGGGTGTGGTCATCAGAGGCCCCTCTGCAGAGACCGCAGGGGTGGAAGGGCAGGGGTGGCCCCTGCTGACCTGGCAGGAAGCCGCCAAAGAAACAGAGAGCAGAGCCCCTTACCCTGTCCGAGGTGGGAACCCGGTTGCTACCGCCCCAGGCCACACCCTCAGTGTCAGGCACCCCACGGCCCATGTCACCCGGCTGTGGAGAGAACTGCCTGTTTAGAAATGATATATGGGCTCTCCTGCATGTGAAGACTGTGAACTCATTCAATTCACAGCTTCAGGGGCTGCTGGCGGAGGCTGTGATGGAGGAGACCTGAGGCTGGGGGTGGGGCCTTCCTGCACCTGGTTTGACGGACGGGGTTTGGTGTCCCAGGAGCAGAGCAGGCTGTGCTTAGGATCTGGCTCAGCAGCTGCACCCACTCGAGGCAGTTCCTTCCCCATGGGGAAGCCTTCATGCGTGGGAGAGTCTAGGCCTGTGTCCCCAGTTCTGTCCAGGTGAGACGCACGTGCCAGGAACCTGTAAGGCAGGTTTGGGCCGCAGCTCCGAGTGCTGGGCAGGAGTGGGGAGCAGCTGGGGAGCCCAGCTCACGAGGTTCCGCGGGAAGAGTGATGTGCGGGCTCGGGAGCGTGCTCTGTGGTGAGGCCCTGAGTGTCCGCCAGCCAGAAATCGCTTCTGACATTTCAATCAAACGGCCAAAGCATCAGCTCGCACATCAGGGACCCGCTCTTCCCGCGGGGCCGCAACCCAGAGGCCGCCTCCCGGCCGCCGTGGGCATTCATCAGACAGCGCGGATCTCGCTGGGCGAAGTGCGGGTTTCCGGCCTTTCCTCTCATCCCCCGTCTTCTGGTTGGAACATCATTCATTACCAGCAAAACCAGACAGATCACGGCATTGCTCGGGGAAGTGAGAAGTACTGATTTTCTGGCTGGTTTGTCTAAAACCTTCTCCAAAGTGGTGCTTCCTGGAGGGGGCTGCCCATTGAAGGGGTGGGCAGGCGGTGAGTGGCCTGGACGCCCAGGTCAGCGTCTGTATCGCACTGCGGTTTGTCTGTGAAGTCCCTGAACCTGAGCCAAAGGTGGCTCACTACCGGCCCCGGAGTGGCTGCTGGCAGCGCGCATGGTAGCAGGCGGGCTCCAGGCAGGACGGCTGCGCTCCCCCACACCCCTAGCTGCTTGCTGGGGCTGGGCACTGGTTTCTCCAGAGGCCGCCACGGTGAAGACCCCTGTCCCACTGCAACGAGCAGCACCTGTGCCGCCTCGCCTGGGAACCATCCTTCAGCCCCTCAGACACCGCGGGCTCGAGATGAACGTCCCTTCCAGAGAGCTGCGTGGGTCCCTCATCTGAATTCCTGGCAGCCTTCAAACGAGTGACTCCCCACACTCCACTTATAAATCTTTGTAATGGTATTTACTTCTAGGAGAAAAAGCCGATCAATAGCAGAGCTTTTTAATAATTAAAAGTGTGTATTTCTGTAATCTGCCATTGACTCCCTCATTTATTCTGCAAGAGGTCGCAGAGGAAACCGAGTTCCGGGCTTTCTCCGTGCCTGGTGTCTGGGGCTGCGTCCTGTCACTGCTGATGACTTTGCCGCAAAGCCTATTCATCATCCCAATGCCTTCTAATTGATTGTTGGATAATGTTGACAGCAGTGACACTGGGGATAGACACCGTGAGTGTGGAATGAAGCCACCAGGATGCAGGTTTCCTCGCAGGAACATAATCTTGTCCTAACCAAGTGCATTTTCTGTTCTAGGCCTCGCTTCAGAGGAGGGGTTGGGCTGGGGGAGTGAGGTCCTTACATCCGTGAGAGCCTGGCTCTCTGCTGCCATCACCCCCATTCGATCTTGGCATTCCGGGGGCCCAGCTGGATCCCTGAAGGCTCAGAGTCTGACGTCAGCCTGACGCGTGCCTGCAGGCCTGGTTCTCCACCACACCGGATGGGCCCAAGGGAGAGACAGGGAGTGTCACTTGGCCTTAAAGGAGGTGGTCAGGGGGAAGCTTTCTGAAGCCAGCTCAGATAGGGTAAAGGAATCAGTAATGGCATTTACTTTAATTTTTTAACTTTTTTTTTTTTTTCTAGAGATGGGGTCTCACTCTGCTGTCCAGGCTGGTCTCAAGCTCCTGGACTTAAGCATTTCTCCTGTCTTGGCCTTTTCCCAAAATGCTGGGATTACAGGTGTGAGCCACCATGCCCGGCCCAGTAATTACATTTTTTTTTAAAAACCCCAAACCTTAATTTTATTTGCCCCTCATTTCACGAAGCTCCAAGCTTAGTGGGGAGAAGCTGGCCCAGAGAACCCCACATCCTGCACAGTGAGGGCCAGGCCCTGGGGACCCCACGTCCTGCACAGCGGGGGCCAGGCCCTGGGGTAACGTGTGCTCCCCCCACCCCTGTTTTCTGTCGCGTGCTCATTCTGATGCACGTGGCTGTCACTTGGACGGGAATTTAAAAATATAACTTAATGCACACTGACTTTCCTTGATTGGTGCAATTAATTATTTGAAAAGAAAAATATCAGAGTGTTCTTAAGGACTGGCGTTTTTCCAAGCTGTGTCGGTTTTGATTGATGTCTGATGCCGTGGCTGGCTTCCGAAAGCCTCTCCATTTCTGACGGCTTGTCGTTGACTTCAGGGCATCCAGCGGTCTCTGCTCATCTTTCTGGAGGAGTAAGTAATGATCAGCAGGCCTGAGAACTCCTACGAATCAGAGATAAGAAAACAAACGGCCCGATGCATTTGGGGTGAGGGGCTTGAGCAGACGCGTTACAAAGGAGCCGCAGGAACGAAAGCCATGGTTTGATGCCCAGCGTTGGTAGAAGTTAGAGAGAGGCAGCCAGCTGGGAGATGCTGCCTGTCCCAGGACGGCCACGTCAGAACACCTCCACCAGTTGCCAGTGAGGAGGGCGCAGCCGCACACTGCTCACGGCCGGGGTGGATGCGGGGCTGTGCCACGCCATGGAAAACTGTTCGGCAGTTTCTTGGAAACGGAAGCATGCATGTACCCTGTGCCCCAGCAATGCCGCTCTGTGCATATTTACCCAGGAGAAATGAAAACATATGTCTACAGAAAGATTGGTACATAAGTGTTTTTGCAGCTTTCTTCACAAGAGCCCCAAACTAGAAACAGCCCGCACATCCATCAGCAGGATAGATAAATCAATAACCATAGATCCACGCACGACCAAGTACTGTTTAGGAATGGAAAGGAGTGGTCGCCTGGTGCACATGACAGTGGGAACAAATCTCAGAAACGCGCGCCGGGCGGAAGACACCAGGCACGTGTCCCTGCCGTACAACGCTGTTCATGTGAGCTAGGAGGAAACGAGGGCTGTGGTGACCAAGAGCGCGTGCGTGGTTGCGTGGGGATGACCTGGTAGAAGGCTGGTGGGAGGGGTGCCCGGGGGCCCGGCATGTTCTATTCCTGTCTATCTGGAGCAGTGGTTACTCCCAGAACTCCGAGCAGTCTGTAATCGCTGTGTTTTACTGGATGTTAAATAAAGATGAGGAGCCCACTTGACTTCAAGGGAAGTCACTTCTAGTCCATGAGCCTCAGTTTCCATGTCTGTGGATTGGGCCCACAGCCCCACCTCCCAGAAGCCCTTGGCCCAAGCCCCGGAGTGCAGCAGGTGGGAGCCATCACTCCAGATTTGTCGTTGATCTTTCTGGGTGATCGTCTTTCAAAGCCTTTATCAATGGGCTTAGCAGTGAGCAGAGAGTGGGGGGATGGTGTGGCCATCTCGAGTGTCCCCAGAGTGGGGAGAGTTCCTAGGGCGCAAGGCTGCAGCCCCCCAGCACTGGTAGGCAGCCCTGCCTCTTCTTCCAGGCCTTGGGGTGGCTGTTGGGAAACCTTAGGTCTGGGGTCATTGTGGGCCCCACCCCAGCCACGCACGCCTCGGCTCCTCAGTTTAGGGGGTCCTGCTTCAGAGACCTGCGGAGTCGGATGGGCCAGCCGTCGGAATTGGACTTGGGTCTGGAAGCATTGGCCCGCTTTCCAGGGTGCTGGTCTGTGGTGTCAGGTCCTGCTCCCAGTGTGCAGGTGTTTCTGGATCTCCATGACCTCGTGGAGACCCCCTCGCTGGGATATGATGGAAAGGCGACTTCGGATGGCGGCGTGTTGCAGGCCCCTTCCTGGCGTGTTTTGCGCGTGCAGTGGTGGCTCCTTTCTCATGCAAGGGCAGAAGGTGTCCTGAGCAGTGTCTTGTCTTCGGAGCACTCTAAAGCTGCTGCCAGCACCGCCCGCCCCAACACCAGCCCCAGCTGCTTCAGGACGTGTCACAGTGACTGTGAGTGTGACTCAGCCACCTCCAAAGCAGGAGGCCCCCATCGCTCCCTGTGAGGGTCTGACTGGAGACGCCCCACAGGCATCGTGTCCAGCCACGGCTCCCTCCGCAGTTCTCCCACTGGAGTGGTGCTGGCATCCGCCTTGGGGCAGGGCAGGGCCTGCTGGGGCTGGAGGGGCCCGGCTGAGCCAAGTGGAGGTTGCAGAGCTGTGGCCGCGCCTGCTCACCGTGTCCTTCATGAGCCGTGTGGGAAATGGGCTGGAGCTCCGGAGCCCCTGGATCCACCTTTGACTTCGTGAAACCCCCTTGGTTTGTGAGCCAGGCTCCCTGGCACCCGCTGGGAAGTCCCCGCGCCCTATCTCCTGGTGCACTTCCAGTGGCCCTGCCCTCACCCATCCCCTTTCCCTCCTCAGATCACACAGGAGGCTGGGGAATTCATGATCACATTTCCATACGGCTACCACGCCGGCTTCAATCACGGGTTCAACTGTGCAGAATCTACCAACTTCGCCACCCTGCGGTGGATTGACTACGGCAAAGTGGCCACTCAGGTAAGAGCTTGCCGGCTGGGAGCAGGACACAGCAGGGCGGACAGAGGCTCTTTTTTGCCTCTGCTCTGCAGCCACCTGCCCGTGGCTGGTCCAGCAGCCGTTTCGCTCAGCCCAAGGCCCGGACTCTCAACCAGGGTCTGTTTCCGGACTCCTCAGAGAGCTTTTGCCCAGAATGCTCCTTACCTTGAAGACTAGAGAGGAGGTGGGCAGGCCGGGTGGACGACGGTGGTCCCGGGCCCATCTCCAGTTAGTTCCATACACCAGCTAGCCCGCCGCCCGCCGCCCGCGTGGGCCTCCTGGGCATGGCCGACTGCTTGGGTCTGGGGTTTGAGGTGTCTCCTCCACCGGCACCATTATATATATTTATATAAATATATAAATAATCTATATGAGTTGTATATAAATATAAATTACATATAAATACATAATTTATGTATGTAAGTTATATATGTTTATATAATTAAGATGGATTTTGGCCGGACATGGTGGCTTCACGCCTGTAATCCCAGCACTTTGGGAGGCTGAGGCAGGAGGATCTCTTGAGCCCTGGAGGTCAAGGCATTGATGAGCTATAATTGCACCACTGCACTCCAGCCTGGGCAACAGAGTGAGGCCCTGTCTCAAAGAAAAAAATGAATTTCACCTGTTTCTTTTTACTTTCCCCCCACCACCCTTTTACAGAGACAGGGTTTTAATATGTTGGCCAGGCTGGTCTGCAACTCCTGGGCTCAAGTGATCCACCCGCCTCGGCCTCCCAGAGTGCTGGGATTACAGGCGTGAGCCACCGCGGCATGCCAGCTCTTTCTGCTTTTTTCGCCTGGCTGCTGGGAAAATGGGGACAGCATAGGTGGCTTGTGTGACGTCTCTCCTGGCTGCGCTGGTCTGGACGAATGAGCAAACCTTAATTTTTGTGGCTGTTTCTCTGCTTTCGGTGCAGTTAAGAAAAAGAACAGGGGTCTACAGCAGGCAAGGCCCTGAGAGGTGCCCCTGGGACTCAGTTCAGAAAATCCCCAGTGTCTCTAGTGAAGACTCTGGGCTTAGCTAAAGGAAGAGAGATCCGGAAGTTGAGATTTCGGCTTTTTGATCTAAGGGAGTAGTTAGGTATCTCAGGGCTGTTGCTGTGTTGAGAGGGCGTGTGTCTGTGTGTTTGTGCCGCTGTGGGGGCGCCGCGGGTGTTGTGACCAGCCCAGCAGCAGATTGAGCTGTAAGCCTCAGGCCTCGGGCTTGTCCTGGAGGTGCCGTCAGAACTGAAATTGCAGCGGGGCGGTGGGGACTGCCCAGATATTAAAAGCAATTTGGGATTCAGCCATGTGTTCACAAACAAGTGACTTGGGAAGTGCAGACTGAGACTGGGCTCCACGCTTCCATTGTCAGGCGGCGTAGCGTGAAATTGCTGAACAAGCAGCGTGCAGCACGTGAAACACACCAGGGGTTCCAGGCAGGCTCCCTCCTGGAGCCCCCAGCCCCGCTGTCCCAGCCCCTGCTCAGGCACCCCCTGGTGTAGTCAGGCCTGGCCTGGGCGGCGAGGGCCTTACGCAGGGAGTGTCATTAGCCACGAGGCCTCTATGGCTGTCTGGGGGGTGTCGGTGGCTCTCAGGCTTCTTGGCGGGGCAGCCCGCCCCTGACTCTGGCAGGGTTTTCTGCTCCCACAAGCAGCCCAGGCTGGAGAGGCTATTAGAGCATCTCGCCGCACAGATGACAGAGGAGCATTAAAAGGCAGGGAAACGGTCCAGGTCAGGTGGGGCTCGGGCCTTGTCCAGATCTGTGTGCAGCCCAGTTGGAGGGAAGGGGCAGCCCAGAATCCCCCTTTTCTGGTGTCCCTCTGGCCGGCCCAGCTCCCCCGTCCCATTGGCATTTTGGGCCAGTTTCTTTTGAGCACGTTCTTCAGAGGAGAGCGGGGGAGGCGGCTTCCACCCCTCCATTTGCTTAGGGACATCTTTCCTTGTCAGCTTGTTCGCCTTCCTTGACCCCTAGGGACCCCTGCCCCCGACCCCGTTGTCCCTTTTCTGTCAGTTTTGTGTTCAGGAGCTGACGGTGGGAAGCCACCCTCCTGTGAATTTTGGGTGTCTGTGTTCACGGGTTGGCAAGCTAGGGCTCCGAGCTGGCAGGCCGGCATTATGCCGTCTGCAAACTGAGCAGGAGGTTTACATCTTCAAAGGGTTGTGGCAGGAGGACAGTTCGAAGGACGTGTGACCTGTGACAGCCAGACGAAACTGAAGTCTCGCTTAACAAATGAGCATCCTGTGCAAAGCCACACCCTGGCATGGAGGTGGCATCTGCGTCCGCTTCACCCTGCCGAGTTGAGGAGTTCTGAAAAGCCAAGAGACATGTGCTGCCTGGCCCTTGCAGAGGAAGCCTGTCCCTGTCCCCGCCCCCCCCCCCCCACCGTCTGCAGAACCCAGAGGGGCGCATGGCTTGCAGGACAGCCACCTCCTCCCCCGCCCAGCCCCCAGGGCCTGCTGCGAAAGCAGGTCGGCCCCCACCCCCTCACCACACCCTGAGCCAGTGCAGCTGCCTCTGGAGTTCCGGATGGACCTGCCAGCAGCTGCAGCCCTGAGCAGGCCAGGTCAGTGCCATGGACGTGCTGCCACCTGCCCACGGAGCATCCCTGGCTACCCCATGGCAGGCAGGAGGCCCAGCCCTTGGCCCAGGTCTGCCCCCACAGGCCAGAAGCTCTCCAAGGTTCCCCCTGGCTGTAAAATCCCCAAGAAATACGATCTCCCTGCAGCAGGTGGCTTACCTAGATACACAGCCTTGTACCAGAGCCCCTGGGTACAGCTTCCAGGGCCCTGTGCACACACACAAGAGGCAGCATGGGGCTCTCCCCTCCCACCCTCTGCAGCAGGGCTGGCGCCTGCCTGAGCTCACAGGTGAGATGGAGCAGCCCAGGCCCGCGCTTGTGGCGGAAGCAAGGCCTCGTCCACTCCCCATCAGCAGAATGCCGTGGGCACATGGAGGCCATTGTCAAGGAGGGGTGGGATTTATTCCCGTGGGTGTTTTTCCTTTCTAGCCGGTCTGCGGGCATTCACCCTCGCCACTCGTCTGGGCAGCAGGCGACAGAGTGCCTCTCGGGGCAGGAGGAGGCCTGGTGGCCCCGGCCCTGTGTGTCTGTGTGGGGGAGGTACGGCTGTGTCCCCATCCCAGCTCTCCACTCCCACTCATCCCCTGTGACACCTGGTGTCATGGACCTGCTCCCCTCAGGGCTGGTGACCTTTGGACGCCAATGGTGACAACCGCAAAGGTCCCCAGACATCATGCAGCATCCCTTGAAGGCAGGATTGGCCCCAGTGAGAGCTGCTGGCCAGGGCCACTTTTGAGGTCGGTCCTCTCTTTTTGGGGGGTGGGGTAGGTAGTGCCACTGTCATTTTTGACTTCCCTGCTGGTGTGGCCTCCTAGACCCAGGTTTCCCGGCGTCTCCCCTCCTGCCGAGCGCCTGTCTCTGAGTATCTGAGTGTTCTATTTGAGCTCCTCATCTCTGTGCCACTTTCCCAGACCTAAGGCGGCTGAGCTCTGCAGCGGTCCGCAGCCTCGGTGTGCGACCCTCTTTAAGCACACAGGTGTTAAGTATCTCAGAGCTGCGAAGCCTTGGCCAGCTGCCTTGCCTGACAGACTCCCACCTTGGGACGGACCCCGGCTTCAGGGCTGGGATTTCGTTCACTTCACTTGAGTCTCTTCTCCGGAAGTGGGCCGGACTGATAGGCGGGTTTGGGGCGTGAGGGCGCCGGGCAGCGCAGGTTTAAGTCTCCTCTGGAGGAATCTCGTGTCTTTCCGGAGCTCAATGCCAGGCAGGAGGTTGCTTTGCCCTCAGGAACTAGAAGTTCTTTACCGCCTGCTCTTCATGCCCACCTGTGGGGGAGAGCCCCATTCCTTGTATTCACTGCCTTCCGGAGAGCGGGAGGGAGCCTCTTTCGTTGTGGGTGGGATGTGGTCCCCCACTCGGGTAGGCCCCGGGCATCTGAGGGCCCCCAAGGGCCCATCATTGTCAGGGTGAGCGTCCATCCCTGCGGGGGCAGGGAGCTGGCGGCTTAGCTTCCTCTGGAGCACGGTTCCATCCGCCAGATGTGCTCACATCCAGCTCTTAGCAGCCCCTGCAAAAACCCTCTCTGATCAAAGAGAGGTGGGTGTACAGATGCGGCCCGGGCTTTGTCTCCAACTCCCTCCACGATTCCTGGACCATGCAGGCCGCATCACTCGGACACCATGGATACAAACCCTCACTCCCCCGGCCCCTAGACCTGAGGGGAACCCTGGGCTCAACTTCCATCTGGAGCAGAGGTCGATGGGGGGAGGTGGCCCCTGCCACAGCTCCACCCGTGATAAGTAGACAGGCTTTTCCATAATTAATCAAAACCTAGGCGTTCATCTGTGGGCCACGGCTGAGCAGGGGCCACGGCTGAGCAGAGACCACCGGAGTCCCTGAGGGAGCCCTGAGGCTGCGGGGAACGGGCCAGGACCCCCAAAAGAGCGGATTGTGGTTACAGGGGTAGGATGACAGTGGGAGGTTTTGACATCCTCAAGAGACAGAGGAGCAGGGCGCCCCTGCCAGCTTCACCCACACATCCCTTGGGGCAGATACAGAAGGAAGAATGTGCATTGTTGGAAATTGGGGAATACGGTAAACAAAGAGAAGTGGGAGCTGACCTTACCATCCGCTCAGCCATGAGAAGGAGTGAGGCCCAGTGTGGGCGAACCCTGAGGACACCCCGCTCAGTGAGAGAAGCCAGACCCAGAGGCCACACCGTGCGAGACCCCATTTCTATGAAATGTCCAGGACAGGCCAGTGCTCAGAGGCAGGAAGGGGTGCGTAGGTGTGGGGGCTGGAGGGTGACAGCGGATGGGGGTGGGTTTTCTTTGGAGGGTGAAAATGCTCTACATTTGAAGGCGAAGATGGTTGCCCCAGTCTGTGGATACACAAGCTCCTGCGTCGCACACCTGGTGAATTGTAGGGCACACGAATCTCACTGAAATCGTCCAGAAACATCCTTCCCCCAGATCAGTTCTTAGCAAGTGAGGAACAGTATCCAGAAGCAAAAATGGGCGGCCTTTCTGGAAGGCCATCTGCCGTGGACTACACGCGTGTCTCCTGTGGCCGGCGCTCCTGTCTCGGGAACATGTGCATACTGGTTCCGTGTCTGAGGATAGCTGTAGCCTCGATTGTTGTAGTGGGAAGTTGTATGACCGGGGGTGGGTTGAGCCAGTGGAACGTTGTGCAGCCGGGAAAATGTGTTTGCTCCCTGGGGTGTGCTCTGTGTCTTTGGGCTTGGAGAGGTGCACGCAGCACTTTAAGTGAACAAACAGGCTCCGACGGCGACTGTGGTGATTCCCATTGGTCGTGCGGTGGTGGGGTGGTGGGGTGGTGAGGTGGTGGGGTTGTGGTTCTCAAGCTGGGAAAGGGAGATTTGCCCAACTATTGGTTGATATTAGTTTGATGTCACGGAATTTGGGATACCTTAATAATATGCACTAACTTTTCAATATGGTTCTTTTTTTGTACTAAAAAAAAAAAAACAACCACCACACACTCCTCTTTTCATAGTCAGAGGCGCGTAGCTCTGGGGAGGGAAGAGGGGTTGGCCATTGCTAGCTGCTTGCTGAGCGAGCACCCCACAGTTCCCCAGTGGGAGAAGTTTTTGTTGTTGTTGCTTCGTTGGTTTGTTTTCGGAATGGGGATTAAAAACCAAACAAAAGGCCGAACACAGTGACTCACGCCTGTAATCCCAGCATCTAGGGAGGCCGAGGTAGGAGGACTGCATGACTCCAGAGGTTCAGGGCCAGCCTGGGCAACATCGTGAGACCCCACTCTCCACAAAAAGGGAAAAAAGACAAAAAAACCAAAAACGGTGAAGACCCCAAAGCCTGTTCCCCTTCCTCCCTGCTGAGCGGGTGAGGCAGTGCCGGGGAGAGGGCAGAGTGGCAGGTCCTGGAAGCCCAGCCCGGCGTTGCTGAGCGCCTGCTGTGTGCTGGGGAGGGATCTCAGCCCCCAGGTCTGCCAAGGAGAGGTGAGAGTGCAGAGGGCAGCAGGCTTGCCCCGCTAGCCACACGCCTTGCTCCATGCCCCGACCTCGCCAGGCTGAGGCTTACGGTGCAGCACTGGGTTCGTTTTGAGAGGTCTCTCTTCTCAACTAGAGCCATCTCAATGGTAACGTCTTCTCTCTCTCTCTCTCTTTCTCTCTCTCTCTCTCTCCCTCTCTCTCCCTCTCTCTCTCTCTCCCTCTCTCTCCCTCTCTGCCCCCTCTGCCCCCTCTCTCTCTCTCTCTCTCTCTCTCTCTCCCTCTCCCCCTCCCTCTCTCTCCCTCTCTCTCCCTCTCTCCCACTCTCTCTTCCCTTGTCCCACTTGGAGGCACAAGCCGATGGGGCATCTGGGAGCCCACACCCTCCCTGCCCACCAGGTGTCTCCTGGGCCAGTGGCTTCGTGTCCTGGGCATGTGTCCTGTGCACAGCCCAGTGGGGGCGGGTGGAGGGGCCTCCAGAGGCGGCAGCTCCGTGTCTCAGAGCAGAATCCCCGGCATGTGCTCCAGCAGGCAGGCTTCGTAGTGGGATTACTGACGGGGCAGATCACAAAGATGTTCCCGTCTCACTGGAAGAAATAAAATGTGCACGCAGCAGCCTTTCTCACGCCGAACTCAAGTTAGTCCTACAAGCCTGCACGCCGTGTTAGATTAGCTCAGCACGCGGCCGGACTGACCCCACGGTGGGTGGCGCCTGGTGCTGGTAGAGAAGGGTCTGTCCTCCAGAGCCTGGGATTCAGCGGCGTCCCGAAACTCCCCTGTCACCTGGAGAGTTGATTGAGGATTAAACAGAGCGCAAGAGATGGGAAGCCCGGCTCGAAGGCCGGGAAGCCCCGTGCTTAACTGGTTCCATGCCAGCTGTCTGTGGGTGAGGCCTGCTGCGCACCAGCCTCCCCGGGGACATCTCGGGCTCTCGGGAGGTGTCTGGCAGGGAGAACTTCTACTGAGCTTGGGAAGGGGACAACGACTTGGATTCCCCAGAAGCACCGCCACCCATCTCCCCCCACCTCCCGCATCCAGCCGGGGTGGGGGCTCCGCAGGAAGCAGGCCCTCCTGAAACCCCAGCCCTGGGGTGTACTGAACGTAATTACTGTAAAATTCAAACCAAATTGTTTCTGCTGCCTGCGAGAACTGTGTGTTCCTTCTGTTTGGTAATGAGGCCGCCTGCTCCGGGTGATTAACCCGAGCCCAGGGGGAGGCGGCAGAAGGAAGGCGGGGGCTGGGGAAGTGTGGGAGGGAGGAGGGCCCACAGAGGCCCGGGAAACTCCAGCTCCTCCTCTGACCTGCCGGAGCCCACTGGAGCCCATGGCTGGCCTGTGCCCTGCCTTTGGCTTCCTGCCTCAGTGAGCCTCTGATTTGTGGTGTTGCAGGGCTGGATGTAAAATATGTCTCCCTTGCTCCTTCTCCCAGATCTTCCCTGCCTCTCTGACCCTGGTCAGGGCTTTTGGGGCCCCTTCCCATGTGTGGACTTAGAGGGTGTCACGGTCATGCAGAAGCATTGGGAGAATCTACAGCTAAGACCATGCAGAGCGGGTCGCGGGCCGGGTCAGAGTGAGTGGGCCCTGTGCTGGCTCTTGGCCTAGTGTTTATGCTGCACGTCTGGAGGGTGAGCTAGGAGAGGAGTGGTCTGGAAAGAAGGCCTCGTTTAGTCTCTCCCCCGGCACTGCGGACATTGGGGCCAGATCCTTCTCTGGGCTGGGGCCATCCTGGGCACTGCAGGGTGTTGAGCAGCACCCCTGGCCTCCACCCACCCCATGCCAGGCACACCCCAACCCAGCTGTTTCAACCACAATGTCTGCAGACACATCCACTCCCATGGGGGCAGGGCCACCCATCAAAGACACCTGGGTCTCCAGGCTCCCTGCTGGGCCCCTGCCTCCTTTCTCCTGCTGCTCTCAGCTTTCGGGATCACACCCTCTAATACTCCCAGTTCTGCTGCCCAGGAGCTCTGGTCGGGGAGGGGGGCACATCTCCCCTGAGGAGGGTTAGGGGCTTTTCTAGACCGAGGCTCATGGTGTGGCTCCAGGGCCTTTGCCGGCTCGGCAGCACCCAGTCTTCTCTCCCATCCTTCATGAACAGAGCTGGTTCGGCGGCTGCAGCTGGATGCTGCCTGGCATCTGAGGAGCGGGTCTGCTCATGGGGTCAGGCAGAGGCGGGACCCCCTTGAGGGGCACCGGCGAGGGATCCCAGGGGGCAGCCGTCAGAGAAGCAGGAGAGCAGGAGGAGGGGGCTCGCGGGGCCTGGCCCTGAGTCAGAAGTGGTGGAGCTCTCCCCTCTCCCATATCAGGGCATCCCAGCTCATGGCCGATCTTCGGCCTTTGTGGATGAGTCGTAACCCGGAGAGTGAGAGAGAACCTCCAGGAGCAAGCGTTGGTAAGGGATTGTGGGGGGTGGGCCCCTGCACCCCTAATCGCGTGTCCCCTCCCCACCCAAGGTGTGACCCTTCATAGGGCCCACAGTTCAGACCTGGAGCCATCTGCCTGGGTGCAGACCCTCCCCTCCTAGCGCTGTGCCTCAGTTTCCCTCCTCGGCCTGTTGGAAGTGACATAGAACAGCACTTGGGTGGCGCCTGGCACAGAAGCAGGACTGCCGTGGCCGTTGAGGCCCCTTCAGGGCAGCATGTGGAGGAGAAAGGCCGGTCCTGGTGGCCCGGAGTCAGGCGTGCAGCTGCCTGCTTGTCATGTCCCTGCAGGGGCTCCCAACACTGATAGACACATGCGAGGCTACTTCCATTTAGGGAGGGCCAGAGGGGACATAGGAGCCTCCCCTGGCACCTGGTCGATGTGCGGGCAGCATGGAAGGCTGTGGAAGGCCATGGAAGGCCTGTGACCTTGCATGGCCTGGCAGGCCCGGAGGGGCAGGGAGCCGCTCGCTGTGCTGCCGGGAATGGCCCCGCGGCCGAGGCCCAGGGAGCCTTGGGAGCGGGCGCCTAATTGTTTTGTTGACGCGGCTGCCGACTGCTTCCAGTGGGTTTCCTAATGAACTGGTTTGTTATCGGCCCCGCTGCAGCGCTGATAATTACATCAGAAACAGGGGGCCCGCTCATCCTTCCCACGTCTTGTGTGAGCCATCAGTGCGGGTGCGGGCGCCTCTGCCCCTTCCTCGGTGTTTAACGCCTTGTGTGCCAAGGCACCTGCCGCCCATGCCCACCCCAGACAGATGGTCAAGATGGCTGTGAGAGGAGTGTGACCGCCACTCGCCCCGGTCGGCATCCGCTGGGCAGTGGTCACCGCGCAGGCTACTGTTCAGCTGCTGGGGAGGCAGCGTGTGAGGCCATTGAGGTCCAGGGAGGAGACAGGACACAAATAAGCGTGGGAAGAGGAATTTCTGCTCCTAGAGAGGGCGCAGGGATGCTGCAGCTGCAGCCTGGTGTGTCTGCCACCTGGGTAGCCCAGTCCACAGCCCGGGCAGCTGAAAGCACCCGACGTGTATCCTCTCGCAGTTCTGGAGGCAGAGGCTGAGATGGGTGTGTGGCGGGCTGAGCCCCCTCAGGGCGCCAGGGAGACCCCCCGCCGCCTCTCCTGGCTTCGGGGCTGGTCGAGATCTCAGGGCTGCTTGGCTTGCAGGGGTGTCACCCTCTCCTCTGCCCGGTGGCCACGTGGCCCCTCCTCCCTGCCTTTGTGTCCTCTTGTCTGCTTCTAAGGACACCAGGCGCTGGCCCTGGGCAGGCCCCAATCCCGCGTGTGAATCACGCACCGACGACAGCTGCTACCACGCTGCTTCTGAACACTCCTCTGTGAGACCCTGGGTGCAGGCTGCTGAGGAGCGCGGGGAACAACACTGCAGGGGAGGAACGGAAATCGCGAGGTCCGTGAGCGGGGGTCCTGCCAGAGGCCAAACGTCAGAGGTCATGGGCTGCAACAGGGGCCCTCGAAGTTAAGTTTCATCACCGTGTGCTGGGGGAGGCACTGGGCATTTCAGCAAGGGAGGGGGCCACTGGCTGGAGAAGGGATTATGGGAGAGATGGGGCAGGGAGCCCGGCATGGATGGCTGCCGTCTAGGCGGGCATGGGGTCTGTGGGCATGGGAAGAAGGGGACAGCGTGATGGGAAGAAGGGAACAGCATGGGCCTGTGTTTCAGGGGTGGTGCCTGCAGGACCTGGTGATAGGATGAAGGTGGGGGCGCAGGTGAGGGATGAGGACTTGGGCGTGTGGGTGTGTGCTGGTGCCGGGAGTGCACTGAGGGACGTGGAGGAGCCAGGACTGGCTGTGGTGTTCAGATGCATCAGAGCCTGCTGTCCGGTGTAGGAGCCACGGGCCACACATGGCACCATATCCGTTAATCAAAATGAAATAGGATGCACCCTCCACCTTCAGTCGGGCCAGCTGTGGGTGAAGCCCTTGCTAATAGCCAGGTGGGCTGGCGGCCGTGTCCTGGGCAGCGCAGGTGCAGGTCATCGCCGTCCCCAGACAGTCCTGTCGCAGTGCTGCCGATGTGTCCCGTGGAGGGGTCTCCAGCTCGGGGTTGGCGCTGAGGCGTATGTGGAGGGGTCTCCAGCTCGGGGTCGGCGCTGAGGCATCCCGTGGAGGGGTCTCCAGCTTGGGGTCGGCGCTGAGGCATCCCGTGGAGGGGTCTCCAGCTCGGGGTCGGCGCTGAGGCATCCCGTGGAGGGGTCTCCAGCTCGGGGTCGGCGCTGAGGCGTATGTGGAGGGGTCTCCAGCTCAGGGTCGGCGCCGAGGGCGGGGCAGAGGCAGCGTGAGGGATGGGATGTGGTAGCCATAGATGTCTCGTCGGCAGCCGTGAGATGCTGCACCCTCCCCACACCAGGCTGGCTGCTTCTAAGGTCCCCTCCCATCCCTGTCCCCGTCCACAGCAGGGCAAGCACCAGCCATGCAATGTCTGTTGCCGTCGGCTGTGGAACCACCCGCTGGCAGCTGGCATCGTCCTGAATGTTCCGCCCTGGTTCCTGGATCAGGGGGCTGGGAGTTGGCGCCACAGCTGACGAGAGTGTTCATGAGCCCCGTGGTCGGATGCTGTTTGGGTTGATGATTTCATTGGACCACATATAATCATTTTCTCTGTAGGCTCATGGCTGCGTCTTCTGCCACTCTACTGTTTTACATGAGCAGACTCTAGTATCTGTTAAGGCTTTTAAAAGGAGATGACCTCTTGTGAAAGCTCAGTGCTGTTTAAATCAGGGGAAGGTGGTGGATGAGCCCCTGGGCTCCAAGGCAGCAGTGGTAGCCCACTGCATCTGCAGATAGCCAGGGTCCTGCTGTGACGCTGCCAGCCAGGCTGCTGCACACTGAGAGCTAGGGGTCCATGAGCCTGGTGCTGGACGCCCCCTCAGCGTGGGTCCAATCGCAAGGGGCTGGCCAGGGCAGGGCAGGGCCTGCTAGGAGGGAGGGGCCTGGAGCAGCCAGGTCACACTCTTCAACCTGGGGACCCTCCCCCAGCAGCCGCAGACTTGAGTGTGTGTGGCGCTTGTGTGCGAGCATGTGGTTTGTGTGTGCATTTCCCTGGGAATCAGACCCCCTTCTATAGAGTGGGTGCTGTAGACAGACCACAGCTGCTGGCAGGCAGGGTGTGTGCCCCACCAAGGGGCAGGCTGCTGAAAAGTCAGGTTCACAGGGAGCTTGTTTTAGGAGGAGGTCCTCATGTTATGGAGATGCAGGCCACAGACTGAGGTGCACACAGGGCCGGTGTACAGTGTGGGGAATCTATTTTTTATTTTTATTTTTTTGAGGTGGAGTCTTGTGCTGTCACTCAGGCTGGAGTGCAGTGGTGTGATCTCGGCTCACTGCACCCTCTGCCTCCTGGGCTCAAGTGAGTCTTCTGCCTCAGCCTCCTGAGTAGCTGGGACTACAGGTGCGCCACCACACCTGGCTAATTTTTGTATTTTTAGTAGAGGTGGGGTTTCTCCATGTTGGCCAGACTGGTCCTGAACTCCTGACCTCAAGTGATCCACCTGCCTTGGCCTCCCAAAGTGCTGGGATTACAGGCATGATCCATTGCGCCTGGCCATGGCATGGGAGATCTTCACAGCCCTCCCCCATCCGGACTTCTCGTGGCATGGAGTGATCTCACCTTGGATGGGGAGCACGGTCCCAGGTTTCCATGGGTTTGGGGAACCCCCGGGGTTCCTGCTGACCTCAGTGCCCCTGCCCAGACCCCAGTTTCTCGCTTCCGTGCGATGTGGCATTTCTGCACTTGAGTCGCTGGTGACTTTGGTGGCGCCTGCTGCCACGGCACCTCCCTGTGGTGTTGGCGGTGTGGATCGCGGCGCCTCCCTGGTGGTGTTGGCGGTGCGGATTGCTACGGCGCCTGCCTGGTGGGGGAAGGATTCCTCCGTTTCTGGGCTTGCCTTAACAGCTCAGAGAAGGCTGAGGGGACCCTGGGAATGATTTTAAACATCCCATGCTAGGGAAGGGCTTGTAAGGCCACACAGGGCAGCTTCCATCAGCGTCTATACTTTAAAGAGCATGGGCTGGTGGCACATGTGGTGTGGAGTCAGCAGGGCGGGGAGAAAAGGACGAGGCACGTGCCCCATGGCCATCGGGTGATGGGGATGGCACCTGTTCGCGAAGAAGAGTCGCCAAGGGAAGGAGGTGAGTGGTAACCAAAGCCACCAAGACGTCGATCTCACTGTACACAGGATTCTTAAATATGTAGTAAAAGGCTGTAGAGCCCCAAATGGCGCATCAGCCGGCCATCCAGGCTTCGTGGTTTTGTTTTTTGTTTTGTTTTTTTGAGACAGAGTCTCTAAAAACTCCAGGTTGGAGTGCAGTGGTGCAATCATAGTTCACTACAGCCTTGACCTCCTGAGATCAAGCAGTCCTCCTAACTCAGCCTCCCAGGTAGCTGCACCATCATGCCCAGCTAATTTTTTGTAGTTTTTGTAGAGATGGGGTCTCACTATGTTGTCCAGGCTGGCCTTGAACTCCTGAGCTCAAGGGGTCCTCCTGCCTTGGCCTCCTAAAGCACTGGAATGACAGGCGTGAGCTGCTGCACCTGGCCTGTGCAGGCCTTCGTGGAGCTGCCCCTTCGGTCCTGATGGGGAGCATTTCCCAGATGTGCCCCATGGAAAAGGCAAGGCGCAGAGCAGGGACTGTAGGATGTCATTGACACGAAAAGCAGAGGACCGCGCCCTGTGTGTCGGGAGGGTGGGGCCCTGGGGCAGAGAGCGCATTGGCCACCTTCCCTTTTGTTCTTCTGGAGCTGGGTGTTGGATGCAGCGTTGCCTGTTCCAGAAAGTCTGTGAGTTCTGTCTCTGTTTTGGCTCAGAGTTCTCCTGTGGGAGGTGCCCAGAGAGGGTGGTTCCCCTCCGCCACCAATGAGATGTGAACCCTCCTCCTCCTCTGAGCTCAGCAGAGCCTCGTGGACCTGGGGCCCCCAGCTTCTTTGGATCTCAGACATGGGGGGCTCAAATGTCCGTCGGGAGCTGCCAAGCTCTGTGGAAGGTTTCTGCACGTTTGCCCGAGCCCCGCCAGGAGGGGCTTCAGAGCGCTGGTCCGAGTGCAGCCCATGAGCCCTGCAGAGCAAGGCAGGATGCAGAGGCAGAGGCAGACACAGCCCCCAGCTGGGCCGGGCTGGTGGCCAAGGAGCTTCCCGCGTGAGCAGTGGCAGCCTCCACGTCAGTACATGGTCCGGGGAAGCCCCATTAACAGCAGGGGGACTCGGCCTCTGGGGAGTGGATTTCTTTTGCAATATGATGTTAAAGGAAGGTCTGGCATTCCGTATGTTTTTTATTTTATTTTTTATTACAATTTGCAAAAGCACGCCAGTTTCATTGGATTTCAGGCATTTTTCATGGGATCGTTACGGCTCAGAAGGCATAATCTCAGGCATTAGATTAGAGTGACAGGCTTGGGAATTCAGACCCGAGAACAACTGCCCTGCCTGTTCCCTTGTAGGTGACTGGCAGGTCTTGCTTTATAACAGAAGTGCTCCTATGGTGGCCCTAACTTGCCCAGCCTACGAGGTTCGCTTGTGTTATCTCATGTAAAACCCCCGGCAGCACGAGGTTGGTCCACCTAGTTCCCTAGAAAGGGACCATGAACTGAAGGTCTGTGTCCCCTCAGAGTCATCTGTCGAGTCCTCATACCCCTCCCTAGGGTGATGGTATTAAGAGATGGGGCCTCTGGGAGGCGATGAGGGCATGAGGGTGATGCCCTCATTGATAGGATCAGTGGCCTTATGAAAGAGCTCCCAGAGAGCTCCCTCGCCCCCCCCACCATGAGAGGACTCAGTGAGAAGATGCCAAGAACCAGGAAGTGACCCTCACCAGACCCCAGACCTGCCGGTGTCCTGATCTTGGACTTCCCAGCCTCCAGAACCATAAGAAATAGCAATTTGCTTATAAGCCCCCAGCTTATGGTATTTTGTTCCAAGAACGGACTAAGACAAAAGATTCATCACAGTCACTTCCTCACATGCCATTTCCCTCATCCCTGCCTCTGAGGAATGTGCAGGGTGGATTTCTGAGCCTTTAGTTGCTGCTTTCTTTCCATTTGGCAGAGATACTTTGAGGGGAACCTGGGTCACATAGAACAACCTCCAGTTCTAGTATTACTGGGCACACACTGGGTAGCAGTGGGCAGTGGAGAGGATTGTGGTGTGTCAGAAGGCCCATTTGTTTCCTTTCTCTTTAAACATGATGAGCAGGTCTGTGCAAATCTACCCCAAAGACCAAGGATGCTGAGAGGCTAAAGAAAGAGGCTGGCATTCAGTTTCTCAGAGAGAAACATTTAATAAGGATTTACAAAGAGAAGCCATGTCTGTGTCTTGGGTGGCGGCAGTGAGACAAGACGGTGGATCCCTGCACCATCATCCCCAGACCCAGGGCTTATATACCATAGGGAAGGGTGGTTCAGGGATGTGCAAGACAATTGAAATATGGAAGCCTCAGGGCCATTTGACCAAAGGGCAAGATTTACAGTAAGTACCTGCTCTTATACAAGGAGCGGTAGATAAACTGGAAATCTCAGAGGCCTTCCCAGAATAGGGGTTAATCGGAAGCCAACATGGCAGGTTAGTATCCAAGATGGAGTTGCTGTGGCCTCCACACGTGCTGTGACCTCATTTCTGAGGGACATACCTTCCAGGGGCTTCTTGAGAAAGGAACACAGGCAGTAAAGTTTTGAGAGTTTTCTCGTTTGAAAACAGGGCCTGAGGGTGGCACCCTCATGGAGGAGATCAGAGCCCTTATAGAAGAGCCCCCAGAGAGCTCCCTCACCCCTTCTACCAGAGGAGGACACAGCGAGAAGGCACCGTCTAGGAACCAGGAAGTGACCCTCACCGGACACCAAATCTGCCGGTGCTTTGATCTTGGACTTTCCAGCCTCCAGAACCATGAGAAATAAGGAAAGGGCAGATATTGAAAATGAAACCAAAAACTCCACAGGATGGTTAGGCAACAAGGTAGAAGAACTTGTGCAGGAAAAGCTGCTGTCTTTGTGGTGGATAGTTTGGCTGGGTATTGAAGTCCCTTCGAAGGCCACACCCATCCGTGGTTCTCATTCAGTGCTGCTGGCACAAAGATGCTCCTCTGATTCCTCATCCTTGGTGTGGAACCTGTTTTTCTCCCTTCTGGAAGCTTATTGAACCCTCTTTGTGTCCCAAGTGTCCTGAAGTCCCTTCACTGGGTACCTGGTATGTGTCTGATTTTTGTCACTTCCCCCTCCTTAGGCCTTTCCATCCATCTTTTCCAACCTTTCCCATGATTCTGGTAAACTTTCTTGAATGGTTTCATTGATTGTTTGCTCTCCTGTTTCTATTTTCTTGTTTCTATTTCAAACTCCTGTCACTCGCTGTTGGGCTTTCAGAACTAGCGTTCCAGTTTCTTTATCTTCCCCACCTCCATTTTCTACTTCGTCTTCTTGTTGTTGTTGTTTTCAAGACAGGACCTCACTCTGGAATGAGACAGGGTCTTAGGCTAGAGTGAAGCCCTCTTCTTTCATGATGTAGTATCTTTTTTTCCTGAGGATACTGATTGATGATAGGTTTATATTCTTTTTGAAAATGTCTTCTCTGACTGGACATGATGGCTCACACCTGTGATTCCAGCACTGTGGGAGGCTGAAGCAGGCAGATCACCTGAGGTCAGGAGTTCGAGACCAGCCTGGCCAACGTGGTAAAACCCCGTTGCTACTCAAAATACAAAAAATTAGCTGGGCATGGCAGTGGGTACCTGTAATCCCAGCTACTCGGGAGGCTGAGGTAGGAGAATCACTTGAACCCAGGAGGCAGAGGTTGCAGTGAACCGAGGTTGTGCCATTGCACTCCAACCTGGGTGACAAGAGCGAGACTCCATCTCAAAAAAGAAAAAAGAAAATATCTTCTCTGTCCTCTGTTTCTTACCAGTTTTTTTTTTTTTTTTTGATTGTTTATTTTAATCTCTGGGGATCATAGTGCAGGCCCATCTCTCTGATGCTTGGGGGTAATGATCGAGTGTAGTGATTACAAGTGAGGGGCTGGGTGCAGTGGCTCACGCCTGTAATGCAGCACTTTGGGAGGCTGAGGCAGGAGGATTGCTTGAGCCTAGGACCTGGAGTCTACAGTGCACCTCTGTGATCACGCCACTGCACTCCAGCTCCAGCCTGGGTAATAGAGTGAGATTCTGTCTCAGAAAAAAAAACCCCAAAAACCCAAGTGGGCAATGGAGGCTGATGATGGCTCGGGATGCAAGGAGATAGAGGGGAGGGCCTCACTCGGTGCTTTACCCCGGGAGATCTGGGTGGGCTGTGGATGCAGGGGAAGGGCAGGGAGGGCCTCACTCAGTGCTTTACCCTGGGAGATCCGGGTGGGCTGTGGATGCAGGGGAAGGGCAGGGAGGGCCTCACTTGGTGCTTTACCCCGGGAGATCCGGGTGGGCTGTGGATGCAGGGGAAGGGCGGGGAGGGCCTCACTCGGTGCTTTACCCTGGGAGATCCGGGTGGGCTGTGGATGCAGGGGAAGGGAGGGGAGGGCCTCACTCGGTGCTTTACCTGGGGAGATCTGGGTGGGCTGTGGGTGCAGGGGAAGGGCGGGGAGGGCCTCACTCAGTGCTTTACCCTGGGATACCTGGGTGCGCTGTTATGGAGGGGCCTACATCAGGCCCTTTGGGTCTCTCCCCTTGGGCCAGCCAGATTGCGCAGGGAGTAGCCCTCCAGCCTCCTGCCTGGGCCCCTAAGGGTGGCACCCACATCCTCCACTGTGCCCGGCGTCCCCAGCCCAGACACCCACCTTCTCTGGCCTCTCCAGTAAATGAGCCTATGGAGTCCGGCGAGGAGGGACAGGTGGCCACCAGGGCGCCAGGAGGGGTTGGGTGCTCCAGCAGTCCTCGCCCAACCTCTTTGTTGAGCGATCCCACCCTCGTTTCCAGGGAATCCTGGGCTGTGAGGCGTGAGGTGTGCTCCCGCCACCACTGTCCGTGTCTCTGCTGGGATCGGCCCCTGGTGGCTGTCAGCCTGCTCGCCACGTCCCACTCTGCTGGAATCGGCCCCTGGTGGCCGTCAGCCTGCTCACCACGTCCCACCACCAGCCCGCCGTCGTCTCCTTTTCCGTCTTCCCTGTCCTGGCAGGTGTGTCCTCCCTAAAGCCACTTTCCCATAGCTTCAGGAGAGAGATGGGTGGCGTGGGCTTGGCAACCAACCAGGGCGTCACTTACAGCCAGGCGCCATGAGCATGGCCTCCTTCCTGCAGTTGCTTCTGGCTGACCAGGAGGGGCATGGTATTGCCTGGCAGGGAGTGGAGGGAGTGGAGGCAGTGGGGCCTTCTCGGTGTCACTTGAAGGATCAGCAGGTCAGTGTGGAAGTTGCCAACGATGAAGGCCGGAGCCGGGGGAGGGTGGAGCTGGGCACCCCTGGGAAGTCTGGGAGAGGGGCTGAGCCTCCACAGGCCAGGGGAGCAGGAGAGGAATGGGGCCAGGGCTGGGGTGGCCTCTGGGGCCCCTCCCAGTCTCTTGCTGGTCTGAGGGATCTTGTACCCCAGCAGGGAATTGAGGCCCCGGCTCCCCTCAGACTCTCCCTTCACCAACGATGGGCAGGGGGCGGCGGGTGACGGGTGGTGGGTGTGGCACCTGCCCTGCCCACAGGAGAGCCCTGGTCCACTGTGGCCTGTGGATGTGGCCCCTGACGTCAGCGTCTCTCTCCCCACTCCCTTCCCCCGGCCTACCTGGGAGCAGTCTGAGCAGTGAAGAGCTCTGCACATCCGGTGCTATGGCGATGCTAAGTAATAAGATCTCCAGGTTTTATTGGGCATTAATATTTATTCCCATGAAAAGGTTAAATTTATTTCACTTTAAAGCCCTGGGGAGTGCAAGATGGAGCCAAAGCCGCCTCTCCTGGCAACGGCCCTGCCCACCACGCACCCACCCCTTCTGCACAGGCCAGTCCTGTGACAGCCTGCAGGACAGGGCAGGGTGTGTGGGGCAGTTGGTGGCACCCCCTTTTGGAAGGCACTGCTGCCAGTGGTGCCGGTGAGTGTGCAGAGCCAGGGCCAGTGTGCGCTTCCTGCAGGCACCGGGCAGGCCTGGCCACTCCTGGACTCTCTGGCCCCTTCCCCCGCGCTCTGCAGCAGGCACCACACGAGCCAGTTTCGGTTGGCACAACGTCCTGAAGCAGGCCCTGGGCTCTGCGACTGCCAGCTCCGAGCCCATCGACATTCTGATTTCTACTTTTTTCATGTGTTGGAAAAAAGAAATCTATTTATCTCTGCATCGGGCCCTGCTCTGCATAACCAGAGGCAAACCAGCAGCCCCGCCCGCTTTTGGATTTTCCTGGGAATGTTGTAGCGGGTCCTCTGAGGCCTGCGTCGGGAATATCGGGCTGTCGGATGCGTCAGCCTTCGGGGGCAGATGACGGCCACATTGCTTCTAGCTCTTTGGCTTGGTGTTTGGGCACCAGGTGACAGGGGCCAGCCAGCCAGCAGCCGTGCTGAGATTAGTCCAGGTCCCCTGAACTCGACGGCCATCAATCCCGGGCCTGTCATTTGCAAGCAGCAGCTGCAGCTGGTCGAGCCTCCTGCTAGACCCTCTCTCCACCCCAGGTTTTTCTTTTTTTTTTTTTTTTTTTGAGACGGAGTCTTGCTCTGTTGCCCAGGCTGGAGTGCAGTGGCGCAATCTCGGCTCACTGCAAGCTCCGCCTCCCAGGTTCACGCCATTCTCCTGCCTCAGCCTCCCGAGTAGCTGGGACTACAGGCGCCCGCCGCTGCGCCCGGCTAATTTTTTCTATTTTTAGTAGAGACGGGGTTTCACCATGGTCTCGATCTCCTGACCTTGTGATCCACCCGCCTCGGCCTCCCAAAGTGCGGGGATTACAGGCGTGAGCCACCGCGCCCGGCCACCCCAGGTTTTTCTTAAGGGTCTGTGACAGCATCTGTCAGTGGAGACTCATGTTAGCCACGTCAGGAGGGTCCGTGTTGGAGAAGGATGGAGGGAACAGCCCCGAGCCCCGGGGGCCTGGCTTCTGCTCTGTGAGGCTTGCTCCACACCCTATTCCCTTCCCCATCCTGCCGTGGTCCTAAAGGAGGTGACACGGGGCACGGGGATGCACGACCACCTTCTGTAGAGCAAGGGCAGGCCAGCCACCTTCTGAGTGGTTTCCAAGCTCCTGAGGCTTGGCCACCCGAACATCATGGGGTGGGTGAGGGACAGGGTGCCTGCAGCCTGGCCCTCCCCTTTTTGTCTGGAGAAAAGTGTCCTATGGCTGCTGGGCGGGTGGCAGGGAGGCGGGCCGAATCCCTGGCCAATGAGTCCCAGTGGCAGGACCCCGAGAAGCAGAGGCGCTCGCTCCGGCTGGTGCACTCCCACCCCGGCAACAACAGGACGAGCAGGCATGCCGGTGCAGCTCCTGGGCACGCGGCCCCATTCTGCTCCTGGCTCCCCTGGCTTCTCGTATGTGTTTGTTTTGTCTCCCAGTTACACTATGAGCTGCTTCAGGGCAGGGGCCGGTGTTGCATGGTAAAACTACATTAATTCAGACTTATTAATTCAGAGCCTATTATAGTTCGGACCTGGGAGACGTGACTCTTTTTGAACTAAAAGTTAGAAACCGTTTTGCTCTGGGTTTTTATGGCCACAATTGCAGAACCTAATCTAAGATCGGTAACTTTTTTTTTTTCTTTCCCAGCAACTAAAATCTTGTGAAATTAAAGGTCCTTAAAACGTGCTTTCAATTCTGAGCCAGACAGTTCTCAGCCCAGCAAGGAGCAGGCACAGGGATGCTCTGGCTTGGAAGGGGGTTTTGTCTGGGAATGCCACTTCCAGGATTCGGACCTCATGTGTGTCCCTTGGGAGCTTCCAAAATAGGACTGTTTTTAGGTGGAGTGTATTGGAACTGATGTCACGGAGATAATGGACACCCTCACACCCTGGGAGAACCAGAGCCTGACTCTGAGTCCCGAAGTTGTCATTTCAGGGACCTGAATTGCTGTTTTCTCCCGTGTATGAGTGTCTGGGCTCATTAAGACAACTGGGGCCGTCCCAGCTGGAATGTGTGAAGTCCGTGGGCTTTGGGAGTTTGGAGCTGGGTCAGGTGGTGAGGCCGGGAGAGTCGCACCCCCTGGGCCCCTTCCGGGCAGCAGGATCCAGGCCCCCATGAGGCTGAGGTGCGGTGGGCCCAGCTCCCTGAGCTGCACCTGGGTTCCGGGGGCAGCACGCCCACAGTGCATGGCCAACTTAGGCTGATGATGCAGAGGGCACAGGACCCAGAGCGGGGCCGAGCAGGAGGCCAGGGCTCTCCATGCCTGGAGCCAGGCTGCTTCCCAGCAGGGGCAGTCAGAGGCCCAGAAGCCGGTGGTGGGGTGTGCGCGGCCGCCATGCTCAGTACAAACTGGGACTGCTGCCCATGTCCACACAGACACACCTGTGATCGCTCCCAGAGTGTGCTGAAGCTGGTCTGTGGGACGCGATGTTCACCCCGAGGCTGTTACACTGCGAGTTACACTAGAAAAGTAACTTCATGACTTAAGTCAGGCTTCAGCAAGCTTTTTCTTTTGAGACAGGGTCTCAGTCTGTCGCCCAGGCTGGAGAGCTGTGGCGTGATCACAGGTCACTGCAGCCTCAACCCCGTGGGCTCAGATGATCCTCCCACCTCGGCCTCCCAAGTAGCTAGGACAATAGGCGTGCACCACCACGATCACCTAATTTTAAAAATAAATTTTTGTAGAGCCAGTGTCTTGCTATGTTGCCCAGGCTGGTTTTGAACTCCTGGCCTCAAGCGATCCTCCTGCCTCAGCCTCCCAAAGTGCTGGGATGACAGGTGTGAGCCACCATTTGAGCCAGCCCGTTTATTGTGAAGGCCCTGATAGTGACTGTTTGCAGCTTCGCAGGCCGTGCTATTCCCCATTGTGAGTGTTCCGCCCTGCCCTTGTAGCATGAACACAGCTGTGGATGATACGAACGGGCATGGCTGTGTGAATAAAACTTCACAAATAACAAGTGGTAGGCCAGATGTGGCCCGTGGGCCCACCTTAGGTGATATGCCTTCTCAATAAAGAGATTTAGAGAAATAAGTAGGACAGAAGTGTTTACTCCCACAATTGAAAGAACCACAGTGAGTGTTTTGATGCAGGTGTGTCTGTGTGGACATGGGCGGCAGTCCCAGTTTGTACTGAGCATGGCGGCCGCGCACGTCCCACCACTGGCTTCTGGGCCTCTGACTGCCCCTGCCGGGAAGCAGCCCCGCTCCAGGCATGGAGAGCCCTGGCCTCCTGCTCGGCCCCGCTCTGGGTCCTGTGCCCTCTGCCTCATCAGCCCAAGTTGGCCATGCACTGTGGGCATTCTCTTTAGAGACCTCTGCCCATAATTGGGCTCTTGCTGTATTCATGACTGTGCATTTTGTGTTTCTTCAGATAACAGACACATCCTGAGGACATTTCTGTCGTTGAAAGGGTCCTGTAGACCGCATCTTCCCAGCGCACGCCTCCCTGTTGTGTGTCGTTTATTTATTCTGTCCACGACGGTTGAACGGTTTGGTTAGAGTCATTGTGATGTGTGTGTGTGCGCAAGCGTACTTGTCTTTCAATATAAAAGCAAAGGACGTCTTTGAATTCCTTCCTTCCTCAGGCGAGATCACGGGCAGGGGGAGGTTAGGGACGAGCTTGCCCGGAGTGTGCAAAGATCCACGTTCTGCCCGTCGTCTGCAGCTTGGCAGAGCTGCTCGTCTCCTCCCTGCATCCTCCCAAGGCTGCCGGGGTCTGCTCCGCGCTTACTGGGGGCCAAGTAGGGGCTGTGATGCTGACCCACCCTTCTCCTCTGGGGGATTCCGCAGGACCCAGCAGCCACCTCTCCCTCTGCTGATTCCCTGGCAAGCGGCGCCGTCCAGGTCCCCAGAGGTGCACTTGGCAGGGTGGTCAGGCCGCCCCCTGACATGAACACTGTTCAAGAACCCGGTTCTGCTTGGCATCTGGGGCACCAAGAGGGGTGGTCTTGCTTTGAGACTGCTCTGCTGGCCTCACCCGGGAACGAGAAGAAGCTTATGGGTTCGAGCCCAGCCAGAGCAGTGAGACCAGGACCTTAGTGTTGGGGAGAGCAGTGGGGGCAGAGAACCTGCAGTTGGTGGGCCCAACTTGTCGACGAGAGGCTGATCCCAAGGCCGGGCAACCTGGGGCCGTGACCCGCAGAGAATGCGGCGTATTTGGGAACAAAGACCCTCAGTGGAGAGTGGCGGTGGGACCCTGGCTTCATGCTCCACGTTCCTCACCTGAGTCCCCACCTCCTGGTCTTGGACCGCCACCCTGCCTTGGCCAGACTCGCCCAGCTTCCCCCGCAGCTCTCAGGGCGGCCTCACCCATACACACGGCTCTGGTGGCTGCGTGTATCACGCCACATGATGGAACACAGGGCCCTGGGGCGTGCTCAGGCCTTCGGGGGCCGCGCAGACCTCCTCTTGCCCTGTTTGTGCGTGATTTCTCCGTCAGAAACTAATGACACAGCCAGATTCCCCCAGATGGCACCTTCCTTCTCGGTCGCGAGTGCTGACAGAGGACCACCAAGTCAGGGAGCAGGAAATTGTAGCGGGCAGGGCCCGTCCCCTCCAGTCACTCCTGCACAGCCTTGCAGACACGCGTGTCCCAGAGAGTGGGGAGCTAGACAGGGCTGTGGTGAGGGCAGTCAGGGGCCTCGCTAATGAATGAAAATAGACAACGAGGTCCGCCCTGCCCGAGGACTCTGTGGTGGGGCTCCCTCCGGCCTGCTCTGAACCCTTCCCAGCCACAGTAGAACAGCCCACGGAAGTCCTCACGTGCCTGGCTCACCCTTTTCACGGGCACGTGGCTCCCACAGGTGCGCAGCCGATCAGAAGAGGCCGGAGTTGGTGGCTTGCAGTGGGGGCTGGGCATGTTCAGCAGGAGGCTGCTGCTGAGGGGAGCTGGGTCTCCTCACCGGCCCTAGTGGTTTCTCTCCCACGCTGTGGCCCTGCTGAGCTGCCCAGCACTCGGAAGTGACCGCCCTGTGTCCTCGATCCACGAGGCCGTGCTTCCCTCCCTGCGACCCACTGGCCTTGCCTCCTTCCTGCTGTTCGCTTCTTGGGTGTCCCAGCTCCCCAGCTCCCTGCAGGGCCACGTGGAGACCCGCAGGAGTGCCCCCAGCCGCCACCTCCTTCCAGGCCAGCCGTGGGCGGGCTGGCACCAGCAACTTTGTCCTGACAGTGGCGCCAGCCCCCAGGGCAGGGGACGCATCTCTGGAGCCTGGCCAGCCCCGGCCGGGCGAGGGGGCTCAGGCGGGCTCCAGGCCACGGCAGTGTGCTCCGTGGAGCATGTCTGACTGTCCCCCTCCACGGGTGCACACAGGTGCTTTTTTTAATTACTTAAGGAAAAGCAATTGCAAAGCCGCTCAATACAAATCCCCTAAGCTGCTGTGGATGGGGATGCCGGGGCGGCCGGCGCGGCCAGGAGTGTGAAACGCGGGCACCATCTGTGCTCCTGCCACTCCACGGCCAAATGACACCGTCAGCCTTGCTCTCCCGCGCCATCTTTCATCAAATGAATTGAGTTTGCTGGGAATTGCTTGGCCGTAAATATTCCCTCCTGCTCAGCATGGTCGGGCTCTAACTGTTCCCAAGCCCCTGCTCCTGGATCCAGCAGAAGGTTCCATGGCTCCCTCAGGACTGGGGAAGGTGGGAGGAGGCACGAGCTGCAGGAAATTCCACAGGAAGGTTTCTCCCGTCCCCAACCCCACAGCTTCAGATTTGGGGTCGTAAATAGGTCAGTGTCTCCAAGCAAAGGGCGGACCACCTGGAAAGGGTTGTCAGGGCAAGGGAATAGTCGCGTTGAATGAAGTCTTTCCCTTCCCGTTTCCTTCATCCCATGGAGCACGGGTGGTGACAGCAAGACAGCCACTTGAAATGGAAGAGTGTCTCGTGATGTTTGGAAATGGGCTTCTCCTTTGTGTGTTTGATGGAGAGGCAGAAAATTCCCCTTGGGCTTCTGAGGCTGAGATGAGGGTTGGCAGAGGTGGGGGCAGTCTGTGTCTGGCATGTGGTCCCTGAGCTGCCTCTCCCCAGCAGGAGACGAGGGCTGTGCTCGCTTCAGAGGGGGGGCCCGTGCCTCTGCCCCCCACCCTCCGAGCTTCTGCATGGCCCTCCCCCATGCCTGTGGAGACTCCCAGGGATACTTTGTCCCCTAGAGTCTAGACCAGGAGCTTCCAAACTGCAGCCCGTGGGTCAACTCTGGCCCTGGCCTGTGTTTGTCAATAGTTTTAACAACACACAACCACGTGCATGCATTTGCCCATCGTCTGTGATGCTTTTGAGGCATGGTGGCAGAGTTTCTCGAAGCTGAAAACACTTAGCATTTGGGCCTGTGTGACACTGTTTGCCAGCCCTGCCCTTTCCCCCTTCCTCTCGAGGCTGGTGTTTTTCCAGCCCCATCTGAGCGGGTAAGCGACAGACCAGAGCTTCCTGGCCACCTCCTGGGATCTGCGTGCCATGGTGGGAATTGCCGCTTGGGCATCTGGGTTCATGCCTTGTAGAAACAGGGTCTCCCTGTGTTGCCCTGTTCATGCCTTCTGGGGCCTGGCTTCTCTGGCCCCAAGTCCCTGAAATGTTGAGTGTCACCAGGTCACCTGCAGAACATCCCTCACAGTGCCCCGTGTGACCAAAGTGATGCAGCAGCAGAGCCACCAAGAACAGTGACCTGGGAAGGGCTGAGGGCATGAGAGCGGCAGGTCTGCCCGGGAGGCAGCCAGAGGGGACTTCAGCTCATCCTTGCCACTCGCTTGAGGTTCCCAGACACAAGGGCTGCAGGAAATTCCTATTGGGTGTTTGCTCAATTCCCGCAAGACCCCAGGCAAGCCGGCCACAGCACGTGGCATGTTCATGTCCTTTCATAGCCACTAAGTCCCTGAGCCTCCCAGACCCTCAGTGTGTTCTTCATTAACATTGGCGTCCCTCCAGCCCTGCAAGCTGGAGGCAGTCAGGTGAGGTGTGCGGGAGCCTGTGGGCCACCATTGCCCTTGTGAGGCCTCCTGAGGAGGGGCCATTGTCACATTCCGGGATTCCTGTCGCTTCTCTCAGCTCTTTGGGGACTGCCATCATTTCCCCTCTTCCCAGCCCTCTTGGAACAATTGCTGTTATAAAATACTCCGTATCCATTGTTACCTACCTGGGAGCCACCACATCTTGACAGGAGGGAGATTTTTGCCTGAACCAACAGGAGGCATCTGAATCTCAGCCTCGCTGGTCTCTGGACAACTGTGCGTGGGGTGGTGCCCAGCCCTGAACCTCAGGCCCCTCATTGAGTCGTGCTCCCAGCCCCCATTTCTCTTGGGTGTTTGCTCAGTGGCCATTACAACTCCATGGCGGCAAACCAGGGACTCACAACTGGGGGACGCCATTTCCTGACTTGTGATAGAAGTTCTAGAAACAGACCTGGAGTGGTGGTGCACACCTGTGATCCCAGGGCTTTGGAAGGCTGAGGCAGGAGGATCACTTGAACCCAGGAGTTCAATACTAGCCTGAACAACATAGCAAGACCCCATCTCTAAAAAGTCTAAGAATTAGCCAGACGTGTTGGTGGGTTCCTGTAGTCCCAGCTACGTAGGAGGCTGAGGCGGGAGGATCGCTTGAGCCTGAGAGGTTGAGGCTGCAGTGAGCCATGATTGCACCACTGCGCTCCAGCCTGGGTGACAGTGAGACCCTGTCTTGAAAAGAAAAATGTTCTAGAAGCGGAAAGCTCAGCGGTGGGATGGGGTGTGGGAGGCCCGGGCCGTGGGCCCTACCTGCTCTGGAGTGGGGTGTGTGGAGCCAGCCGTCCAGGTGCAGTGCAGGGAGGGGCTCAGGTGCCTGTCTCCTGCCACAGTGCACGTGCCGGAAGGACATGGTCAAGATCTCCATGGACGTGTTCGTGCGCATCCTGCAGCCCGAGCGCTACGAGCTGTGGAAGCAGGGCAAGGACCTCACGGTGCTGGACCACACGCGGCCCACGGCGCTCACCAGCCCCGAGCTGAGCTCCTGGAGCGCGTCCCGGGCCTCGCTGAAGGCCAAGCTCCTCCGCAGGTGAGTTGCCAAGGGGCTGCCGTGTGACTGGCCCAGCGTGACGGAGGGTGGCCCTGCCGGGTGGCCCAGGCCCCTTTCCACCGGCAGGGACTCCAGGCTGTGTCCCGCTCCTCCCTTTCTTCCTATTCCCACCCCGCCTCCTCTTTCGTTCTCCTTCTCCTGTTCTGTCTGTTTCTCCTCGAGTCTGAGACAGTGTTTTCTCGAGGCCTTGCCTTGCTGGGGTGGGTGGGCCCTGCTCCGGCGGGCAGTGTCTGTGCCGTTCACACGCGCGGGCTCCCCATACTCCCTGTCACGTCCCCACCAGGAGGCTGACCCTCAGCATGGCATGCTTCCAGGCCCCATGCCACTGCCTCAGCAGAGTCACCAGGCCACATGGTTCCCTGTCCCTCTCACTCACGGCGTTTCTGCTGTCGGGCTCCTCAGGCCCCTCCCTGGCACTGAGAGCAGGCGGGTCCCGTGCAAGGACTCACATGGCATTGGGTGGGCTGCAGAGCCCCTGCCCTTCCGTGTCTGCGGTTGCTCCTTCGGTGTAAAGGTGCTGCTTGGATTTGAGATCGTGGAGAGGATTGCAGAAGGCTGGCTCCTGGCATGACCCTGGATGCCCTCCTCCCACTCAGAACCCCTCCCTGCGCATCGGTGTCTCCACTGCCGCACAGACCCTCCCGCCAGGTGTCTGGTGTCCGCCTGGAGGAGAGGGCAGAGCGTCTGCAGCCTCTTGGCTTCCGACTGCAAGAGGCCGTGGGGACACGGAGGCAGGTCCCAGCCAAGGAGGAGGTCCACTTCATGCCCAGAGTGAAGACGAGTGCTGGCCTCCCTGGTCCCCACTCCGGGAAGCGTCCAGGCTTCCAGGCTCTGAGCTGCTCTCAGCACAATTGTCGACAGATCTCACTGCTGTTTGGTGCCCAAGAAACATTCAGGGATCCCCTGAGCACGAGCTGGAGCCGGGAGGGACGGCACGGAGTGGGCTCAGCCGACTGCTCCTGGGAAGGGCCGGAGAGCAAACGTTTGTGACTTGGCAGCTTTGCAGGCCAGACCTCCTGTGTCTCGATGTCTCGACTCCTCATGGCATCTCAAGACCCCTGCAGATGGTAGACAGAGAAGAAATGTGCGGGGCTGTGTCCGTGAAGCTTTGTTTACAGACCCTGAAATCCGGATCTCATGATTTTCACATGCTACCAAATATTATAATTTTTCTGTTTTGAGCCACTTAAAAATGTGAATATTGGCCAGGCACAGTCACTCACACCTGTAATCTCTGCGCTTTGGAGGCCAAGGAAGATGGATTGCTTGAGTCCAGGGGTCTGAGACCAGCCTGGGCAACATATTGAGACCCCATCTCTAAACAAAATTTAAAAATTAGCCGGGTGCGGTGGTGTGCTTCTGTGGTCCCAGCTACTCAGGAGGCTGAGACGGGAAGATCACTCGAGCCCAGGAGGTGGAGGCTGCAGCGAACTGAGATCATACCACTGCACTCCAGCCTGAATGACGGAGCAAGACCTTGTCTCTCCGGGAAAAAAAAACAACCTGTAAACACTGTTCCTACCTTGTGGGCCGTACCCAGACTAGCTGCTGGCAGGTCTGGTCTTTGGGCCTACAGTGAGGGCCCTGGTGTGGGGGCAGCCTCCCCCTTCGCTTTGAGCAGTGGCCTTCGTTCTGCAGCCATCCAGTCACTGCTGGCTTGATCTCATCCCAGCTGGCGATGGATGGTGCCCACTCGAGACCCCGCCACTGAGCACCAAGGTTGGGGGCGGCTCAGCCTCGGCCCCCACCACGCTCTGAAGAAACAGGCCTTGGAACTGGTTTCTGAAAAGTCACTCCTGGTCCAGTAACTTCTCCTCTAACTGGGCACCTTCTTTTTTAGCACGTGCATTTGTTTGTGAGTCTGGGAGTCCTGGGTGGTCTGGGCATCTGCCTGGGCCTCCTCTGTCTTCCCTGCCCCGCGGCCCGTCTCGGAGAATGTTCCCTCCGCCCCGAGGGTTTTTGCAGCCCCCCCTGACAGCCCCGCCGAGGTGAAGCTGTCTCTTCTGCTCTTGTGATCTGTCCTTTTGATTTCCTGCCGCCTGCCTGCTCCTCGTGAAGAGCCGCCTCCTGGGGAGGCCACTCCAGGCGGCCACACCGGCACAGAGCTCGTGCACCCAGCTCCCAGGCCCAGCCGGACGCGCTATTTGCATAATGGTTAATTGATTGTGGCTCAGGCTAATTGGTCAACAGAGCGGATTGCCAATAAACCGGCACCACGTTCCAGGAGTGGAATGGGACTAGAGGCCGTCTAAATTGCCAGCCAGGAGGAGATGCAGAAGCCGCTGCGCTCACCGCTGCTTGGAACTGTCTTTGCACGCAGGAAGTGGACCCCCAGAACCAGCCCTTGCGCGGCCTGGCCTCCCTGCCCCAGCCGCCCCCTCGCTCCTAGTCACAACCTGCTCCCCCCAGGAGCCCCCTCCCGCCCTCTCCCGTGCACTGCCATCCTGCGGGCTGCCTTCCCCCAGCAGCGAGCCTGAATAACAAATGAAGGCAGCTTCCCAAGGATATAGTTTTCTTTAAAGCCTTCAGTATGTAAAACAAGGCTGATTCGCTTATTTTTTTTTTTTTTTAGTCATGGGGGGTGCTTTTCTCTGGAGAGGCGGATGGGTGACTCACGTTTCAGAGCCCAAGCTGCCCCTCCTGCCCCTGGGGAGGTGGTCGGTTCTCCCCTGAGCAGTGCTTTCTCCACATGGCCTGCCTTCTCCCCTGACCCAGGCTCCCTCCCTGAGGGCGTATCTTGGGGCCAGGGCAGCCCTGTCTGAGCATTGTAGCTCAGGCTGGATCGGGAGACACGGTGGACTGACTGGCTCTGTCTCCCAGACAAGGGGCTTGTGGACACAGGCTGGATCCTTCTCTGGTGGGGGAGCATCCTGGGCCCTGCAGGGTGCTGAGCAGCGTCCCTGGCCTCCACCCACTCCATGCCAGGAGCACACCCCAAGTCGTGACAACCACAGATATCCCCAGACGTCGCCCAGTTCCGCGGGTGGGAACCCCTGCCCTAGACCAAGGGATGGCATCAGGGTGGGCGCCATGCCCTCACCCCAGTGCAGTCCAGCCTTCCCTGCCCTCAGCGTGGCTGTGGGACGACCCCATGTGTTTACCAGGTGCCCCGTGGGGTGCGGATGGTTCGGCACAGCAGCCTGAGCTCAGAGGACATGGCTTGCTCCCCGCCCGCCACCTTACACGGGGCTCTTCCGGAGCTAAATCTTGTCGGGCGAGCGTTGGGGGCTGTTTGTATTCTTCCCCTGATGGATGGGTCGCCTAAAACGGCAGCCTGGCTCCTGGCGGGTGTCCTCGGCCTCCCCACGCCTTGTGTTGCTGTGCGTTCCTGCGCCTTGCCTGAGCCGGAGCCCTCACAGTGCTCTCTGGCACCCACGCGGCGCTCCTCCATGCAGACTCTTTCCACGCGAGAAGTGCCATGTACACATGCTCCAGCATGTACGCGCTCCCTGCAGGACATCTGTGCACCCGCCTCACCACAGCCTCCCTGGCCCACTGCTGCTCTGTGAGCCCGGCTGGGCCCAGGCCTCGTCTCCCCTACCCCTCCGAGCTCCGTGCTCCCTGTCCCCTCCGGCTCTGCCTTGGCCTGTCGCCCCCGCAGCAGTGCAGGACACCACCACACCTCCGGCCCCGACTCCCGCCAGGGCTGGCGCACCCCAGCTGCATTCCTGAGCCCTCCCCACCAACAGGGACCTCAGCCCTCAGGGACAGAACCTCACGAGCACAGGGACCTGCCAGCACCTGCAGGGAGCATGCAGCCTCAGGGACTCACTCACTGTCTCCTGTCTCTTTCCTAGAGCTGCTGTTCATTTTCTCAAAGGTGAAATTCCTCAGCACAGGGTCTAGTCTTGGGGGCGGGGAGCACTGGGCCACTTGGGGGCAGGGGGTTGGGGGGCGGCTCTGAGGGCTCAGTCTGGGGCCAACCTCCCAGCCATCCCTAAGCCTGGGGCCAGGGCTGGGGCAGCCCCAGTCCTCCCCGCCCTGTGAGAAGCCCTCAGCCAGCGCGGCACGGAGAGCTGACGGCCCCACTCTGGCTGCTGCAGGTGGCCCGTGACTGGGTGACAGGGCCGGAGGCCGTCCACCCCGCCTCCTGCCATACAAGCTGCAAAGGACACCTGCTTCCACCTTGGAAATATTAGTGCAGTTATCTGAACTACGTCCCGACATTTGGCTCATAGGAATGAGCCCAGGGGCGTCCAGTTAAGCCTGGCAGGCTAAGTGCTTATTTATCTCCACTCTCTCCTGAAACGCCCCTGAAACGCCACAGAGTGAAGTGCAGAGAACAGGAGGGGGGGCAGTGGCAGCTGAGCATGTCTACAGGCTTTGAAAAGCAGGGAAGGGTGGGCAGGAGACCTCCTGGGCCAGTGACCCGGAGGACAGCCAGCAGGGAGCGGCTGGTCTGCACCACGGGGCCGCAGAAAGACACAGTGGGCAGACGTGGGCAGCTCCTGGGGGGCTGCAGGGGGAACGCACCACGGGGCTGCAGAAAAACAGCAGGCAGACATGGCAGCTCCTGGGGGGCTGGAGGGATGCGGGGATAACCAGCAGAAGGCAGTGGGTGGCTCTGGGCAGGAGGGAAGCGCCCTCCTGAGGTTGGCAGTGGGGCCCAGCTGCCAGCCTCACGTCCTCCCACCCCCAAGGCCAGAAGAGACAATAGAGGGGGTGGGGTCCTCTCCCAGAGAACAAAGGGGCCCAGTGGAGCAAAGCCACAGATGCGGATACTGGGGCTCCCCTAAAGTCACGGGCTCCTGCCCTCAGCAGCCCCTGCCACTGCCTTCACCAGGCCCATCTCACACACGGCTTGTCACCGTGCACAGAAGGATCAACGGCCAGGGGGCCCAACACATTGGAGGCCACGCTCCCATGACAAAGCAGGGCCTGCACAGCGAAGAAGGGAAGAGCTCTGGGGAAGGAGGATGCAGTGAGCGTGGGGCCCTGGAGCGGCCCGGGATTTTGCGTTATGGAAGAAGAGCCATTGCTGTGAAGAAGAAACGTTCCAGGAACGAGTGACTCTCGGATGTTACCATCTAGAGGAGAGAAGCGCCCTGGTGGATTGGGAGGCTCTTGAAGAAGCCCCTCCCACAGCACAGACGGACCGACAGAGCTGGAAGATACGAAGGATCAGGAAGTCAGAGGCATAGTCCAGGAAATCTAGCCCCTGATAGGAGTTTCAGAAAAAAAGAAACTTTGCATTTCCAGGTTTAAAAGTCCGGAAAGTCCATCCAAGAATGGAAATTACCCAAACGACAACACATCGCTGTGAAATTTTACAACTCCTGGATTAAACAAAGGCCCTGAAAGCTTCCAGAGCAAACAGATCACTAAACAGCTCACCAGACTGGGGCTGGGCATGGTAGCTCACGCCTGTGATCCCAGCACTGTGGGAGGCCAAGGCAGGAGGATCTCTTGAGGCCAAGAGTTCGGGGTCAGCCTGGGCAACATAGCTAGACCCTGTCTCTACAAAAAAAAAAAAGAACAGGAGACCCTATTAGCATTGGATCTACAATCATAATGCCATAAACTAAAAGACAAAGGAAAAAGGCCTTCAAAAGTCAGAAGAGGAATAATTCTCCCCAAATCTTTCACCCAGCCAAATTGTCAAGAAATGTGTGAGGAGAATAAGGATCTTTTTAGACACACAGAGTCTCGTATTCCATCTCCTTTCTCAGGAAGCTGCTGCAGGATGTGCTCCAGCTAAACAAGGATGTAAACCAAGGAAGCCATGGGATTGAGGAAACAAGATCTAACCCAGGAGAGTCAAGGGGAGTCTCAAGATCATGGGAGAAGGAACCAAGACCCCTAGGGTGTCATGGAGAGAAGGGGACACCCTGCACAGGAGACCACAGCAGGAATTTAAGAGCAACGGCAGGGAGCTCAGAGATACTAAGGAAGCTAGGTGTTCCTGAGGCCAGTTCCAGACCCCTGTTGGGGGGGTTGGGGAACGCAGCCCGAGTTGCTCTGTGGCTCATGGATGCACAATGTTTATGGGGCATAAAAGCGTACACGTGGAATTTGGCTGCAGTGGAAGACAGTGGCAGGTGCAGGGAGAGAAGGGGACGGTCATGGAGGCGAGCAAGGACGGCCACACCCTCAGCACCTGTGCCGGGAGCCAGACCCAGAAATAAGCATCGGGTGCAGAAACACGCGAAAGGGGATGAAGATGTCAGGGTCAGGAAGAGGCGTGCCCTTAGGACCCCACAGATGCCCCAAGTGATGGATGCCTCTCTGCCGTGGGCTGTGCCCCCCTTGCTGTGTCTGTGTATTGAGCCCTACCCAGTTCCATGTAGTGTGGGACCCAGAGGTCTCAGCCTGGCACCGCGCAGGTAGGAAAGGGCTGGGCTGCAAGGATGAGGCCCCAGAGCTCTGGTTGGACACCAGGACAGTCCTGGGCCCTCTGGGGCAGACACAGTAAGGCTTCAAGGCTGTGGGGGTGCACCTGGAAGGCTGTAGCAGGGGAGGGCCATGGTCAGAAGCGACCTCTAGGGTGGGTTTTCAGGGTGGGAGTGGAGGGAGGGACTGCAGTGGGTGGGAGAAGGGGCTATGGAGCTGGAGGCTGCCAAGGCCAGGTGAGTGGAGTAGGAGGGCACCCTTCTTCTGGTGTTGTCTGGGACCAGGGCGGGTCCACTGTAGGATCCTGGCCCTGCAGCCCTGGGGCATTCCCAGACCAGGAGGGCAGCCCACCTTGGGATGACAGTGGTTATAAGAGCCAGTTGCACCCGGCGCCAATCTGAAGCTTCCTATTCCTGAGCCTGCTATCTCCACATGGGGCAGGCACCCAGCATTTCCCCAGCCCTCAAGTGGAGCCTGAGGCTGCCTGCCCGGAGCCGTCCTTGGGCTGCTGTTGTGGAGAACGTTCTCTGGAGGGCAGGGGCAGCTCCCGTGTCCCCCACCCACCTCCTGCTCCCTGTGTTAGTGACTCTGGCCCCACGCCCGCCCCTGCCTGCTTCCCGCCCCCGCCCGGCCGCCCCACAGCGACCTTGTGTGCACCATGCTGTGTGATGCCATGCCTCTGGGCCACCCGCTTTCTGCCTTGAGTCATTGTGGTGGGCCATGCTGCAGACGTCGGGGAGCACTGATTCTAGCGAGTTAGGCAGCTGAGGAGCAAGCAGGGCTGGCAGTGACTAGTGTTCTAGGAAGGCTTCCTGGAGGAGGCGCCCCAGAAGCCAGCATGGAGCACAGGGCGGGCAGAGTGGCTGGGAGCAGCGGTGGGCAGGGGTCAGGTCCAAGTGTCCTGAGGGAGCATGGGCTGCTGCTGGCCCATGTGACAGCCTGGCTCAGGCAGAGGCGAGGAGGTCCTGGTGACAGAAGCCCCGCCAGCGGGCCCACCCCACCCCCGTCAGATGAACCTGCCCCACCCTGGTGACCACTTGGTCCTTGGAGGGGCAGCTGCCACAGGGACCCCTGTGGGATTGAGGTGACCGAGTCTGAGCCCACAGGGACAGGGGACACGGGAAGCACTCAGAAGCCGCAGCCGGCATTGGTAATTGTCCTGGAAACACTGGCGCTCCCAGCTCTGCCTGGCTGCTGGCGGGCTTGACGCGGCTGGCTCTCAACTGGGAAGGGGAGAAAGGCCTCCGGCGGGCTGGGCTGTGCAGCCTCAAGCTCATGGCCTAGTGAGGCCCCTGGCCAGGCCAGGGCTTAGGGCAGCTGCAGGGGGTGGGCCTGGAGGAGGTGTAGACATCACACGCCCAGGGGAGGCGCCAGGCCTCGGCTTCTCTGCACTCCTGGCTTCTGCCTGAGCTCCCTGGGAGCCACCCCCTCCGCATCTCCAAAAACTTTTGCTTCCTTCCTGGAAAGGCCCTGGAGGTCCCCGGGGGAACCTGGTGCGAGGCCCTGGCCGCTCAGCTGCAGGTTCACCCGGCTGTCGCTTTTCCTCCTTCCTTTTTCATCCCCCCTCTCTCTCATTTCTAAGAAGTGCTAGCTCAGCCAAGCTTGTAAGCCTTGGGCTGAATCCCTCACTTGGGACTGGTGTGCAGGGACCGGGACCTCCCTGATGTACCCCGGGATTGTGGGTGTCCAGGCTGGGCATACAGGATGCGCCTCCTCTTGGCCAACGCCTGACCTCTGAGCAGATCCTGGGCTCGGGATGCAGAGGAGGCCCTGGCAGACCCTGGGGTGTGGGCACAGGTCAGAGCAGCAGAGTATGAGCTGGGGCTTCCATGCGCCTCAAAGGCTGCAGAGAGAGGACCCAGGGAGTCGGGGACAGAGCCAGGTGCCCAGGACCAGGCATCCTGGGGAGTTGAGCAGAAGTCCTAGAGAAAAAACCCGTGAAATTTACATTCTAGACAAATTAGTCTGAAAGAAAACAGACACTGGAAAAAGACTGAGGAGGAGAGGAAACCAAGTCTAGAAAGGAAGAAAGAGCAGACCAAAAGGCCGGGGCTGTCGTAAGTGTCTTTTTCGTTCCGTTTGTCGTCTAGGCATTTTCCATGAGCTGCTGTTTCCCTCGGAGCTCACACTCCCTGTGTCTCTGTCCCGTGGCACACACGGCTCTTGCCGCCCCATCCCGCCCGTCATCCCACCTGGTGTCAGTCGGCTTCCCATCTCCAGCTGTCATCAGCGTCCCCTGCTTGACACCGTCCCCACCATGTCCATTGCCCCGTCTCCCTTCGGTCTCTCCTCCCAACACAGCTCCTGCCCTGCAAGAGCAGAACCCCACGCAGGGTTCCCTTTACCCCTGGCCTCCAGCCAGGAGGCTCCTGCTCGTCGGGCACTCTTCTGGGGGTGGGCGGGGGCTGCGCGCTGCCAGACAGAGTGCACAGACCGAGGGCTCTTCCTCCCTGGTCTCCCCTCCTGCCTGATAAACCTCCCTCTCCAGGTCTCACCGGAAACGGAGCCAGCCCAAGAAGCCCAAGCCCGAAGACCCCAAGTCCCCCGGGGAGGGTACGGCTGGGGCGACGCTCCTGGAGGAGGCTGGGGGCAGCGTGAAGGAGGAGGCCGGGCCAGAGGCTGACCCCGAGGAGGAGGAGGAGGAGCCGCAGCCACTACCACACGGCCGGGAGGCTGAGGGCGCAGAAGGTCAGTCCCTGCCAGCCCAGGCCTGGCACCTCTGCTTTCCTACCCCCAGTGGGCATCTCCTAGAAGGAACCAGTGCCTGCTGCAGCCAGAGTCCCCACTTTGTAAGAATCCCATTCAGTGGCTTTCTTGCCAGGGTGGGGCATTTCGTGAAAATAGACATTGTGAGGTGGAGGCCGTAAAAAAAGTGCCTGCTCCCCCAGAATTGAGAAGAGTAGTTACCAGAGGCCAGGCGCAGTGGCTCCCACCTGTAATCCTAGCACTTTGGGAAGCCAAGGTGGGAGGATCACTTGAGTCCAGGAGTTTGAGACCTGTCTCTACTTATGATTAAAAAAAAATTAACCAGGCTTGGTGGCTTACACCTATAGTCCCAGCTACTTGGGAAGCTGAGGTGGGAGGTTGAGGCTGCAGTGAGCCGTGCTTGCACCACTGCACTCCAACCTGGGCAACAGAGCAAGACCCAGTATCACACACACACACACAAAATAATAATAATAATAAAAAAATAAAAGACCAGGATGCTGTATGTGGCCCAGATGCTGGAACGTGCCTGCAGCGGCCGTGGCCACTTCTGAGCAGAGGGCCGGTTCTGACCCGTGAGCGGGTCTCCCACCTGCCCTCGGGCCTCCCAACTCTCCTGGGGCTGGTAAGACGGGGCAGCTGCCTTCCCACAGGAGTGTGAACCAGCAGTTGTGAACGGGGTGTGGGGGGCTGGGTGGCAGTCTCAGAAACATTCCCTTCTCCAGGGGGAGCTTTTGGCTGTGGAACTCCCACCTGTGAGTGTATAAAGGTTCCTGTTTCAGCGTTGACAGCATTTTGTTTCCGGTGACTGGGTTTTATCTTCTCAGTTTAGCGCTTTAGCTGCTTGGGAGTCTGCGCAAAGTGGCTGTTCCCTGCTAGGGCTCCCCGCTGGGAGCCCTTCCCTCTTCCCACCCTTCCGGGCGCCGTGTGTGGGGTGTGCCAGCCAGCCTGCCTCCTACCAAGGGCTACCCCCTGCTGTGGTGCCTGAGGCCCAGGTCATGGGGGCCACATTCGCCGGAGGGTCCTAGTCCTCAGTTTCCCTCTGTATGAGCCCAGCACGACCTGGTCTGCCTCCGAGGTGTCAGGTCTCCAGGACGTGCTGTGCCCAAGGTGAATATTGGCCTTGGAACATGGCAAGAGGCCCAACCATGGTGCCATTCAGCAGACGTGAGGCCCCTCCCACCTGCCAGGGGCAGCCGTGGGGCACCTGATCTGTAACGATGGGGTCATGGCCCTTCCAGTGCTCCAGGAGGCAGGCACAACCCCTGCCCTCCCCATATACATGGGGCAGGTATTGAGGGTCACAGCTGGCCAGTGGCTGTGGGCCTGAGGCAAGAAAAGTGAGCATCCCTGGGGGAGAGAGCAGAGCCCGGGGGTGAGTTTGCTCCTGACATGCGACTCACTCAGTGGGGCATGTGGGCTCTGTGTCTGTTCAGCACGCCTCAGGAGGGTCTGCTGGCCTAGAGAGGCAAGACGAGGAAAGCAAAGGCATCGTGGGTAGAAAGGAAAAGCACAGCTGTCGTGGCACTGTTCGCATGTAGCGACCATTCTCTACTGAGAAGCAGCAAGCAAGTCTACAGGCGGAGCCACACGGTGACTCGGGGATCGAGCAGAGCTGCCGGAGATGAGCGACGGGCACAGAAACGCGATCGCGCCTCTCATCTGCGAGCTGCTCGCAGCAAGCACGACTCCCAAAGATACCCCTTATGGTGCTACCAAACAGAGATAATGGATCTTGGAATAAACCTAATCAAAAAAATGATCTTTATGGAGAAAATTAGAGACTTTTTTTGGAAATAAGAAAGAATTGCTAAATAAACAGAAGAATGTACCAGGTGTTAGGAGAGCTCCTGAGCAGACAGCTGACGGCTCCCCCCACATTCTCTGCAGGTTCAGTGCAGCCCCATTTGGGATCCCAGCAGGGTTTGCTGATTTAAACGCAGGCGGATGAAAGCCCAAGGCCTGTCAAGAGGCCAGGGCCGCCCTTCCAGAAGGCAGGGCTTGCCACAGAGCTTGCAGGACCCAAGCAAAGATGGCAAAGGGTCTAGGAATAGGAATCCCAGAGCAGTGGACGTGGTGTGAGACCTGGAGTCCCCTCCTTCCCCCTGTCCACGCTGCCACCTCTGTGAGCGCCCTGTGGCTGCTGAAATGAATGACCACGACCTTGGTGGCATAAAACTACACATGCTCCTTCTCTCACAGTGCTGGAGGTCAGCAGCCTGACACAGGCCTCACTGGGCTAAAATGCTGTGGGCAGGGTTGCTTCCTCCTGGGGGCTCCAGGGAAGAACATGTGTCCTGCCTTTCTCAGTGTCTAGAGGCGCCCACATCCCTCGGTTCAGGGCCCCTTCCTCCCGCTTCACAGCCACAGTGCAGCCTCTTCCGGTCTCTCTCTGACTCTTACCTTCCTATCTCCTACCCGGGGAGGACCCTGGGTCCCTGTGTCACCCGGATGCTCTCCTGTGTCAGGGTCCTTCACTCAGTCCCACCTGAATGTTCCTTCTGCCACGGGAGGGGACAGATTCCCAGGCTCCAGGGATGAGGATGCAGACGCCTTTGGGGTCCTTCCTCTGCCTGCCACATGCCTAGGCATTTCTGTCCAAAGAGAACCGGCAAACCGGAAACACAAAGCAGGAAAGTATCTTTTTAACCCAAAGCTAAGTGATTCTTTATGAAAAAGCACAAACCAGAAAAATAAAGATGGACAAATTCAGTGACTCAAATACGCTGCTGCGAGGATGAACCGTAAGAAAAATGAGAAGACAAGCCGATAGGTAGGGAAGATACTTGCCACCCGTCACCGACCAAGAGCAGATAAGCATGCCTGAGGACCAGGAGGGGCTCAGCCCCCCAAGGGAGAGGGCACAGAGGAGGAGACCCCTGAGGCTGACGAGCCCAGCCTGCTCTGGGAAGCACTGAGGAGATGCTGCTGTGTGCTCCTCGGACCACCAGAGGTGAAAACTCCCACCGTGCCCAGCCCTGGAAGCCGGTGCAGCAGGCAGCCCAGTCCCCTGCTGCATGGGACCTGCATGAGTCCAGCTGCATTGGAGATGGACCTGGCCTCATCCAGAGAAGTGGAGCATTTGCAAACTGCACACCCAGAGCTTCCCTTGGGGCACGTTTCCTGGAGAGACCCTTGCCAGCGGCGGGCACTAGGACTGTGCAGACACAGGAACAGGCAAACTAACCAACCTCCATCGATGGAGAGGGACGGGGAATCAGCACCGCCTCATGCCCTCGTCTGCCCCGCAGGCATGAGGGCTGGAGGCCGCTGCTCCGCGCCCCGTGGCGCTCAGACATGACCTTGCGTGGCACAGGGCTTCTCATATGCTATGCTCCGTTTGTTTAAAGCCCACAGATGGGGCGGCTGAGATGACTGAAATGTACAGTCTCACACCTGTGGAAGCAGGAAGCTCACGGTCCAGGTGTCAGCCAGGCTGGCCCATTCCGAGGACCCAGGAGGATCTGTCCCGGGCCCCTGTCCTGGGCTTGGAGGCGGCACCTTCGCGTTCCCGTGGTGGTCTCCCGAGTGTGTCTGCCCAGACTCCCCCCTTCCTAAGGACACCGGCCACGCTGAGCCCGGCCCGCCCCGAGGGCCTCATAACTCATTGTGTCTGCAGTGATGCCCTTCCCAAACAAGGCGGCATCCCAGGTCCAGAGGCTAGGACTGCAACCCCATTCACCAGCACAGGGCGAGGGGCTGCCTGTGGGGCGGGGGCAGGCACAGGTGCCCATTTGTGCTGTCATTCTGCAGGGCCTGTGTCTACGCTGCAGGTCCGCTGGGGTCTGGGAAATCCTCAGAAATAATGCAGACTCCAGCAGGCAAGCCGGGTGCCTGAGCGTGGGCCGTGCTCGTAGAGGATGAGTCCCTGGGCTGGCTGCGGTAGCAAAAGGCCTCGTGTCTTCTGAGCAGGAGTCTGCGTTTGATTCTGGAGACTGTGAGCCCCAGGCGAGGTCGGCAGGGGAGTGGGGGATGGGTGCAGTTCAGGGTCTGCTCCAAGGGGGACTGTGGGATGTCCCTGGAGGGACCGGCACGGGACAGGGGGATGGCTGAGCCATGACCGTTCTCCGTGTTGGGAGCTGCATGGGCCACCTTGAGCTTGGGCCTTGTGAAAGTGCCTTTCTCATGGGTCAGAACGTGCTGGGGGCTGTGCGTGGTCTCACAGGACAGGGGTGAAAACAAGTGGGCAGAGAAAGATCCAGGCTTGGGTTTGGGGACCTGGGCCCACCCAAGCCCGTCGGTTAACTGCCCATGCGACCCTGAGCTGGGACACTGCCTTGATGGGCCTTTCAGGAGGGCAGAGACGAGAGAACACACATCCTCCCCAGGCCAGCGCAGTGTGGGGAAGTGAGGCTGCTGCCGCCGCTGCCATCAGTGGGTTTGGGCAGCGAGGAAAGTGGCCCAGTCCTGGGGAGGCGTTTACAGAGTGGAGGCGGCTGGTCAGAGTCTGGCCTGGGTTCTCAGTGGGGCCTCCTGGGAGGGGTCGCAAGGATCCCCGGTACCACGGGTGTCTTCCTCCCTCTTGAGCAGACTCCAGGGGCTGGCCAGCCTCAGGCTGGAGGAAGGGCGGCCACCACCTTCTGCGACTTGGTTTACCCAACTGGCTAGCAAAGGACTGTGGCTTTGCTTCTTTTCTTTTTCTTTTGAGAGAGTTTCACTCTGTCACCCAGGCTGGAGTGTGGTGACGCGATCTTGGCTCATGCAACCTCCACCTCCCAGGTTCAAACGATTCTCCTGCCTCAGCCTCCCAAGTAGCTGGGATTACAGGCACCCGCCACCATGCCCTGCTAATTTTTATATTTTTAGTACGGACAGGGTTTTACCATGTCGGTCAGAATGGTCTCCAACTCCTGACCTCAGGTGATCCACCCACCTCATCCTCCCAAAGTGCTGGGATTACAGGCCTCAGCCACTATGCCCAGCCTTCTTTTCTTTTTTTTTTTTGAAACCGAGTCTTGCTCTGTCACCCAGGTTGGAGGGCAGTGGTGCAGCCATGGCTCACTGCAGCCTTAGTTTCCTGGGCTCAAGCAATTCTCCCACCTCAGCCTCCTGAGTAGCTGGGACTGTGGACGTGCACCACAACTCTGCTCATTTTTCAAAATTTTTAGTAGACATGAGGTCTCGCTATGTTGCCCAAGCTGCTCCCAAACTCCTGGGCTCCACCTCAGCCTCCCGAAGTGCTGGGATTACAGGTATGAGCCACTGTGGCCAGCTCTCTTTTAATTAATGTGACTTATTTACTAATCTGCCCAAGCCTACCGACGAGACAGCCACACCCTTCCCAGCCCTGGCCTTACCTGTTCTCACTTGGGCCTCACTGTGGCCTTGGCCCCCGAGAGACTCCGGTTCAGGGAGCTGGTTCGCCTCTGGTCTCCCCTCCCCATGCGTGGTCCTGGCTGGATGGGCGGCTTTCCCTCCCCGACTTGCCCGCTGGAGAGAAGCCTGCGCCACGTGGGAGGGAGTGGAAACCAATGCCCCATCTAGCCGCCTGGTGTAGGCGAGGCCCTAGCCTGGCCACTCACCATCCTGCTTAAAGATGTACAGGGCAACTCACCCCTCCCGAGATTTCCGGGGGTCCACACACCCTGTGCAGTGGTCACAGTGCCAGGAGGCTGGACCTGGTGCATCTCTGAGGCCTGTGGCTTCCACGGGTCCCTGAAGGGATCAACCCCCTACAGAAAGGCCAGGGACCAGCGAAGAGGGTTAGGGGCCACCTTGGTGCCATGTCAGGGTCTCTGCCCAGGGAGGGCTCAGGGCTGGCGCTCACCCCCCCACCACCAACCGACCTGGACACCCTTATCTCTGTTCCACGACAGAGACTCCTTCTGAGGAGGACCCACTCTGGCAAGGGCGGGTGTTTTCTTGGACACAGCCCTTCTCCCAGGAGCCCGCAGTCCCAGGAACCTCTGGACAGGAGATTTATCTCGAGAGAGCCTCACAGATGCATATTCACAGTCAGGGGCGCCACAGGAAATGCATGCCACAGGGATGCGTGAAAGATTTCCTAAAGCGGTTTCTGGTCCTCCTTGAATGCCAGTTTCACGCCCCTAAAAGCTATGATGCTGAGGCACCTTTCAGGGCCTAGCAGTGGGGTGTGGGGTTCCGTGTTTTCATATGGAACAAGCTGGGAAAGGGCAGGCACCTCTTGCTCATGGGGCCGGGAGTCATCAGCATCGGGGAGGAAGCCCCTCGGGAGGGGAGGGGCCTGAGGCACAGTTGGGAGGCGGCTTCCCAGTGGCCGCTGGCGTCCCCTACCCCATTCTTACTGGCTGCTTTGAGGTCCGGGAAGAGCGGCCGCCCTATTGCCCAGCCCTAGGAGGGACTAGCAGCCCCACCAGCCAGCGCTGACCCCAGAGCCAAGCAGAAGGCAGGAAGGTGGCCTCGTCCACCTCTCCTGAGCCTGTGGGGAGGCCCCGCCTCCTAGAAGAAGGCCTGCAGTGCAGGACACACAGGGTCGGGGGGGGCAGAGCCAAGATAGGGACCCAGGAGGGCTGGCACAGTGCTGTCCCGCCTCCCAGAGGGGGAGAAGCTGCAGTGAGCACAGCAGCCAGCCCCCAGCCCTTCCCTCCCCTCACCCTGGAGCGCCGCTCTCAGGAGAGGCTTCGTGGCTGGCGACTGGCTTTAGGACACGGCAAGCAAAGGCCACCATGTCCTCCGTCTGGAGAGCGGCCCCAGCTCACAGTGAGGGGCTGTGAGCTCAGCCCGGGGATCCCCCAGCACATTCCAGCTGGGCCTCGGGGACCGTCAGGCACACCCGGCTGTGGGTTCAGCATGGGAGGGTGGCGGTGTTGGAGGGGGTGGCCAGAGAGCCCCTGAGACCGGGGCTGGCTTGGCCCAGGCATGGCGGCCAAGCACAAAACTTGAGGGAGGGCTCTGGAAGCCAGGCCTCCGCTGGTGGCTTGATTTCTGCAGCCTTGGGGCAGGGACTGAGCGGTGTCCTTGCAAATGAGTGGTTTCTTACCCCCCCCCCACAGGGCAGCCTGGGCCTCCGGGCCTGTCTTGGGGTTTGCTGGAGGCTCTGGTGGAAACCCAGGTGCTGAGGAGAAGTGACCCCAGTGCCCCAGGCAGGCTAGTGAGCCCTGATGGTGGGGGTTCTGCTGTGACACCTTCCCTCTCCCCTAAAAAGAGTGCTAGCAGGTTCTCAGCTGGCTGCCCTCAGGGGCCTGGGCGGGTCCTCAGCTGGCTGCCCTCGGGGGCCTGGGTGGGTTCTCAGCTGGCTGCCCTCGGGGGCCTGGGCGTACCCTGGGCCCCATCTGTACCATGGTCCCTGCTCCCCTCCCTCAGGCCGGGCAGGTGAGGGGTGTGCCAAGGCCTCTGTGGAGTGTGGTCCCTGGGGCAAGCACAGAGCCCCGAGAAATGGCTGCGGAGTGTGCTGCCGTCTTTCGGTGTCCTTCCTGGTCTTGGGCGTCTCCCTCTAACAGGGTCCCCGGTGTGTCTGCCGGGGCTTCACAGAGCCTGGGAGCCAACGGGGAAAGGGCTGGAAACTTGTTATTGCAAGTTTGAGAATTCAGGGCGCCAGCAGGCGCGGGCTGTGTGTGGAGTGCCATGAGGCTGCCGGCATTGTCATTCACTGCTGTCTCCAGGCAGGGGATGGGGTGGCACCCATCAGCCGGGCACCCGAGGCTCAAATTATGTCCTCCTTTGTCTCCCATGCCTGGTCCCTCTGGGAGACAGAACTAGGCAGCCGGCCGGGGAGGGCTGTAGGGAAGCGGGACTTGGGGCCATCCCTGTCCTTGGAGGAGGAGGGAGAGAGCCCTACAGTGTGGCCCTTGGTGAGAGGACAGCCCCTGGGAGGCCTAGGGGCCGATGTTGGCCTCAGCTGCCACCCAGCCTTGCCTCCCGAGCAGAACCAGGGCCTGGGGCGGTCGTACCAGTCGCCGCTCAGGTCCCAGGAGGCCCCGTGGGTGGGGGCAGGATGCCAGCCCCTTAGAGAGGTGGGGACTCCCCAGGGACCCTCCGAGCAGACACCTGTGGTCTCATGTGAGGACAGCCTGGCTCTGTGTTCTTGGCCCCACAGCCCTGGCTGGCGTCCCCTGTGCGTGGAGCTGTCTGTTGTGTGTGAGGACAGCCCAGTTCTGCATCCCTGGCCCCCACAGCCCCCGCTGGAGTCCCCTGTGCGCGCACCTGCCTGTTGTGTGTGAGGGGTGGGTGGGGGTGCCGGGCGGGGGCTCTGATGAGCGTTTCCTCATTGCCTCCTTCCCCACTTCCTCATGTGTGCACTGAGCAGCCCTGCAGCTGGAGGCCATGAGGTTGTGTCCTGGAATCTTCCTCCCTCTCCTGAGACCATCGATGCCCCAGGTGGGGCCCTCCTGGGCCAGATCCCATGCCAGCCCCCACCCCTGGAGTTGAACCCGACCGGGTGGCCCTGGCTCAGGAAGCCGGCCCAGCCGTGGGGGAGCCTGAGTCCCAGTCCCCGGTGAGCCTGGATGGGCACCGCAGCCTGCAGTGTGGTAGGCAGATCAGATCTGAGTGAGGCTGGGCAGGCGCTATCATGGGCGAAGGAATATGGGATTTCCTTAGGGGAACAAAGCTGTTTGTCCTCAAGTGCCTTTGACACTCGCAGGACGGTGGCTTTCCTGACAGGTGCGCAGGGTGAGGCGTGCGGCCTCTGCAGTCTGCCGGGGCTGCTCCAGCTTCCTGTGGTGAAGCTTCCAGCCCTAGTGAAGGAGCCCCTCCCCTCTGCATCTCCATGCCACGCCTCCACTCCCAGCCTGCCAGGGAGCGGGTGTCTCCCCTCTGGCATCCGCAGAGGAAAAAGTGTTTCTTCCCACGCCAGCCTGTCTGCCGTGTCCACTGTTTACCTCCCCTGGCCAGATAACAGCGGAGGGGCCAGATACCAGTGGAGGGGGTCAGATAACAGTGAGGGGCCCAGATACCAGCGGAGGGGAAGACTGGAGGGGAAGACCGCACTCCCCACAAGGCCAGGCTGGTGGTGTTCCAGGCTCCCCTGCCGGGGTGGAGGTCAGGGAGGAGCCTCGCCAGTGTCCCCAGTGCCCCAGAGTGCTCAGGACTAGCAGGGGTGGGGGCCAGGGCAGTGGCAGGGGCTGCCTTCGCCTTATGGCTGCTTGCCTGTCCCTCTTGGTGGGCGTGTGCCTGCCAAGGACACCGTGGGCGGTCCCTGAAGCCTGAAGATGGAGCTGGGGTGGGTGTGGGGAGGAGAGCTGGAGCAGGGAGGGCAGGGCCGCCTCCATCCCTGGGGGAGGCTGTGGGCTGGGGGCCCCTCGTGGGAGTGGGTGGGGCAGTGTGACTTCCTCCTGGCTGCACGGTCTGCTGGGGGAGGGTCCTCACTTGACCCTTCCTGGGGTCAGCGTGGGTCAAGGGTTAAGTGTCATTCCCGGCCCTTGGCAGCCTCGTCACTGAGGCTCTCAGCACTTACTGCTGGTCCTGGCATCTTGGACTATGGAACTGGGGGCAGCGCGTGGTGGGTTATATAGCAAGTAGTAAGATGTGGGCACTGTGCTCCAAACCAGAACCCGTTAAGTGCCACACGGTCAACAGTTTAGTGTGCAGAGACGAATTTCCTTCCCTTGATTTTTCCTTTTTTTTCCAGCCTGTTGGGGGAGGTGGAGGTGGTGAAATGTTAGTAGAGTGACCAGTTCATCCTGGTCTGCTTGGGGCCTTCTAGTTTTAGCACTGAGAGCCCCACAGCCTGAGAATCCCTTGACACCAGCCACTATCCCTCTTCACAGAGTGTCTGAGAGCCCTGGGGCCCAGAGACACACAGATGGGGCCTGAGCCCCTGTCCCCCTTCTCCAGATGGAGCAGGCAGAACCCTGGGGCTCCAGGGCTCACAGTGTTCTGGGGTCCACAGTGCACTCTGCAGCCAGGCTGGTCTTCCTTGAGGACAGGGCTCCGAGGTGCCATGCCACAACTTACCCTGAGCGCAGTGGCCCTCAGAGGGATCGCCCCAGCACAAACTTCCCACAGCCCGACACACAGCCCCGCTGGGCCGGGCCCTCCCGGGGACTCCAGGGCAGAAAGCTTTCCCAGCATCTAGAGGCCCCTGCATCCCTCAGCTCAGGTCCGTTCCTTTCCCTTCACAAGCACAGTACAGCCTGTTCTAGGCTTTCTCTCACTCTCACCCTCCCGCCTCATCTTGTGGGGGCCCCGTGAGGACTTTGGGTCTCCCGGATCATCCAGGATCACCTCCCATTTCACTCAGTCCCACCCACAGAGTCCCCTCTGCCAGAGTCCCCCATGTCCCTCTGTCATGTTCCGCATCCACGTATCTGGGAGAGTTGGGACCCGCACGACTCTGGGGCACTGTGATTCAGCCAGCCAGGCTGCCCATCCCAGTTTTATTTGCTTTACTCACACCCATCCTGGCCCCAAAGTAAAATGCCACCAAAGACATATGTCACCTGGCCCCTCGCCGTCATCTGTCAGGAAATGTCCCCAGTGCTGGCCCCGGGGAGTTCCACACAGAAGGGTGTCGGGCCCTGCAGGCCCGTCTGACGCTCCTGGTCCGCTCACGTGACCGCCGGGTTGAGGTTCATTAAGATTTTGTGCGTTGTTCAAGGTTTTACTTCTGTCAGAAGCAAAACCCTTACCGTTTCCACATCAACAGAAGAAACGTAAACAATTCAGATCCTCGAGAACACAAAAAGTGCTTCTCCCACACCCCCACCCGGGGAAGTGCCGCTTGGTGCGGCCCACCCAGGTGGGAGCCCGGAAGACAGAGCAGCTTCCTCTGGCTGGGTTTGGTGATGCGTCTCCTCACCTGCTGTGACCCCAGAAGGCACCTAGAGCAACACCTGGTGGGTCCTCACAGGCCTTGGCGGGCGAGTGCTGCTGCTGCGCCTGCGTTCTGGGGAGACCGAGGCCCTGGGGGTGCCTGGCCTGGTGCCCCTGTGGTGATCTGAGGTGGCCCAAAGCCTGTGTTCTCTGCCCCCGCCATGCTCGTGTGGTCTCTCTGGGCTGGAAAGGGCCCTCGACCATCCCAGCCAAGGTTGGGGGATTTCTGGGGAGCGTGGGACCAGCACCTGAGCCCAGGTTCTCCTCCCTGACCGCCCTCTCCTCTCCCCACAGAGGATGGGAGGGGCAAGCTGCGACCAACCAAGGCCAAGAACGAGCGGAAGAAGAAGAGCTTCGGCCCGCTGCCCCCGCAGCTGCCGACCCCGCCTGCTCACTTCCCCTCGGAGGAGGCGCTGTGGCTGCCATCCTCAATGGAGCCCACGGTGCTGGGCCCGGGCCCTTCGGCCACGGAGGAGAGCCCCCTGCCGGCGCCCCTCAACGTCGTGCCCCCTGAGGTGCCCAGTGAGGAGCTAGAGGCCAAGCCTCGGCCCATCATCCCCATGCTGTACGTGGTGCCGCGGCCCGGCAAGGCAGCCTTCAACCAGGAGCACATGTCCTGCCAGCAGGCCTTTGAGCACTTTGCCCAGAAGGGCCCAACCTGGAAGGAGCCAGCCTCCCCCATGGAGCTGATGGGGCCAGAAGACGGTGGAGCCAGCAGTGGGGCTGGTCGCGTGGAGACCAAAGTCCGGGCCGGAGAGGGGCAGGTGGGGTGGATGGGGGCAGGCGGGGAGAAGGGGGGCCAGTGGGGCAGAGGGGAGCTGGTGGCAGAGGAGGCAGGAGGCGGGGAGGAGGAGGGCTGGTGGCAGGGGAGGCAGGAGGCGGGGAGGAGGAGGGCAGGTGGGGCAGAGGGGAACTGGGGGAGTGGGGCAGAGAGGAGTGGGCGGGAGGGCTGCCTGCTGGTCTCACAGGGCACGTGGCGTGTCTGTAGTTAGAGAACAGAGGAGCCCTGTGGCCTTTTGCTGGGACTATCACCCCAGGGGAGGAGACTCAGGCCTCAGGCACACTGAGCCCCTGTGTGGCTCCAAGGGAACCCCACCCAGGGGTCTGTAGTGGGGCCCTCACTGCAGCCTGTTGTGTGTTTCAGGCACCATCCACATTTTCCAAATTGAAGATGGAGATCAAGAAGAGCCGGCGCCATCCCCTGGGCCGGCCGCCCACACGGTCCCCGCTGTCGGTGGTCAAGCAGGAGGCTTCAAGTGACGAGGGTGAGTGGAGGACCCCAAGTCGGCTCTCGGCCCAACTCTGCTGCTGCTCGTGGGGGGCCCGGCTCCCCTGTGGCCTCCGGTCTCCTCCCCTGAACCCAGGCCTGTGGCTCTGCCACCTTCTCTGTAAAATGGGGGTTGCAGGCACTTGGAATCGCCAGGCCTGGCACCGCATCCTCCATGCAGACCCGGCTCCTGCCAGCACCCCTCCCCCAGGCCTGGGCTGGGTGCCCCTGCCGGCTCCCAGGTGCACGAGGCTGCACTTCCTCCCTCTCACAGCCTCGGACCTGCTCGATACCATTGTCTGCTCCTGTTCTCGAGTGTTAACAGAGCATGACTGTGTGCATGGCAGGGGCCCCGGGGGTGGGGGGCGGGCAGAAGTGCTGGCCACCCCTACCAGATGGAGGGGATGGAAATGGGCTCAGAGTTCCGGGGTAGCCAGGTGGGGCCTGAGAGCTCAGGTGGGGTCAACATATATCCTCTCCCAGCTTCCAGCTTGTTTCCAGTGCCAGCGTTCCCACAGCCATGTCCATGCTAGAAATGGCCAGCAGTAGAAGTCTGTTCTCAAAAGTATTGCGGCTGCCTCGGGGGCAGGGGGAAGTCCACTGTATTCAAGTTGCATGACCAGAGGAAAACCCCTCACCCAGCCTGGTCACCCAGGCAGGTGGTAACTCCAGGACAGGTGGTAACCCCAGGGCAGGTGGTCACCCCCGAAAGGTGGTCACCCCGATGGGTGGTCACCCAGGGCAGCCTGTCACCCCCGATAGGTGGTCACCCAGAGCAGGCGGTCACCCCCGATGGGTGGTCACCCCTGGCAGGCGGTCACCCCCGATAGGTGGTCACCCAGAGCAGGCGGTCACCCCTGGTGGGTGGTCACCCAGAGCAGGCGGTCACCCCTGATAGGCGGTCACCCCTGGCAGGCGGTCACCCCCTATAGGTGGTCACCCCTGGCAGGTGGTCACCCCCGATGTGTGGTCACCCCTGGCAGGTGGTCACCCAGAGCAGGCGGTCACCCCCGATAGGTGGTCACCCAGAGCAGACGGTCATCCCCGATAGGTGGTCACCCAGAGCAGGCGGTCACCCCCGATGTGTGGTCACCCCTGGCAGGCAGTCACCCCCGATAGGTGGTCACCCAGAGCAGGCGGTCACCCCCGGTGGGTGGTCACCCAGAGTAGGCGGTCACCCCCGATAAGCGGTCACCCCTGGCAGGCGGTCACCCCCGATAGGTGGTCACCCCTGGCAGGTGGTCACCCCCGATAGGTGGTCACCCAGAGGAGGCGGTCACCCCCGGTGGGTGGTCACCCCTGGCAGGCAGTCACCCCCGATAGGTGGTCACCCAGAGCAGGCGGTCACCCCCGATAGGTGGTCACCCAGAGCAGGCGGTCACCCCCGATAGGTGGTCACCCAGAGCAGGCGGTCACCCCCGATGTGTGGTCACCCCTGGCAGGCGGTCACCCCCGATAGGTGGTCACCCAGAGCAGGCGGTCACCCCCGACAGGTGGTCACCCTGGGTAAGCAGTTATCCAGGACAGGCTGTCATCGGGACAGGTGATCACACGTGTAGGGAGGCAGCTGCTGTTAGAGATTCCCGGCTTCGCTCTGCTGGCTGGGCTGCCCACGATGGGCGGTTCGGGGCCGGGAAGCTCGTGCCTCCCCATGGAAGATTCCTCCCAGGGCTGAGCACAGGCCATCCGGGCCTTGGAGAGGTTGGAACAAAAGGCTCCCGCGAGGCTTTGAGTGGGAGGGGAGAAGACGGAATCTTCGATTTCACCCTCATCCGAGAGCTGCTGTCTTGTGTGCGGAAGTCCTGCTAAGCCAATTTTTCATCTTCCGCTTTTGCCTTTCACTGGGGATGCGTGTAGAATCTGAAAATGGTCTGGATGGCGTCTTTCATCCTGCATGCAATTTGAGGGGTAGGGAGAGGAGGGTTCTAGAAGCCCCTGGGATAACAGGGCGGGAGCTCCCAGGAGTGGAGGAATCAGCAGGGGAACAGAGGCGTGACCAGGGGCCTCTCGAGCTGCCTTGGGAAGAGGCCTTGCCTTCTACCCGGATCTCTTTCCAGAAGGCACCTCCAGGGCCTCCGTGGACTCCCCCACTCCCCACACCCCACTGTGGCCCTTTGGTGAGACCGGAGTATTTGCCTGTGAGATCATCACGGCCCCAGAACCCCAGGTATCCTGGGGTCGTGAGTGACAGACACAACCAGTGGGTCCGTTCTCATCCCCAGGGCTTCAGGGCCACTTAGGGCCTTCCCTGGGCTCAGCTGGCGGGACTGTTGCGTTTGAGTTTTTAGAGGAGTCTTGGCCTAAGGGCTTCCTGAGTTCACCGTGGGAGTCCTGGGTCTCCACCTCAGGGAGCCTGCCCTGCCCTCCTCTAGGTGAACCAGGGGCAGTGCCACAGCTGGACTGATCCCAGGACCCCAGGATCCACTTTAGGTTGGGCTGAGGGTTGGGCCACAGGAATGGGCACCCCACTTCCTGGGGACAGCACCCCTGTGTCCACAGGAGATGCAGGGAGGGGAGGTGGGGAGATTGAGGCGTGACAGCTGGCAGTGGAGGCCTTTAGAGTCCAATGGGAACAGGCGACAGGCGGGAGAGAGACAACTGTGGCTTCTCACCAGCAGCCCTCACCAGAGTTTCCCTGTCACGCACCTCTTCCCGGCACAGGCTGCCTTGGCCTCCTAGCCCTGGGCATAGCCCCTCCTGACTCCCTGCCACACTCCTCCGGCACCTCCCTTGAGTTCAGGGAGTCTGTGCCTGCCCAAGACAGGAAGGACAGTGTCTCTGAGTCTCTCTGGTCACTGCCGACGCCCCCACACATACTCAGACCCCAGGATGGGTGTAGGGCAGCCGGGGCAGGGCTGGACACTGAGTTTGGCCACTCCTTGGCCCGGAAGGCCCCGGGCGAGTGGACGGCTCCAGATGTTCAGGGAGAACCAGGTGTTGGGGGAGGGGCTCCGAGGAACCACGTTTGGGGGCTCCGGCCTTGGGTAGCAATCGGCTGAGATAGACGTGTCCCCTCCTGTTGATGGGATGGGACGCTGCAGTGCCAGCTTGATGGGCATCGTGGAGAATGGGGCAGCCAGGAGGCAGGTGGAAGGGGAGCTATGGGCCAGGGACCCTGTGGGCAGCCAGGGCTATAGACCCAGGGCCATCTCCTGGGCAGTTGGTTGGATGAGTTTTTAGGGGACTCAAGTGTCTCTCCCTCTCCCCCGTTCTTCTAGAGGCGTCCCCTTTCTCCGGGGAGGAAGACGTGAGTGACCCTGAGGCCTTGAGGCCGCTGCTGTCCCTGCAGTGGAAGAATAGGGCGGCCAGCTTCCAGGCCGAGAGGAAGTTCAACGCGGCAGCTGCGCGCACGGAGCCCTACTGCGCCATCTGCACGCTCTTCTACCCCTACTGCCAGGTGGGCAGCGGGCCTTGCAGGTCCCAGGGAACCCCAGAGGCAGGGGCAGCGGGAGAGGGCGAAGGACCGGGCACCCCCCATGCCTCACTCTCTCACGCGGGGCGGGGTGTTGGCCAGCACCCTGAGTTGTGAGGGCTTGTTCCTGACAGCTGTAGGCGGAGCCAGGTCTCTGGGTTTTGTGGGAATGAAGCTTACCAACATGCACATCCGCAGCGTGAGCCATGGTGGACGGGGCAGAGGGAGGGTGCGGAGGCTCGGGGTCACTGGCCTCAGGGAGCGCCCAGCCTGAGGGGTGCTGAGAGGGGCCGGGTGGTGTGGGGTGGAGTGAAGGCCCGGGTACACCACCTGAGTGGCCGGGGGGGCTCCTGCAAGCCCTGGCCTGTCTCACTGAGCTGGGCGCCTGGCCGAGGTCCCGTTTCTGGTACTCTTTCCACGCTGGCCTCGCCTGTCCTCTGCACCCAGATGGGGGGCTGGCCTCTGCCCACGGCCATCCCAGGCATCACCCACCCAGCCCAGCCATTTTCCTCAGAATCTCTTGTATCCCCCCTCCTCTCCTTCCCTGAGTGTGCAGCCTCCCCAGGACAGGACCTGACCCACGTGCTTTGCACTCCCAGCTCCTAGCCCATGCCCAGCATGTCCAGGCATTGGCAGAGCTGCCCTGGGTCGGGGACCTCACCACCTGTGCGCGGCTGGGTCTCGGTGGACAGAGCCAGCGAGGGTGCTGTGCCGAGGGTGGCGAGCCTGTCTCGGGGCCCTGCTGCTGGGAGCTGCCCGCACCTGCATCTGTGAGCTGGATTTAGTGCTTTGGTTCCTGAGATAGACAAGACCTGACAGGCTTCACCGTCTCCAGGCACTTGCTGTCCTTTGTGAGGCCAGAGAGGCTGCTGGGAGCCACAGGGCCGGGAACGCCGCTTCAGACATGCGTCTTCCTAACTCCCCTTGCCAGGCAGAGTGCGGAGACTCATTCTCACACACACCCCCCAGCCTACCCCAGCGCCAGGGGCCACCCAGCACCAGGGGCCGTGCAGGCCGGCCTGAGCTCTGCGTCTGGACGTGACCCTCATGGGGACAGGGTCAGAGAGCGTTTGGGGATCCCGGCTTTCTGGAGGAGTGGGAAGAGGGGCCGAGGTGGCTCTGGGCATCTCCCCGACCTCCCCCCCAGAGCCAGGGGACATCGAAGCCCGGGGCAGGTGCCCTGACAGAGGTCTGTGCCGCCCACCTGCCTACCCTGCACATGGCTCTGTCCCCTGAAGGCCCCCTCTCCCCTCCAGGCCCTACAGACCGAGAAGGAGGCACCCACAGCCTCCCTCGGAGAGGGCTCCTCGGCCACACTGCCCTCCAAAAGCGGCCAGAAGACCCGACCGCTGATCCCCGAGATGTGCTTCACCTCTGGCGGCGAGAACACGGAGCCGCTGCCTGCCAACTCCTACATCGGCGACGATGGGACCAGCCCCCTGATCGCCTGCGGCAAGTGCTGCCTGCAGGTCCACGCCAGTGAGTGCCACTGTGGGGCCCAGAGGAGCCGCACCCTCCTTCAGGGTGCTGGTGGGGGCGCCGGTGGGGGTCCATCCTCCCGTGCGGAGGGCCGCGCCGGCCCCTCTCCCCATGCTGTACTTTCAGGGCCGCGGCAGGGGCCTCTTCCGGTGACTTCCTGCAATTTCTGACTTTCTCGTCCCTCCCGTGGTCCCACCATCTAGAGCAGGGGGAGAGGCTGTGGCCGTGGAAGGACTGGGTGACCCCATGCCACCCCGGGGCAGGACAGGGCCTCCACCTCTCCCAGCGTCCAGAAGATGCCAGTGCAGGCCCAGGTGCCAGCCTCTGCGGAGGAAGCCTCTGCTCCGAGGGGCACTGGGCTCCTCCTGCCCTGTCCCTGACACCCAGAAGCTCACCCTAGGGCCAGAGCAAGAAACGGGCCAGATACCCCATCTCTCCACAGGCTGTGTTCCCTGAGAATGACTCTCTGCCAAGTAGCCTTTGGGGGCAGATATCCCTGCCCTTGACCTTGGCCCAGGCGGGGTTCCTCCTCACTGGGCCTCTGGACAGTTCTGCCGAGTCTTCCCCAAGGCCTGGGAGGCAGCAGGAGGAGCTCAGGCACCTGCTACGCCTGTGATTTGGGGCCGTGGTTGAAACTGATGGTCACAGTGAGATTGCAGTGTGGTCAGGGCATCTGATTTCTCTCTGCTCTCGGGGACCCCTCCCCAATCCTGAGGCTTGACCGTGGTCACAGACAAGAAAATGAATGTCTGTCTTTTTCTCAGGCGTGAGGGGCAGTGGCAGGAATTGGACTTCCAGGGCAGGAGGAGGGCTTTCTGGCGACGTTTAATTTTCTGTGCCCCTGGCCAAGGCAGGTAGCCATAGATCTCTGTCAGTTTCCTCCTGGCAGTGGCCTGCCTGGGGCTCGCGTTGTCTCCTGGCTGGGAGGCTGTTCACTCTGCTTTGCTGGGCCTGGGTTTGAGACGTGGGGGAAGGGTTGCTGAGGGTCCCAGGCCTGCCACAGCTGGGCCACCCCAGCCAGGGCTACCCCAGCAGATGCCCCCACCCCCAGCCCGTGCCCACCACCCTGCTGCTCTGGAGGCAGTGAGGTCCTCACCCCCAGCCTCTTCAGCGGGCCATCAGCACTGGCAGAGAGCCCCTTCCACACTGCAGGGCAGGACCCCCAGCAGAGGCAGAGCCCTGGGGGCAGGCGGCACCCCTGCCATCACTTTGGGGGCATGACTCGGCCTTTCATGCCCTTTCCCCGTTTCCAGACCCAGGGCCACATCCAAAACTGAGTGGCCTTTGTGGCTGGCCTCTCTGGACACAGCAGGAGGAGCTGCTTTTGGGGGTGCAGACCCCCAACAAGGAGGGGCCCTCAAGATACCACCAGACTGCAGCAGACCCAGCTGGAGCTCAGGGGGCCCTGCTCCCCTTCCTGCGTCCTCCTTCCACACACGCAGCTTCCAGACCTTTCTCTCGCTCCACGTGCAGGGGCCTGGATTGAAGCTCGGAGGGTGGGAACAGCACGCACCCTGAATGCTGCAGCTGTGTGCGAAGGCCCCGTCACTCCACGGGCGGATGCCGGCCCCCGAGTTACCTGGCCCCTCCCGCTGAGTCTCACTCGGCACCCCCAAGTCTCACCTGCCCTCCAATCTCAGCCAGCCCCTGCTGTCTTCCAGGTTGCTATGGCATCCGTCCCGAGCTGGTCAACGAAGGCTGGACGTGTTCCCGGTGCGCGGCCCACGCCTGGACTGCGGTAACTCGCTCCCTGCGGCGGGGGTGGTACTCTGAGAGGCCCGGGCCCTGGCCCCACTCCAGCAGGCTGACTTTGGGGCGCAGTCTCCCCCCATGGGCCTGGGTTCCTTCACCTCTGCCCTGAGGGGGTGGAACCCAAGGGATTCCCGCCCGTCACTTTGGTGGCTGCTTGTTTGAAATGTAAGGGCCGAGGGCCGCAGTTGGCAGATCAGGCCCCAAGCAGCGTGTGGGGAGCCTGCTCCGAGCCCTGCTCACCCAGGGCCGTCTGGTCTCTGCAGGAGTGCTGCCTGTGCAACCTTCGAGGAGGCGCGCTGCAGATGACCACCGATAGGAGGTGGGTGGCACCGCGTGTGGGGGCTGGGGGGCTGGAGGGGAGCCTGCCCTGGGCTGAAGCTCTGCAGGGTGTGACCCTAGTGCCCGGGGGTCAGCCATCACCTCCGCGTAACAGCCCCATGTCATGGATGGGGTGGTCGGGGCTGAGGAGCAGCACACGCCTGCCCCGACCTCCCTGAAGGTCCCCAGGCCCTGACCCAGCCGACAGCAGCATCACGCCCGGCCCCTCTGTGGCCAGCCCAGGTCCTTGAAGGCGCACCTGACCCCGCCCCACCTGCCCTCCCAGGTGGATCCACGTGATCTGCGCCATCGCGGTCCCGGAGGCGCGCTTCCTGAACGTGATTGAGCGCCACCCTGTGGACATCAGCGCCATCCCCGAGCAGCGGTGGAAGCTGGTAGGTCCTTGCGGTCGAGGCCCACCCTGCCTGTGTCTCTAGGGCCGCCGGCCAGGCTCGGCTCCCCGCCTGCGCCATCCGATGCGGTCTTTCCTCCAAGCTCTGCGTCTCCACCGGCGTGGTGGCAGCTTTCAGGAAGCCAGTGACCCCGACTTCAGCAGGCGTGTTATTTTTTGAATCGTTCCCCGAGGTGCAAGGTACAAAAGTCAAAAGTCATCAAGGGTGCCAGAGATAAGCAGACCCCGTCAGGTGCAGCCTGGGGGGCGTCCTCTGCAGGACCGAGCACCCCATGCGGTTTCCACCTTTCCACAAAAGCAGAGGCGCCACACATGCCCCGACACAACCGGGCCTCCCGATTTTTGTTGTTTTTCTACTTATAACAAGCCTGGGCAACATGGTGAAACCCCATCTCTATAAAAAAACAAAAAACAATAGCTGGGCGTGGTGGCACCACACCTGTGGTCCCAGCTACTCGGGAGGCTGAGTGAGGTGGGAGGATCGCCTGAGCCCAGGATATCCAGGCTGCAGTGAGCTGTGATCGTGCCATTACACTGCAGCCTGGGCAACAGAGCCAGCCAGACCCTGTCTCAAAAAAAAAAAAAAAAAAATTGTAACAGTGCTTAGTATGAGATCTACCCCTTAAGAAGCATCTGAGGTCCCGTACGGCTTTCACCACCGGCCCAGCGGTTTGCAGCAGGGCTCTGCGGCCTGCTCACCGGTCTTGCATAGCTGACACTTCACACGTGCTGAGCAGCAGCTCCCTCCGCCCGCCCCGGCGCCTGGCAGTCTGCTTCTGTGTGTTTGCCTGTATTATAGACCCCACGTGAGTGGGATTGTACAGTCTTTATTCTTCTGCGACTGGCTTCTTTCTTAAAAGACGGGGTCTCTCACTCTCAGCCAAGCTGGAGTGCAGTGGTATGGTTACAGCTCTCTGCAGCCTCAAACTCCTGGGCTCAGGCGATCCTCCTGCCTCAGCCTCCTGAGTAGCTGGGACCACAAGCACATGCCAAAAAATTAGGTTAACTCCCAATTTTTTTTAGGAGATGGGATCTCACTATGTTGCCCAGGCTGGTTTGGAACTCCAGGCCTTGAGATCTTCCTGCCTTGGCCTCCTGGGTAACTGGGATTACAGGCGCGAGTGGTGTCTTTCCTTTAGCGTAACGTCCTCAAGGTTCATCCATATTCATTCAACCCAAATATGGCAAGAGTTCCTTCTTTTCCTGGCTGAGTAATGTTCCGCCGTGTGGATGGACCGCGTCGTGTTGATCTGGGCACCCGCCGATGTCTCTGCCTTTTGGCTGTTGTGGGTTGTGCTGCAGCAGATGTGGGAGTGTGGTTGTGGTTTGGAGATTCTGATGTCATTTCCTGTGGATATAGACCCAGCAGTGGGATTGCTGGACCGTCGGGCAGCTGTTTTTACACTGGAGGAAACTGCCCTCCCTTGCGACTGGATGGACTCCCATTCGCACCCCCAGGGAGCTGGGCTCTCCTCTTCCCCCCGTCCTCACCCACACCTACCTTGGACTTCTTTGTACCAGCCGCCCTAGCAGGTGCGAGATGGTCTCGCTGTGGTTTGATTTGTGTTTCCCTGGCGATCAGTGACACTGGGCGTCTTTGCACAGTCCTGTTGGCCATCTGCGTGCCGTCTTTGGAGAAACGTCCGTTTCCTTTGCCCATTCTTTGCCTGGGTTGCTTGGCCTTTGTGGTTGAGTTGGAGGATCTCTGCCGCTCCACTCTCGGTGCACATCGAGGGCCCCCTGCAGATGCACGCAGCCTCCTTGTGCGTGGCGGGGCCTCGTAGTGGGGGCTTGCGAGGCTTCCTCCTGCTCTCAGCAATGATGGTCCCCCTTTGGGGAACCCCTTGGAGCCACGGGGCAGTCGGGGAGTGGTCAGTGCTGGCCACCAGCTGGCTGTGCACTTGGGGCAGATTCCTCGACCTCTGCCTCGGCCGTCTCCTTTGTGCTGTGGGGTTGCCACAGTCCCCACTCTGCAGGGCTGCAGTGGTGTGAGCTGGGCCCACTCCCTCCCTGAAGCATGGACCACCCCGTCTGAGCACTAGCAGCTGCTCGGGGCTTGTCGAATCTGCAGCCTCGTCCCCCCAAGGCCCCCAGTGTCACCCACTGCATTTGATCCACACAGTGAGAGCCTGTGGAGTCATCCTGCACTGTCCGTTCTGCAGGTGAGGAGCCTGGAGCCTGGAGGGGCTTGGCCGACTGTGGCCTGGGCTGCAGCCCCACAGGGCTGTGTCTGCTTTACACCCTCTAGCCCATCTGTGCACGAGGCACTTGGGGCCGTCCACGCCCGCTGGAAAATGACACTCAGCTGGCCTTTTAAATCAGCTTCCTGCAGAGCCTTGGGATCTGGCCCAGAAAGGAGATGAGGAGGCCAGGCACCGTGACTCACGCCTGTAATCCCAGCACTTTGGGAGGCCAAGGCGGGCGGATCACCTGAGGTCAGGATTTTGAGACCAGCCTGGCCAACATAGTGAAACCCCGTCTCTACTAAAAATACAAAAATTAGCCCTGCATGATGGGCCATGCCTGTGATCCCAGCTACTCTGGAGACTGAGGCAGGAGAATCACTTGAACCCAGGAGGCGGAGGTTGCAGTGAGCTGAGATCTCCCCACTGCACTCTAGCTGGGACTACAGAGTAAGACCCTGTCTTAAAAAAAAAAAGGATGAGGAGAGCAAAATGCAGACTTTCCTGGGGCCGCGTCCCCACTAAAAGGGCTGCGCATGTGGTGGCGTTGATGGGGAGGACGCGTTTGTCCCTGTGCACTCCGGCCTCTGCACATGTGTCTCGTGGGCCTCTGGAGGCTGGGCCCGCGGCCAGGAGTACCCAGCAGCGTCCTGCTTGCTTTTCCTGCCTGGTCTATCTTCCCAGCTGCGGACACAGTGCCCGGTGTTGACAGTCGGGCTTGTGTGGAGGTGGGGCTGGAAGCAGACACATCAGTCTGGCGGGGCGGGTGATGCCCGCCACAGAGCCCGGGCTCCCGTGCACCGGTGCGAGGCGCCCACGAGCCTGTTGGGCTTGGATGCCGCGCTTGGAGCGCACAGGTGCCGGGCCACCTGGGTGGGGCCACGCAGGCCGTCACAGAGGCTCGTCTGGAGGGGGAGCCCTCTTCCCTCGTTCGTGGAGCAGAGCGTGCAGCGGGTCATGCCAGCCTGGCCTGGTACGGCCGAGCGATTAGGAAGCTGGCAGCCCGCGGGTGATGCTTCGGAGGCACCAGTGACTTGGTCCACAAACGTGGGCGTAAAAGGCCCCATGATTCAGGTGGAGCAATGGTGCGGTGCCGGCGCAGTGATAAATCCTCCCGCCCCGACGCCTTATGGATCATCTGACATTTCCAGGACGCAGCCTCTTCATTACCGGTGCTTGTAACGATGAATTAAAAATCCTTTTACACAAGGCCCGCTTGTACTGCTTAATGGAGCTTTGCAAGGAGGCGGTGGTTAACTCCTGCTCGCCTAGCCACCCAGCCACCTTCGCAGGCCACGGGCAGGCCGCAGGCATGGGGCACTCTCACTCCTGGTTACCCGTCCATCAGTCTGTCTCCAGGGCTCCCCAGCCACTGGCTCAGGGCTCCAGGCAGTCCAGGTGAGTCAGGGGCTCCGGCTGGCCGCCTGCCTGGGCCAAGTTAGCACCAGGTTCTCAAGGCGTGCTGTTGAGAAGCCCCTCACCTACCGGCGGGGCAGGTTCCTGGCAGTGGGCAGAAGCACCAGGAGCTTCTGGAAGATCTGGGAGGTCTGGGAGGGGCTTGGGATGAGAGGAGGCAGCTTCAGGGCAGCAGGAGGAGTGGGCAGTCGCACCAGCTCTCCCCGCTGCCCACAGTCCCGCCTGGAGGGGTAGGGCCGGTCAGGAGGGGCTCTCTGCTCCTCAGGGGTTGGGGTGGTTTGTGAAAGCAGGTTGGTGGACAGCCACTGCGCCTCTGTGTGACACGCTGAGGACATGGTGCCATGGGTGGTACCCAGCGGTGACCACCTGCTTCCTCCAGTCCGTGGTGCCCTGCAGACCTCCGAAGCCCACCCTGCATCGTCCTCACAGCCCTGTGGCCTCTGAGGAAGGACACTGAGCTGGGAACTTCGAACCAAACACCAGTACCTGGGCCCTTCCAGGCCCCCCAAGGGCCTTAGACCCTGACTCCCCGGCACACACTGGCCTGGGCCAGGCCAACACTGGACGCGGGTCTTCAAACCGCGGCTCCCAGGAAGGGAGGTGACAGCCAAGAATGCCTGCCCGACCTCCTGTGGCCACAGCGTGTGGCATGACTGGACCTCGCCTTAGGAGGGGTGGCTCTGGGCAACCTCGGCCCCAGGCGCAGCTCCTGACAAACGGCCTCATGGGTCCTGGGGCACACTCTTCGCAACGTGGAGACGCAGGGTCACGGGCCGCCTGCCACCACGGGGCGGAAGGGGATGGTGCTGTGTGCCAGGCTGCCCCGGGGCTGGGCTTCTCCTGGGCCTGGGCTGAGGGGTGGAGGCCTGTGGGTGACGTGTTCAAGATGGCTCAGCAACCCCACCTGACAGTGTCCAGGCAGGGCCTCTCCCCCACCCCCAGGCCCTCAGGGAGCACAGCCACCACTCATACACGCCGGCCGCTCTGCTGGAGGGAGGGGGACGCCGTGCTGGAGCGCTGCCTGGCACGTGTTGTGTGATGGGAGAATTGGGTATTGACAGTTGAATAATGAGATCTCGATGCCGTCGATCGGCGCTGCTCCAGGCCCTTGGCTCGTCTGGCTTTTGAACATGGTTTATAGGGCAGTGACGGTGCCACTTATTAAATGCTTATCGGGGCCTGGCGTGGGTGTGGTGGTCGCCAGGGCCCCAGTGCTGACTCGGGCGGGTGTTGCCGACTGGGGCGGGTGTTGCCGACTCGGGAGGGTGTTGCCGACTGGGGCGGGTGTTGCTGACTGGGGCAGGCTTTGCAGCAGGAGCGTCGCGGGATGAGAGGTGGCTCTCCAGTGCTCCCTCCTCACCAAGGAGGCTTCTCTCAGGGCTTCTTGTTAAAATCCGACGTAAAGGACCTGCACAGTGGCTCACACCTGTAATCCCAGCAGTTTAGGAGGTCGAGGCAGGAGGATCCCTTGAACTCAGGAGTTTGAGACCAGCCTGGGCAACACAGGAAGACTCCACCTCTACACAAAATTAAAAATTAGCCGGGCATGGTGATTGCGCCTGTGGTCCCAGCTACTCAAGAGGCTGATGGGGGAGGATCGCTTGAGCCCAGGAGTTGCAGGCTACAGTGAGCCATGATCGCGCCGTGCGCTCCAGCCTGGGCGACAGAGCAAGACCCTGTCTTAAAAAAAAAAAGAAAAAGAGAATCCTTCACTCTAACCATTCTAAAGTGTGCCACTCCATGTTTTTTAGTACATTCTGAGTTGTGTCAACTATCACACCGTCTAATTCCAGAACATTTAATCACCCCATGAAGAACCGGCCCCATGACCAGTCGCTGCCGTCCCCCACCCTGTACCCACGAGCCCACTTCCTGTGTCTGTGGGTTGCCATCCCTGGGGGTTGCAGATCACGGGGTCACACGGTCTGCACTCACCTGCATGTTCCCAGGGCACATCTCTGTCGCCCCGTGGTTCCTCTCTGGCTGAGCAACACCACGTGGGGCTCTTTGGTGTCTGTCCCAGCAGTCGCTGACACACGGGGGGGACGGGAGAAGACTCCCCAGGGGCTGAGCAGCAGGAGGCTGGGTCAGTGTGTCTGGAGGACTTGGCCAGGGAGGCTGCGGGCTCTGGGCTGGGGAGGGGGCCCCTCGCCGGGCAGAACACAGGGCCACTCCCACCATGCCTCCCTTGAAGGCTATGCCGGGAGGGGCCGGGGCCTCCATCCCAGGGTCCCTAGGGAAGCTCCAGCCCCATGCCTCTGCCTGTGTCCCCGTCCCCAGAAATGCGTGTACTGCCGGAAGCGGATGAAGAAGGTGTCGGGTGCCTGCATCCAGTGCTCCTACGAGCACTGCTCCACGTCCTTCCACGTGACCTGCGCCCACGCCGCCGGTGTGCTCATGGAGCCGGACGACTGGCCCTACGTGGTCTCCATCACCTGCCTCAAGCACAAGTCAGGGGGCCACGCTGTGAGTGCCTGCCCACCTCATTGCCCCTGATCCCCGGCTCCCGCCCCACCGACGCCCACGCTGACTGTCCCCCGCACCCTCTGCACCCTCCCAGGTCCAGCTCCTGAGGGCCGTGTCCCTAGGCCAGGTGGTCATCACCAAGAACCGCAACGGGCTGTACTACCGCTGCCGCGTCATCGGTGCTGCCACGCAGACCTGCTACGAAGTGAACTTCGACGACGGCTCCTACAGTGACAACCTATACCCCGAGAGCATCACGGTGAGTGTGGGGCGGGGCAGGGGGCGGGGCAGCGGGGGGGGGGGAGGCTGGGAGCACAGCGACAACCTGAACCCGAGAGCATCACCGTGAGTGTGGGGCGGGGCAGGGGGGAAACTGGGAGCAGCCTGACTCCAGATCCCTCCACGGGGTCCCCTTGTCCTCAGGCCCCAGGCCCCTTCAGGAAAAGCAGTGCTCACTGTGTTGTGCAGAAACAAAGCAGAAAGCGACCCGCAGTCAGGGCTCTGCACCGCCCCTCTACCCCCGCCTCCGCAGCCGGCTTTGGGGCTTCAGGCAGAGAACCTTACTTGCCAGCGTGGAGAGGGTCTAAAACCCAGCGACAGCCGCCGGCGTAGTGTGGCCGGGACCTCACCTCCCGCCTGTTCTCCCTGCAGAGTAGGGACTGTGTCCGGCTGGGACCCCCTTCCGAGGGGGAGCTGGTGGAGCTCCGGTGGACTGACGGCAACCTCTACAAAGCCAAGTTCATCTCCTCGGTCACCAGCCACATCTACCAGGTAAGCGGGGAACCTGGCCACCCCGCTGTGCCTTCGCCAAGCTCTTCTTGTAGGTGTGGGAACGGGAGGATCACACCCCTGCCCAGGTGCCTTTGCTGGGGCACTGGCGGGCGTGGGCTGTGGTTAGTGAGGCCCACAGGGCCCAGCTGAGCCTCAGCTCGCCTGCCTAAGTTAGAGGCACGGGGCTTGTTCGTTTTCAAAGCTAAAGGGGCCTCCACTCGGGTGGCGTTTCCCTTTGAGACACCTCAGTGTTTCTTAACGTAAGTTCTCCCTTTCACCATTTTGGAGTGTATAGCTCAGTACCCCTGGGTTTTTTTTTTTTTTTTTTTTTTTTTTTAAATTTGGGGGTGGGCTGTTTCTCGGTTTTGGGGAAGAGAAATTATTTAAAAGTGTGGAATCTTAGACCCGACACGGTGGTTCATCCCTGTAATCCCAACACTTTGAGAGGCCGAGGCAGGCGGATCACTTGAGGTCAGGAGTTCAAGACCAGCCTGGCTAACATGGTACGGGGGTTTCTGGACGCTCAGTGACAGGTCAGAGAGCGGTAACCAGGCAGGGCCAGCCTGCATGGCACCGGGTCCTGGATGCTCAGTGACAGGTCTGACAGTGGTGACTGGGCAGGGCCAGCCTGCATGGCACGGGGGCGGTCACCACCCGGTCACCACTCTCAGACCTGTCACTGAGCATCCAGGACCCTGTGCCACGCAGGCCGGCCCCACCCAGTCACCACTCTTGGACCTTGCAGAGTCTTCCCTGCTCCTTGAGAAGGAGGTGGTTTCTGGGACAAGCCATCCCCGTGGCCAGCTCTGTGGGAGCTACCACCAATCTCCAGACACTGTCACTTCTGCTTAGCTCCAGCCTGCCCCAGGGAGGCTCAGGCAGCTCCTTGGATTTCCTGATTGTGTTCAGCTTAGACCAAGGGCAAGGTTGATTTGCACCCCTTAGCCCATCCCAAGCAGCGGCAAAAGAGAAGAATTCCCGCTTGGCTCACCTGGCAGCTCTTCTCTCAGACTATGAGTTTCAGGCTGGGCTGGGCGCGGTGGCTCACACCTGTAATCCCAGCACTTTGGGAGGCCAAGGCAGGAGAATCACTTGAGGCTAAGAGTTCGAGACCAGCCTGGGCAACAAAGTGAGACCCTCCCCCCCGCCAGTCTCTACAAAAAAATTTTAAAAATTAGTTGGGCATGGTAGTGTGCGCATGTCATCCCAGCTACTCAGCTACTCAGCTACAGGCTGAGGTGGGAGGATCGCTTGAACCCAGGAGGCTGAGGATGCAGTGAGCTGTAATTGAGCCACTGGACTCCAGCTTGGGCAACACTGAGACCCTGTCTCCAAAAAACAAAAAAAGAACAAAAGAAAAATATCTGCTGGGAAGCATTCTGGTGCATGTCGTACACGGCAGGATGGGTGGGGTGTGTGTGACAGTGACAGGACCCTCCGCCTGCCCCGGGAGCCTCAGAGTCTGGCCCAGGCAGGTTGGACTGGACTCCAAGGAGGGGAGGTTGAGCCAGGATCTCTAGAACACTGTGAAGTTTGCTCCAGAGATCAGGCTGAGCACGTGCCAGTCTCCTTCCCTCAAGAAACCTATGAAGGTAATAGAAAACACGTGAATGAATGAATAGCCATTTATAATGCACACGGAGCACAGCCGTGCTGGAAAATGACAAGGGAGACTCAGGGTGGATCTTGACAACACCCCACAGAAGAGGCGCCGGAAGCAGCCCCCGCCCTGGCGGCGAAGGAAGCGGACAGTGCTCGGGTGCTCCCCGGATCATTGACATGACACCAGAGCCCGGGACGGGGCGGCGTCAGGGAGCTCACCCCAAGGAGGCCGAGCTAACGAGACAGTCAGAAATGAGATGATGCCAGCCAGGTGCGGGGGCTCGTGCTATGATCACAGCACTGTGGGAGGCTGAGGCGGGCAGAGCGCTTGAGCCCAGGGGTTCGAGACCAGCCTGGGCAACACAGCAAAACCCTGTCTCTACAAAATAACAAAATTAGCTGAGCGTGGTGGCACGCACCTGTAGTCCCAGCTACTTGGGAGGCTGAGGTGGGAGGATCACTTGAGCCTGGGAGGTTGAGGCTTCAGTGATCCAAGATCACACCACTGCACTCCAGCCTGGGTGACGAAGCAAGGCTCTGTCTCAAAAAAAAAAAAAAAAAAAAAGGTGTCGCATTTCCAGAGTGCTCAGGGGCAGGGGGCAGAGGCTGTGGAATCAGCAACAGGTGGTATTGGAAGCCAGCAAGGCACTGTGGAGTGCCCACCTGTCTGCGAGGTGGCAGCAGGACCTCAGTCACACGATCCTGCCAACACCCGCTATGTGGTGGCCGAGGAGGTGAGGCTGGAGCTGCCTGCCCTGAGGCCGAGGCCTGGTCAGTGGGGGCTGGGGCAGGCCCAGGTGACAGCAGGGCCGAGTGGATGGGACACCCACATGCCAAGGCCCCAAGAGCCCCCTCCCACCACCTGTCCGGAACACTCGGAACACGTTTCCTTCGCACGTGACCCCTCGAGATGCTTCTGAGAAGTGCCAGGCAAGACGTAGCCACAGGGAGCCTGGGCTGAGGCGCGCGCCTCTCTGATTTCCTGTAGCTGCAAGCGTATCCAGTTTTCTCAAAATGTTAAAAAGCAAACGCTACCTTCAGAGCTCGCCCCGTGGAGACTCATAGTGAAAGCAGGTTCCAGGGAGGCGCTGGGAGGAAACAGTCTGAGTCTCCAGTCAGGCCCCAGTTCCCAAATTACCTGAGCACAGAAGTTTCCCGGGAGCCCGCGTGGACCCGGCAGTGTGAGTGCTGTCCTCCTGGGCGGTTCTGTGCCCTGAGAATCTGGGGCGGATCTCCCCAGTCTTCCCGACCCAGAAACCTGAGCCAGTTTCCACTGAGTGTCTAGAACGCGCCTTCCCCTCCCGCAAGGCTGCGTGTGTGCCTGCCTGAGTCGCCGTGCGCCGCGCCGCGCCTGCCAGAAGCCGAGAGGCCGAGCTGGGGCCCGGGGCTGGGGAAAGGCTGCAGGGGGGTCCTGGGACTCCTGGGGTGGGAGCTCCAAAACCTGCCGCTGCCCATGGCAGAGCGGAGCCTGGCCACACCGGGGGTGGAAATCGCTTTCCAGGGTGCTGGGGCTCCAACACCAGGACTCCTGCCCAGATGCTCCTCACTGGGCAGACGCTGGGAAGGGGTCTTCTCCTGGTGGCTTCCGTCTACAAATGAGATGGGCGGGACAGGGCAGAGGGTGGCACCCAGGTCCTTGGTTCCCGGCGGGTTCCTCCACACATCCCTGGGAGATCTGTGCTGTCGTCCCAGGACATGGCCCAGAGGCAACTGGCCATCCGAGAGTTCACACTGGGCACTCCCAGCCCTGCTTCTACCGCCACCTGTGCCAGCCAAGAGGCCTGTGGAACCCACAGCAGACTCTCTCCAGGGCCCACCTCTGTCTCCACCCCCAGCCATCCCTGGAGGAGTCACAGGGACTCAGGCTTGGCCGCCCTGAGGCCGGGTCTGCGCCCCCATAGAGAGGGAGGTGCTGTGATCCCGGGCTGCCGCCCTGCATGCTACCCGCGGCATCTGGCCCCAGACACACTTCTGTGAGGGTCTTAGTATGTGACTTTTGTACTCTTCTGTGACGGTCTTAGTGTATGCCTTTTGTTCGTTTTGAGACGGGGTCTTGATCTGTCACCCAGACTGGAGTGCAGTGACATCATTGGAGCTCACTACAGCCTCGACCTCAGCCTCCTGGCTAGCTGGGACCACAGGCACGTGCCACCATGCCCGGCTTGTTTCGAGTTTTTAAATGTGAAAAGCGAGCCCTCTGCTATGGGAACCTTCTCCCAGGAGCAGAATGGCGGTCAGGGCCGGGGAGTGACCCCTGCACATTTCCTGGCTTGGGAACACGGCGCCCGTCGCAGTTATGAGGTGGGCCTGGAGACACACGCCCCTCCCTGGCACGCCCTTCATGGGACAGTGTTGTGTTGCCAGAGGGTCCCTGAGAGAATCTCCGCGAGCCTGAGCTGGCGCCAAGCTTAACGAGGAGGAAGTGGGGCGCTCCCAGTGCCCCTCACCAATCAGGCATCTGCCGCCTGGAACAAGGCACCAGCTGGGGAGGCTGGAAGGGGGTGATTTGTCTCTGAGTTGAAGGGAAGAGGTGACCGAGCTGTTTTCAGGGGGCCACACGTAAGCTGGGGGCCCTGTCCTTCACCTCTGGTTGGGGACTCCTGAGCTCAGGCCCCTGCGTCCCCCTGCCCGGTCTCGCCTGCCTCCCAGGCCCTGTTAGGGCACTGTGCCTCCTGCCCGACTCTGTGTCCACCCAGTGACTCTGTCGCCTTGTCCTGGGGCTGTGTCTTCATGGAGACAGATGTCTGTCGAGCTGGGAGGGGGTGAGGGGTGAGGGCTCTGTCTCCATGTGGAAGCTGCGAGGCCCCCGCCTCTGCCCCAGGCTGTCCTGTCCTCCATCATCCTTGCACCATGGGACGGGACCCTCCGCCTGATCCCTGTTTGCTGCAGGCGGTGTCAGAGGTGGACATGAGCTTCAGTTCGGCTGCATGTGGCCTCTAGCGGGCCCCGTGCACCCAAGGGGGCCGGCCTCCCAGCCCCTGAGGCCGTGGCCTGCCTGGAGCACCTGCCAGCCTGGCAGTGCCAGGCCTCTGAGAGCCACATCCCCTGCAGGTGGAGTTTGAGGACGGGTCCCAGCTGACGGTGAAGCGTGGGGACATCTTCACCCTGGAGGAGGAGCTGCCCAAGAGGGTCCGCTCTCGGCTGGTGAGTGCACGAGGCCAGCCTGGTGGCTCCGGGTGACTCCTCAGGGAGCCCATCTGGGACGAGGCAGGGCACAGACTGCGTCTTCCAATGGCGTAGAGCACCCCTTCCTCCTGCACCTCTGCTGGAAGGGGGTCCTGGCCGCCCCGGCACAGCTGGCCCATGGGCTCCTGGCAGGAGACGCTTCCTTTGCCTTGACTCCGGGTGCGCAGCTCCTGGGCGATGCCCGTCATGTGGGGAGGGAGGGTTGGAGGAGCCCTCCCCTTGTCACGAATGTGGAGCAGACCCACCAAGCTCCCTTGCCCTGCAGGACCTGCGCTGCCCGACCCCGCACAGGGCTGCCGCTGAGCCATCACAGGTTTTGGGGCACAGGTGAAGTACAGGCACCCAAGTTGCCGGCTTAAAAAAGCTTTCCTGAGCTTTTTCCTTATTAAACGGGAGCCTGAGTCCTGGAGGCAGCGGAGGCAGCGCTGGCTTTCGCTCCCGCAGCCCTCATGGGCTTCCTTTGTTCTCTTTCTAACCCAGAAGCGAGGTGTTGAGGGGCAGAGCCCATGGGGGGGGTTCCTGCTCCTGGCCACAGCTGCTCAGCCACAGAGAGGCCCCTCAGGGAAGAGATGGGGGCTGGCACCCCACTAGGGGGCCAGAGGCTGGGGCAAAGGGCAGGGCCCCTCCACTGGCAGGATCAGGGGTTTGCACGAAGATGGGAGCCTCTGAGCAGCCCCCACAGCGATCAGGGCTCTGTGTCCAGCTGGCTCCTCTCAGAGGCCGTAGACGGTGGCCAGGGATGCGCAGAGCGTCTCCACCATGCTAACACTGTGCTTCCGCTCTCCCGCAGTCACTGAGCACGGGGGCACCGCAGGAGCCCGCCTTCTCGGGGGAGGAGGCCAAGGCCGCCAAGCGCCCGCGTGTGGGCACCCCGCTTGCCACGGAGGACTCAGGGCGGAGCCAGGACTACGTGGCCTTCGTGGAGAGCCTCCTGCAGGCACAGGGCCGGCCCGGAGGCTCCTTCTAGGACAGCTGGCCGCTCAGGCGACCCTCAGCCCGGCGGGGAGGCCACGGCACGCCCCGGGCGTTCGCTTGCTGTGAATTCCTGTCCTCGCGTCCCCGACCCCCGAGAGGCCACCTCCACGCCGCGGGTGCCCCCTAGGGCGACAGGAGCCAGCGGGACGCTGCGCGCGGCCCCAGACTCAGGGAGCAGGGCCAGGCGGGCTCGGGGGCCGGCCGGGGGTGCACCCCACTCAACTACTCAGAATTTTAAACCATGTAAGCTCTCTTCTTCTCGAAAAGGTGCTACTGCAATGCCCTACTGAGCAACCTTTGAGATTGTCACTTCTGTACATAAACCACCTTTGTGAGGCTCTTTCTATAAATACATATTGTTTAAAAAAAAAAGCAAGAAAAAAAGGAAAACAAAGGAAAATATCCCCAAAGTTGTTTTCTAGATTTGTGGCTTTAAGAAAAACAGAACAAAACAAAACAAACACATTGTTTTTCTCAGAACCAGGATTCTCTGAGAGGTCAGAGCATCTCGCTGTTTTTTTGTTTGTTGTTGTTTTAAAATACTATGATTTGGCTACACAGCAGGCAGGGAAAGAGGCCCAGTCATTGGAGGGTGAGCCTGGGGGTGGGCAGGACGCCCCAGTTTCGGCACAGCCCGGTCACTCACACGCAGCCTCGCTCTCGCCTCTCCCCAGCTCCTGGACTTTGATGGTCTGGGTACCGGTGCCTGTCCCCGCTCTGCGCCTGCTGGGAGGAGGCCCAGGCTCTCTGGTGGCTGCCCCTGTGTGCCTGGCCAGGGGAAGCCCCGGGGTCTAGGGCCTCCCTCCGTCTGCGCCCATCTTTGCAGAATAAACTATCTCCCGGGGTTCGTCTCTCTTTCTCTCTCTCACCCGAGAGAACCGCGGGGGTTCCAGAGGCTTCCTTGCAGACGAAGCACCCCTGGACCTCCCATGGCTCAGGGTGAGGGAGGCCCCCAGGCCCTTCTGGTCGGTAGTGAGTGTGGACAGCTTCGCAGCTCTTGGGGCGCAGTCCTGAGTGGGTCGGGGACACGGAGCCAAGGCAGGCCTTCGGGGTCCCATTCTCCTGCTTCTGAGCAGGGACAAGGCCTGGTGTCCTTGGTCCACCCGCCCACGCTGCTGTCTTGAGGGGAATCGGCTTCTTAGGAGTGGGTTGAGCTGATAGAGAAAAACGGCCTTCGGCCCAGGCTGGGAAGCGCCTTCTCCGGGTGCCTCTCCCTCGCCAGCTCTGCACCGCTCTGGGGAGCCTTCCCCACCTTAGCTGTCTCCTGCCCCAGGGAGGGGTGGAGGGGATAATTTGCTTGTATTAAAAAACGGCTGAGGCAGGAGTTTGGGACCAGCCTGGGCTACATAGCAAGACCCCATCACTACAAATTTTTTACAGGTTAGCTGGGTGTGGTGGTGCACGCCTGTGGTCCTAGCTCCTCGGGAGGCTGTGGTGGGAGGATTGCTTGAGTCCAGGAAGTTGAGGCTGCAGTGAGCTCAGATTGCACCACTGCACTCCAGCCTGGGCAACAGAGCGAGACCCTGTCTCCAAAAAAAAAAAAAAAAGCAATGTTTGTATTATAAAACAGTGTCCTAACAGTCCCCAGGCTAGAGAGGACTAAGGAAAACGGAGAGAGTTACGCAGGAGCAAGCCTTTCATTTCCTTGGTGGGGGAGGGGGGCGGTTGCCCTGGAGAGGGCCGGGTGGGGAGGTCGGGGGGGGGTGTCAGCCGAAACGTGGAGGTGGTCCTCTGCACGCAGCCCTCGCCCAGTGTGGCGCTGACACTGTATTCTTACGTTGTTTGAAAATGCTATTTATATTGTAAAGAAGCGGGTGGGTGCCTCAGCTGCCCTTGTCCCTTGGGGGTCACACCCATCCCGTGGTGGGCTCCGGGACGGCCTGCGTAGACGGGCCACAGAAGGGCAGGCCGGAGCTGCACGCTCTCCCCATGAAGGTATCTCTGTGTCTTACTCTGTGCAAAGACGAGACAAAACCCAGCGCCCTGGTTTTTCCCCACCCGAGATGAAGGACATGCTGTATTTTTTGCCTAATTTCCCGGCCTCTAGGCTCATAATGAATTAAAGGTTCATGAACGCTGCGAAACCCCGTTCTGCGCCCTGGCACGTGTCTTCATTTCTGAGCCTGTGCTAGGGGGACCGATGTCGGGGCCTCCCTGGGGTGGGGCTGCCCGCGCCCCGTTCTCCTGGGAGAAGGTTTGCTTCCAGAGCTGGATGTCCCTCCCCTCCCACTCTCCAGCGTCCCCAGCACTCAGCGGCTGTCATGCCCCTCACACTGTGGCCAGGCTGGGTGACTGCTGCAGCAGACCCCGTGATTCCCCCCCCCCAGTTCCCTGAGGGCCTGGGCCTGGCCTCACTTGTCCCAGCCAGCAGCTGCCCTGTCCCTGTCCCCAACCCAGTTCTGGTGACACCTGAGCCCCGGGAGCGTCGCTTGTGGTGGTAGCTGGCGGACGTGCTGGGGCTTATGGCCCTGGATGGCCACTGGGACCCCGCAGTCCTGGCCTGGGTCACTCAGTGCCCACCCCACCAGGCCTGGAGTCAACAGAGGGGACACTGGAGACCTGAGCCTCCCTCAGGGAGGTGACCCTCCTGTGCCTGGTGTGCTGCAAGAACATGAAGAGGCCCCTGTGGCTGGAGCAGAGGGGGTAGGAGAGGAGGCAGGTTGTGCAGGGCCTTGTGGGCCTCGGGCAGGACTTGGACTTTGACCCTGAGGAAGGTGGGAGCCATGGAGGGCTGTGGGCAGGGGAGGGATGGGCCCTGACTCAGGTGCTCACAGGCGCCCTCTGGTGATTGTTATGGGGAGGAGATGGGGTAAGGGCAGAAGCCAGGGACCAGGGCAGGGGTTAGGTGTAGTGAGAAGCAGTGGACTCTGGGTGCATTTTCGGGGCAGAGCCAATAGGATTTGCAGATCATCCGAGTCCCTGGAAGGAGGCGTTGAGCTGGGAGGGGGTTGGATTTGAACGCGAGACGTCCAGGTGACGATGCCGGGCTTGGGGAGGCCGCCCCAAGGCAGGAGGTCAGGGGCCGTCAACTGGCAGGTGTTGGAAGTAGAGGACAAAATCACCTGCAGGGAGTGGGTGGAGGCGGGGACCCAGGACTGGGTCGTGGGTGCTGGGGGCTGGGACACCTGGTGGAACCCAGACCCAGCAGCCAGGGTTCAGGGGGACACGGCCAGGCCATCCCTCCCTGGGCCCTGGCATTCCCTCTGCAGAAGGAGGGTCCACCTGCCTGCTGTGCTGAGGGCTTGTGTCCTGAACAGAGGGTGCCCTTGACAAAAGCTTCATCCACCAATCACCCCCAGCACCGAGTCTCCCTTCTGGGGCCCTCCCGCCTCCTGCATCCTCTCAACACCACCAGGACTCAGTTCCCCTGTCTGCTGCAGGTGAGGAAGAGGGATCCGGGGTGGGGTGAAGCCTGTGGCCACAGGAGGCTTGGAGGCTCCGCCCACTGCGATTTCCCAACAAAGACTATGTCCCTCTTCCCCGTCTCGAAAGCCTTCCCTGTGTGCGGGGACAGACATAGCCTGAAGCCAAAGCCTTTGGGGTGCCCCTCTCCCCCGCCCCGGGCCCTGGGTGGCACTGACTGATGGATCAGCGTCCCCAAGCCTCCCCAGGCTGGCAGAGGGACTGTGGCAGGAGCAGGTGCCTGCAACATCCTTTCCGTTGTTCTCCAAAAGGCTCTAAAACGGGAAGGCAATATGGGACAGGCCATTGCTGTCTGCTGAGCAGAATAAAAGATGACTGGATAGGTCCTCAAAAGGGCCACCATGCGGAGCCAGTGAGGCCTGCACTCGGGCCAGGGTGGTCGCCCCAATGCCGAGGTCTTGCATCTCGGGGTGGCGTGTGAGACTCCGTAATCAGCACCCGAGTTTGCTTCATTTATTCCAGCTGCAATATTTTTATGCAACCCCTGTGCCAGGCTCTGGGGAGATGGCTGAGGAAAAGGGGGAGAAACCAAAAATACATCTTTAACGCATGCTCTGAAAGACAAGAACGGGTCAGAGGTGGAGGGTAAGCAGTGGTTGGTCACAGACCACCAGAGGGGTGTCAGTGGACAGACACCCTTTTTATTAAAGAGGGACTCTTAAACAGATCTGACCTCCCCATGGGATGGCAGATCAGAGACTCAGGCTGTGGGTACATTGCGTTGAGAGCAGGCACCTTCTAGGGCAAGGCCTGGCAACCTACAGCCCTCCAGCCAAATGCAGCCCACCACCTGTTTTTGTCAATAAAGTTTTATTGGCACATGGTCATGCCCATTTTTTTTACATATGGCAGCTGGCACCCAGCGACAGCAGACCTGAAGAGTCGCTGCAGACCCCACCTGGCCTGCAAAGCCCGATGTAGTTCGAATCTGGCTCTTTATGGAAAAAAATGTGCTCAGCTCTGACTTAGAAGAAGTGAGTGGTGGCAGCCTCCACCCCTTCTCTATGCCCGCAACAGAACATTCTCCCGTAGGGACAGCCCCTCGGTGCCCAGGTCCACCTAGCCAACTCCCCCGACTGCCATCCGCAGGAGCAGGTGGAAAAAGGAGGCTCTGACCAGGGACTTCGATTCATCTGTCCATCTGGCGGACCCACTGGGGGCGCTCTGCCCTCTACCCTTGGGCCACCTGCTGCCCAACTGCTGGGGTCGGGGAGAGCCTGACACACTCAACCTCTGACCCCGGCAGCGGCCCCGCACCAACCCCACCATTCACGGGCTCCCTGCCACTCTGCAATGGAGAGTTCCGGCTCCAACGCCGCCACGGTCAAGATTCACGGCTCCCATGATGGTGCTGAGATCCCGGTGTGTCTCCCTCTCTCCCTGTGGCCACCGCCCCGGCTCCTCCCACAACCTCCACCTGTCCCTCGGCCCCGCGAGGCAGCTCTGGAACTCAGAGTCACAGCCTGGTCATGACCATCAGGGAGAGTAGCCCCCAGGGACTTCCCGGGCCAGGCACAGAACACAAGGAGGCTGGGGGACACGCCTGGGGCCTTGGCACCAGCCAGGGGAGGGTTATTTATGGATTAGATTTCCTCTGCGCTGCTGCTCTGTTAATGGAGAAAATAAAAATTATTTGCTGCTGCAGGCGGTGTGAAGGGTGACAGCGACCAGGAGGTGGGCAGAAGAGTGGGTGGCTCAGGGCATCCCTGCCTCCCAGCTAACTCGGTGACAGGGACAAATGCTCCCCTTCCCGGCAGCTTCCAGACAGAGGAGGAGGGGGGGGCCTTCTGGCCACAACAGCCTCCACCCCCACCAGCCCCAGCAGCTGCTTTAGAAACACAAAGCCGGCGGTGTGCGGTGGCTCACGCCTATAATCCCAGCACTTTGGGAGGTTGAGGTGGGCAGATCACCTGAGTTCAGGAGTTCGAGACCAGCCTGGCCAACATAGAGAAACCCTGTCTCTACTAAAAATACAAAAAATTAGCCGGGCATGGTGGAGGGTGCCTGTTGAGGGGCCTGGCTATCTCGCTGTATCCAGGGATCTATAGTTGGCAAAAGCTGGGGATTCCAAGGAACCCCCGCAACTGTTTTAATGTCTTAGGGCAAGGACAAGCCAGTATAGGCTATATTCGTTCCTTGCTGAGGGCCCTGGTTCCTCTGGCTAAGATTAGGCCTAGATGTTTGACTTATAGGCAGAGCTGGGCCTTCGATTTAGACGCCTTGTACCCTTGATTAGCTAGAAAATTCAAGAGATCTGGAGTAGCCTGCTGGCATGAGGTTTCCAAACTGGTAGCCAAAGTAAATCATCCACATATTGAAGGATCAGAGTGCCTGGACTTGAGAAGTGGCCTAGATCTTGGGCCAGTATCTGATCAAACAGATGAGAGCTATCCATAAACCCATGGGGCAAGACCGTCCACGGAAGTTGGGACATGTGGTCTGTGGGATCCTCAAAAGCGAAGAGAAACTGGGAGTCAGAGTGCAGGGGAATACAGGAGAAGGCATCCTTGAGGTCCAGAACAGTGAACCACTGTGCTTCCTCTGGTATTTGAGAGAGCAGGGTATAGGGTTTGGGTACAACTGGATATAGAGGAATTACTGCCTCATTGATGAGTCGAAGATCTGGCACTAGTCTCCAAGGACCGTTTGGTTTTTGTACTCCTAGAATTGGGGTGTTACAGGGACTACTGCATTTTCTTACTAAGCCTTCAGATTTTAAATGTCTAACAGTATCCTGTAATCCTTTATGAGCTTCAGGCCTTAAGGGATATTGCATTTGATAAGGAAGGAAAAGTGACGGGGTTTTTTAGCCTGATTTGGACTGGGCGGGCATTTTTTGCCCTTCCAAATTGTCCTTCCAATGCCCAGACTTCAGGGTCGATTCTCTCCCCAAGTAGGGGACAACAAATGGCTAACTTGTTCCCCATATTCATGTAGATAATAGCTCCAGCCTTGGCTCATATGTCCCTCCCTAATAAGGGTGTGGGGCTTTCAGGCATAACAAGAAAGGCGTGTGAAAAGAGCAGAGTCTGCCAGTTACAACTGAGGAGGTGGGAGAAATACCTGGTTACAGGCTGTCCCAGGATTCCTCGGATGGTAACGGACCTTGAGGACAGCCGTCTGGGGCAGGAGATGAACACTGAGAAGGCTGTGCCAGTGTCCAGGAGGAAGTCAATTTCCTGGCCCTCAATGGTTAAATGTACCCGGGGCTCAGTGAGCGTGATGACATGAGCTGGCGCTTGCCCCGGGCACCCTCAGTCCTATTGTTGGATCGTCTGGTTGGGGGCTTCTGGCTCTGGGGCAGTGTGCCTTCCAGCGATTGCCTCGGCATAGCGGACATGGGCGAGGGGGAAGCTTGTTTCTCATTAGACAATCTTTTTTTTTTTTTTTTTTTTGAGATGGAGTCTCGCTCTGTTGCCCAGGCTGGAGTGCAGTGGTGCGATCTCGGCTCACTGCAAGCTCTGCCTCCTGGGTTCACGCCATTCTCCTGCCTCAGCCTCCCGAGTAGCTGGGACTACAGGCGCCCGCCACCACGCCCGGCTAATTTTTTGTATTTTTAGTAGAGACGGGGTTTCACCGTGTTAGCCAGGATGGTCTCGATCTCCTGACCTCGTGATCTGCCCGCCTCAGCCTCCAAAAGTGCTGGGATTACAGGCGTGAGCCACCGCGCCTGGCCTAGACAATCTTTTTTAAAGTGTCCTTGCAAACCACACTGATAATGAGCCCTCCTGGGTGATTGGCCTGCTCCATTTTCTGTCCTCTCTGAACCACCAAGGTTTGTTTGTCTGAGGGCCATGACTAAGGCTGCAGCCTTTCTCTGATCTCGCTTTTCCTTTTGGGCCTGTTCCTCTTGGTCCCTATTATAGAACACTGAGGTTGCCAGGTTTAATAATGTCTCCAGATTTTGTTCAGGGCCCAGGGCTTGCTTTTGGAGCTTTCTCCTGATATCTGCGGCTGATTCGGTAATAAACTGATCTTTGAGGATCAATTGACCCTCGAGAGAGTCAGGTGACAAGGGACTATATTTTCTTAAGGCCTCCTGTAGCTGCTCGAGGAAGGTGGAAGGATTTTCTTCCTTTCCCTGAGTTATGGTAGACATCATTGAATAATTCATGGGCTTTTTCCTAATTCTCCTTAGTCCTTCTAGAACACAGGTCAACAGATGTTTACGACTCCAGTCCCCATGATCTGAGTCTAGATCCCAGTAGGGATCCATACTGGGGTTGGCTTGCTGACCAGTAGGGAATTTGTCCCTTTCTTCGACTGTCATCCTATCATTTACTTGACTAAGATACCGGGTATCTCCAAACTCTTGGGCTGCAGCTGAAGCTGCATTCTTTTCATTAAAGGCCAGGGTTTGATCAAACGATAGCATGACATCTCTCCAAGTGAGGTCGAAGGTTTGCCCTAGACCCTGTAGGACATCTATATACCTATCAGGATCATCTGAAAACTTCCCCAGGTCTACCTTGATCTGCTTTAAATCAGAGAGGGAGAAGGGGACATGTACCCAAATTGGGCCAAATTCCCAACCCCCTATAGCTTGAAGGGGACGTAACTGATAGCCCGGGGGTTTTTGTGGTCCCTTGGAGATTTCTTTGCTTGTTTTCTTCTGGGCAGGGGAGATTAGAGGAGGCTTATCATTAATAGGAAGGGGAGCTGTAGGGAGGCTAGGATATGGAGGTAAGCTGAGAGCTCTTCCTGTGGGATGTACACTGCAAGCTTTGCATAGTTGTGGATTCTCCTTCAATGAAAAGAAAGCTTGGACATAAGGTTTTTCACTCCATTTGCCTTCCCTCTTACAGAAAAGCTCAAGCTGCAGGATAGTATTGTAATATATACCTCCGTCAGCTGGCCATTTTTCCCCCATCAGAGAGACAGAATATTGGGGCCAGGCCGTAGTGCAGAAAAAAAAAAATGAGCCGCCTCTTTTTCAGGGTTTGTGGGTCAAATTGGTCCCAATGGCTTAGGATGCATTTCAAGGGTGAGCCTGTTGATGCCTGAGTGTTCCATGTGAAAGAAAAACCACCCACAGTTTTGGTTTATTTCCCCCCCCTCCCCCACCCAAGAACCCACAACAGTCCCTGGACCCACTGATCGGAATAGTTGCGTTCACCCAAGTGGCAGGAGAAACACTAGTTTTCCTCCTAGACCACAAAGAGGACCAAGGAAGGTCAGATTTAGTGCCCCTTACCGATGCATTCTTGGAAACCTGCACCCTTGCCTTTCCTCTTAGACCACAAAGAGGACCAAGAAAACTCAGATTTAGTGGCCCTTACCAATGCATTCTCAAAAACCTGTTAGAGTCCTAAGCATTTTCTCCTGTTAGTATTGGGACCTTACCCTTGTCCTATAAAGATGTTATGCCTCAAAATGGAGTGGAGGGTCATACCCTGAGGGAGGGAAGGGATCTCTAGGGTGATGCCTTTTGTCCTCACTTCTCATCATACGAATAGGAAGGATATCATTTCTGATGTTCCCCATAGCCTAGCTTCGGGAACAGCCTTTGTTAGGCCCGCTAGTCTGAGCAGGAATCCTAAAATTCCAGATAGTCTCCCCCACCGACAGGGCTTTGGGCAAAGATTATGTGTTTCTGATTGGTGAGCCTGGGTGCCTAAAGAAAGGAACAGAGTCCTGAAATTTATACTAGAAATCGTTCATATAGGAGAAACCAGAAGAGCACCAGAGACAGGGAGTGGTTTTTAGAAGCAGGAGTAGCCTCAGAGAGGAGAGGCGGGAGGGAGTTTGTCTGACAGGCTTTAGGACCCAGGAGGCAAGGGTCAGGATAGATAGGATAAATGGGCAAGTCTCGCTTGGGTGACGTGACTTTGAGAGTTGTGCTGATGGCTGCAGGGTCAACCAACTTTTTCTCAGGACCCTGGAGCTGAACAGCTTTCCTCTCTGTCAACCCTTGGCTCAGTCCGGAAGTACAGGAAAAGCAGAAGCTGGTTCCAGGCAAACCAACACTCCCAACTCCAAAGAGTTGGGGGTTGTTAGAGAGCCCTTTCCCAGAAACCCTGACACCCATGTCCTTAGTCCGGCAGCCACACTAGTTGCTTTTAACTGGCTGACAGGTGCCTGGTGTTTAGCCCCTGAATTCTAAGGAAAAATAGGACAGAATAGCAAGCAAAAGGGGTCCAATGGTACTCACCGTGTGGCGATATCCTGGACGAGCCCCCAAGATGTGTCCAGAGTTGGTTCCTTCTGGTGCGTTCGTGGTCTCGCTGACTTCAAGAATGAAGCCATGGACCTTTGTGGTGAGTGTTACACCTCTTAAAAGTGGCAAGGATCCAAAGAGTGAGCAGCAGCAAGATTTGTTATGAAGAGCAAAAGAACAAAGCTTCCACAGCGTGGAAGGGGACCTGAGCGGATTGCTGCTGCTGTGTGGGGTGGCCAGCTTTTATTCCCTTATTTGTCCGGGCCCATGCCCTGCTGATTGGTCCATTTTACAGAGTGCTGATTGGTCCATTTTACAGAGCACTGATTGGTGCATTTTACAAACCTCTTGTAAAACAGAAAAGTTCTCCAAGTCCCCACTCAACCCAGGAAGTCCAGTTGGCTTCACCTCTCAGTCTCATCAATTCCACCAGCTGCTACTGAGCCCTTGTGCTGTGCTGGTTTTTCCCAAGACCACACACACACACACACACACACACACTGGAGAGCCAGACACTGAGGATACAGCAAGTCCTTGCCCCCACAAAGCCCATGCCCTTTAGAGGAGACAGATGCCAGCAACAACATTACCAGATGTTACGAAAGTGCCTGGGAATAGTCTGAGTTCTTCAAAAAGTTAAACACAGACCAGGCTTGGTGGCTCACACCTGTAATCCCAGCGCTTTAGGAGACCAAGGTGGGCAGATCACCTGAGGTCAGGAATTTGTGACCAGCTTGGCCAACATGGTAAAACTCTGTCTCTACTAAAAATACAGAAGTTAGCCAGGCTTGGTGGTGGGCACCTGTGATCCCAGCTACTTGGGAGGTTGAGGTGGGAGAATCGCTTGAACCCAGGAAGTGGAGGTTGCAGTGAACTGAGACCACACCGTTGCACTCCAGCCTGGGCAACAAGAGCAAAACTCCATCTCAAAGAAAAAGTTAAACACAGGGTCACTGTATGACCCGGGAATCCGACTTTCAGGATACACCAAAAGAATTGGAAGCAGGGACTCAGATACTTGCACACCATGGTCATAGCAACATGGTTCACAGTGGCCAAAGGCTGGAAACAACCCAAGTGTCTATTGTTTGATGGATGGGTAAACACAATGTGGTCCATCCATACAATGGAATATCATCCAGCCATGAAAAGGAATGGGGGTCTGACACAGGCTACAGCGTGGACGAACCTTGGCATTGTGCTCAGTGAAAGAAGCTGGACACAAAAGGCCACACATTGTGTGATCCCATTTCTGTGAAATGTCCGTGATGGGCCAATCTACAGAGACAGGAAGATTGTAGGTTGCCAGCAGCTGGGGCCAGGGGAATGAGGAGTGGCTATTTAATGGGCATAGTGTCTTCTTTGGGGGGTAATGAAAATGTTGGCCAGGCACGGTGGCTCACGCCTGTAATGCCAGCACTTTGGGAGTCTGAGGCGGGTGGATCACGAGGTCAGGAGATCGACACCATCCTGGCTAACACTGTGAAACCCCGTCTCTACTAAAAAGATACAAAAAATTAGCCAGGCGTGGTGGCGGGTGCCTGTAGTCCCAGCTACTCGGGAGGCTGAGGCAGGAGAATGGCGTGAACCAGGGAGGCGGAGCTTGCAGTGAGCCGAGATCACACCACTGCACTCCAGCCTGGGAGATAGAGCCAGACTCCGTCTCAAAAAAAAAAAAAAAAAAAGAAAATGTTTGGGAATTAAAGAGAATTGGTGACTGCACAGCACTGAGTATGTCAGATGTCACTGAATTGTTCACTTTCAAATGGCTAACATTTTGTGAATCTCACCTCAATGAAAAGAAATACAGGAAGGATAGACAAGAAACTAAGTATGTTGGTTACCTACAGGACGCAGGTGGGAAATGATTTAAAATAATTAGGGCACTAGGCAAGGTGGCTCGTGCCTGTAATCTCAGCACTTTAGGAGGCCAAGGTGGGAGGATCGCTTGAGGCCAGGATTTCGAGACCAGTCTGGGCAACATAGCAGGACCTTATCTCTGAAAAAAAAAAAAAGAAAAGTTGTTTTTAATTAGCCAGATGTGGTGGTGCACACCTGTAGTCCCAGCTACTCAGGAAGCTGAGGTAGGGGGATCATTTGAGCCTAGGAGGTCAAGGATGCAATGAGCCGTGATTGTGCTACTACAAATTCCAGCCTGTGTGACAGAGCCAGATCCCATCTCTTAAAAACATAAAAAAATAGAGGAGGCTGGGAGTGGTATGGGAAAAGAGTAGCAGGAAGGAAGAGGGAGTACCCACTCTCTGAGAACAATTTGGTATAGCTCTGACTCAAAAATCATAGTCATATTATACATACCTTAAAAGATAACTAATTAAAATCAAGGATGTGGTGTGTACTCCAAATGGAAAACAAATAGTAAAACATAAACTCAACTGCACTGCAAATGAAAATCAACCACACTGAAGAGTGAGGGGAAGAATGGAGTTGACCTCAGTAAATTTCGGAAACAGTGTTTCCACTGGATACTGTTAGGCTAAAAACGAAAATACCTATACACCAACACTGTACTCTAGTTCAGAAATCTAGTTCTCATGGGTTAGCCATTCTGTAAGTACTGTATGTGAATATTGGAACTGAGCAAATGAGTGAATTAATTGTAGATGAGCTAGGTTTCTCTCTGTCAGCGAAAAAGGTTACAAATACATCAAGGGTAAAGGAAGCAGCTAGAATGAACATTGTGCTGGTTGGAATCAGAAGTGTCAGTATCAATCCATGATTTTCTAATATATATACATATAGATAGATGTTATAGAAAGAAATATATAGTCAGTATATATAGATGCAGAAATAAATATAAAGTATATATATTTATATTATGAATACAGGTGAAGTGGCTCAAACTTGTAATCCCAGCTGTCTGCGAGACCAGGGTGGCTTGGGGAGAATCGCTTGAGGCTAGGAGTTCAAGACCAGCCTGGACAACATGGCACAGCCCCATCCCTACAAAAAGAAAAATATTAAAAATAAATAAACAAAGATGTGTGTACACATGGCTGATCTGATACCCCAATAGCAGTGAGCACACTAGCACCCCAAGCTAAATACCATTCTCCAATAAAAGGAACAAGGGGAGGAATCACTGATTTTATGACTGGGACAGAGAAAACACAAGACAAGCTATAGGCACATACTGCTGTGCCCAGCTAATTTTTAATTTTTTGTGGAGATAGGAGTCTCACTTTGTTTTCCAGGCTGGTCTTAAAGTCCTGGGCTCAAGCGATCCTCCTGCCTTGACCTCCCAAGGCTGGCCATACCCAGCCTAAATGAATGATTCAATGGGGGGCTGGGCTCAGTGACTCATGCTTTTAATCCCAGCACTTTGGGAGGCCAAGGTGGGCAGATCACCTGAGGTCAGGAGTTCAAAACCAGCCTGGCCAACATGGCGAAAACCCATCTCTACTAAAAATACAAAAAGTAGAGGGGCGTGGTGGTGGGCACCTGTAATCCAAGCTACTCGGGAGGCTGAGGCAGGAGAATCACATCAACCCAGGAGGTGAGCCAAGATTGTGCCACTATGCTCTAGCCTGAGCAACAGAGCAACACTCCATCTCAGAAAAAAAAAAAAAGAGAAAGAAAGAAAAACAGAAAACACAAGATAAACCTGAAGCATCTTACGTTGCCAGAAAACAAGGAAATGCTCAAAAAAGAGTACAGATATGTAGAAACGACACCAGACCCAACTGAAGCAGCTCCCTCTGGCTGAAGCTGGAGCAATTTGAACAACAAAATAAGTGACAGTGTGGGATTATCACCTAGAGAATAAATACCCAAACTGCTATAAGTAATGGAATAAATACCTAAATGGAGGGAGAAGGGATGGATCTTCCTTACAAATGAGTCACATTATACGTAAGAGGGAGGAGGAATGTCTTAGTCCATTTGTGCCGCTACAATGGAATATCATGGACTGGGAAATTTACAAAGATCATAGATTTATTTCTCATGGTTCTGGAGGCTGAGAAGTCCAAGATCAAGGCTCCAGCCTCTGGTGAGGGCTGTTCTCAGCTTCCAGAATGATGCCTTGAATGCCACCTTCTCACATGTCAGAAGGAAGGAGGGGAAAGGAGTCAAAATCTCCAGGAAGCCCTTTTATAATGGCACGAATCCTAAACACCTCCCCAAAGGCCCCACCTCCCAACACTGTTGCTTGTTGCATTGAAGAATCAGTTTCCAACACATGACTTTGGGGGTACCCATTCAGACCATAGCAAAGAGAAAGGAGTTTACATTCAGTCACCCAGCAAACACCTTCACTTTCCTGGTGTTATCCCAAGAGCTTGGGCCACACTGGGCAAAAATGGGGGAAAAAAAAAAAGAAAAATCCCTGCCCCCAACAGCTCACAGCCTCTCAAGGGAGACAGATGAGATAAATAACCAAATTTTGGAGCAGTTTAGAAGGTTGTACATGCTATGCAAAAAAGAAGAAGGAAGAAGAAGGAGGAGGAGGGAAAAGAGGAGGAGAAAAGAATAAAAAGAAGGAAAAAGACAAAAGAAGAAAACGAATGGTGACGGCAACAACTGTATTAGGTTGGTGAAAAGTCATTGCACTGGCCGGGCGCGATGGCTCACGTCTGTAATCCCAGCACTTTGGGAGGCCGAGACGCGCGGATCACAAGGTCAGGATATTGAGGCCATCCTGGCTAACACAGTGGAAGCCCCGTCTCTACTAAAAAAATACAAAAAAATTAGCTAGGTGTGGTGGCAGGTGCCTGTAGTTCCAGCTACTCGGGAGGCTGAGGCAGGAGAATGGCGTAAACCCGGGAGGCGGAGCTTGCAGTGAGCCGAGATGGCGCCACTACACTCCAGCCTGAAAAAAAAAAGGTCATTGCACCACACAATGACTTTTGCACTAACCTAAATATATATGTTATGTTGTTCAGGGTCCCTGCTGAGAAGGTGACATTTGAGCAGAGACCTGAAGGAAGACAGTGAGTCAAGTGTATATTTGGAGGATGAGAGCTGCAGGCAGAGTGCACAGCCCATGCAAAGGTCCTGGGGCAGGACTGTGCCTGGCATGCAGGAGGAACAGTGAGGAAGCCCCTGTGGCTGCAGCAGAGTGAGCCAGGGAAAGAGAGGAAGGAGAGGAGGGCAGCAAGGTGACGGACATGTCGTACAAGGCCTTGTGGCCCTTGGGCTGTGACCCCGAGGAAGGTGGGAGCTGTGGAGGGCTGTGCGCGGAGGAGGGACAGGACCTGACTCAGGTGCTCACAGGCGCCCTCTACTGGCTGCTGCAGGGAGGACAGACTGTGGGTTGTGGGACTTGGAGGTGGGGGGGCAGTGAGGACGGGAACAGGTGCACCAGTGCAGAGGGGACTGGGCTGGTACAGGGTGGAGTCAGAGGAGAGGAAGAGAAAGCAAACAAAAGGAGACTTAAGAGAAGCTGAGAAGGCTGGGCACGGTGGCTCACGCCTATAATCCCAGCACTTTGGGAGGCCAAGGAGGGTGGATCACCTGAGGTCAGGAGTTCGAGACCAGCCTGGCCAACATGGTGAAACCCCATCTCTACTAAAAATACAAAAATTAGCCAGGCATACTGGTGGGCACCTGTAATCTCAGCTACTCAGGAGGCTGGGGCTGGAGAATCGCTAGAACCCAGGAGGTGGAGGTTGTAGTGAGTTGAGATTGTGCCACTGCACTCCAGCCTAGACGACAGAGTTAGAACTCTGTCTCAAAAAAAAAAAAGAAAAAAAAAAATATATATATACCGCTGCGTGGATGGTCCATCATCTTTTTGTAATTCATCCTCTATGGATGGACACTGACTTGTTCCCAGTGTCTCCCAGTTATGGACGAGCCAAGCAAAGCTGGCTTCTCTGTGCATATTAGCGTCTGCGTGTTTCTCTAGAACAAATTCCTGAAGAAACAAAAGGGAGATTGTCAAATGGAAGTATCTGTAATTTTACTTTGTTTGTTTGTTTTTTGTTTTTTGAGACAGTCTCACGTTGTCACTCAGGCTGGAGAGCAGTGGTGTGATCAGGGGTCCCTGCAGCCTCAACCTTCTGGGCTCAAGCAATCCTCCCACCTCGCCCTCCCAAGTAACTGGGACTACAGGCAGAGCCACCACACCCAGCTAATTTTTAAATGTTTTGTACAGATGGGGGTGTCACTATGTTGCCCAGACTGGTCTTGAACTTCTGGGCTCAAGCAGTCCTCTCACCTCAGCTTCTCCAAGCGCTGGGGTTACAGGCACGAGCCACAGTGCCTGGCCTGTAATTTTCCTTTTTTTTTTTTTTTTTTTTTTTTTTTGATGGAGCCTCGCTCTGTCGCTCAAGCTGGAGTGCAGTGGCGCGATCTCGGCTCACTGCAAGCTCCGCCTCCCGGGTTCACACCATTCTCCTGCCTCAGCCTTCCGAGTAGCTGGGACTACAGGCGCCCGCCACCGCGCCCGGCTAACTTTTTGTATTTTTAGTAGAGACGGAGTCTCACCGTGTTAGCCAGGATGGTGTCGATCTCCTGACCTCGTGATCCGCCCGCCTTGGCCTCCCAAAGTGCTGGGATTACAGGCGTGAGCCACCGCACCCAGCTGTCATTTTACTGTTAATCCTGCGGCCAGGTCACCCCAAATGCCTTGTGCACCCCCAATGTGTGGTAAAGGATGGTGCGTGCTTCCTGCCATCTACCCAGATGTAAGCTGGACCACGTTTTTGTGATCTGTTTGATAAATGAAAAGTGATATCTGATTATGGTTTAAACATTCATTCCTCTTAGAATGAGCGAGGTTGAGTATCCTCTCATTCGATTAAAAGCCTTTTGTCAGAACTGTCTTGAAACATATTATTTTTCAAATTCCACGATGACCATTTCCCGTCGGCGAAAGGGTTGATTTGATGTTTAATCTTTTGCCTTCCTACATCCATCTAGCTCAGCGTCAGTTGCTGAGATCTGGGTCAGGGGTCACATCCAGCTTTTTCTTCTCTTACATTTGATGTTGATAAAGGAGAAAAACCAGGTCAGATGTAGTGGCTCATGGCGGGAATTCCAACACTTGAGGAAGCTGGGGCAGGAGGATCATCTGAGACCAGGAGTTTAAGACCAGCCTGGGCAACAGAGTAAGACTTCGTCTCTACCAAAAAACCAAAAAGTGAGTTGGGTGTGGTGGCGGGCACCTGTAGTCCTAGCTACCCAGGAGGCTGAGGTAAGAGGCTTGAGCCCAGGAGTTTGAGGCTGCAGCGAGCTATGATCACACCACTGCACTCCAGCCTGGATGAAAGAATGAGACCTTAAAAAAAAAAAAAAAATGGCATCGTGTGATGGTGCACACCTGTAATCCCAGCACTTTGGGAGGCCAAAATGGGCAGATCGCCTGAAGTCAGGGGTTCAAGACCAGCCTGACCAACATGGCGAAACCCCGTCTCTACTAAAAATACAAAATTAGCTGGGTATGGTGGCGCATGCCTGTAATCCCAGCTACTTGGGAGGCTGAGGCAGGAGAATCTCTTGAACCTGGGAGGCAGACGTTGCAGTGAGCCCAGATTGCGTCCTGCATTCCAGCTGGGCAACAAGAGTGAGACTCCGTCTCAAAAAAAAAAAAAAAATTGCCTGGTGTGGTGGTTCACGCCTGTAATCCCAGCACTTTGGGAGGCTGAGGCGGGCGGATCACAGGGTCAGGAGAGGAGATGAGACCATCCTGGCTAACATGGTGAAACCCCGTCTCTACTAAAAATACAAAAAATTAGCCGGGCGTGGTGGCACATGCCTGTAATCCCAGCTACTCAGGAGGCTGAGGCAGGAGAATTGCTTGAACCCGGGAGGTGGAGGTTGCAGTGAGCCAAGATCGCACCACTGCACTCCAGCCTGGGTGACAGAGCAAGACTGTCTCAAAAAAAAAAAAAAAAAAGAGGTTGGGAGTGGTGGGGCTCACGCCTGTAACCCCAAGACTTCACAGGGCTGAGGAGGGAGGATCACTTGAAGTCAGGAGTTTGAGGTCAGCCTGGGCAGCATAGCAAGACCCTGTCTCTACTAAAAACATTTTCTAATTAGCCGGGCGTGATGGTACATGCCTGAGTCCCAGCTACTTGGGAGGCTGAGGCAGGAGGATCACTTCAGCCCAGGGGTTCAAGGCTGCAGTGAACCATGATCACACCACCACATTCCAGCCTAGGTGACAGAGCAAGATCCTGTCTTAAAATAAATAAAATAAAAATGTTTTAAATCTTGCAAAGAATCCTATCTGAAGCATTTAGATCGAGTTTTTAAATATACTCCACAATGAATCATCCGTTTCGGTCTCCAACAGGAAAAGAAAATCATGATGAATCAGCGAAAGGTCACCCCCTTGGTGACTGAGCCGTTTGTGCAAAAGCTTCATTCTTTTCCGGAAACCCCAATTTGTCCTCAGAGTTAAGACTGTCAGCTCCAAAGGGATGGCCCCAGGCTGTGCTAGTGACTGAAACCCCCCCCCCCGCCATGACACAAGCCTGAAATAACCGCTGTGGGTGTGGGTGGTGTTATTGGTGTCATAAAGAAATATCATCTCAAAACTCATGTTTCAAAAGTGCATGTGAGGGCTGGGCATGGTGGCTCAGGCTTGTAATCCCAGCACTCTGGGAGGCCGAGGGAGGTGGATCACTGGAGGACAGGAGTTTGAGACCAGCCTGACCAGGTCAGGAGTTTGAGATCCAACATGGTGAAACCCCATCTTTACTAAAAATATAAAAATTAGCCGGCCGGGCATGGTGTCTCACACCTGTAATCCCAGCACTTTGGGAGGCTGAGGCGGGTGGATCATGAGGTCAGCAGATCGAGACCATCTTGGCCAACATGGTGAAACCCCGTCTCTACTAAAAAAATACAAAAAACTAGCCAGGCGTGGTGGTGGGCACCTGTAGTCCCAGCTACTCGGGAGGCTGAGGCAGGAGAATGGCGTGAACCCGGGAGGCGGAGGTTGCAGTGAGCTGAGATCGCACCACTGTACTCCAGCCTGGGTGACAGAGCGAGACTCCGTCTCAAAAAAAAAAAAAAGCTGGGTGTGATGGCGCGTGTCTGTAATTCCACCTACTCAGGAGGCCAAGGCACGAGAATTGCTTGAACCTGGAAGGTGGGGGTTGCAGTGAGCCAAGATTGCCCCAGTGCACTCCAACCTGGGCAACAGAGCAAGACTCCATTTCTGGGGAAAAAAAAAAATCCACCAAAAAAACAAAACACGTATGAGTACCTTTTTCCAGGAATGCCAACATTCTTCCATGGGAAAAGAGCAACGTCTTGTCACCGCGGTCCAGCTTGTCCCACAGCTGATGAGGGTGATGGAGCTGTTGTAATGTCTGTAGTTTTCTTCCCTGAGCAGATGAGAAGATAAATTGTGAGCAGTGTTTGCTGAGTAAAGCACTGTGGGATTTGTGGTTCCCGAGCAAACTGTGTTTAGGTAGCAAAAGCCCTTCCTGGTTTCTCCCCAAGCTGGTCCCCTTTCTGAACCGACCCCACCCACCCTTCCCAAGTTACTCTGTGGTCCCCAAAACAAAGTTTTTGTTTGTTTGTTTTGTTGGAGACGGAATCTCTCTCTTGTCGCCCAGGCTGGCGTGCAGTGGCTCCATCTCGGCTCACTGCCACCTCCGCCTCCCAGGTTCAAGTGATTCTCCTGCCTCAGTCTCCCAAGTTGCTGGGACTATAGGCGCATGCCACCATGCCCGGCTAATTTTTGTATTTTTAGTACAGACTGGATTTCACCATGTTGGCCAGGCTGGTCTCAAACTCCCGACCTCAGGTGATCCTCCCGCCTCCGCCTCCCAAAGCGCTGGAATTACAGGCATGAGCCACCGCACCCGGCTCTTCTAGAGGTTTTGTAATTGCTTTAGTAACATGTTCTGGTCTCTGCCTCCCAAAGCACTAGGATGACAGGCATGAGCCACTGTGCCCGGCCCCAGAACAAAGTTTTGAGGCACATGCATAGCCTTTAAGGTTGTCATTGTTAAGAATCTCACACGATTCTTGGGAAACTTACTATGGATCCTTTGTTTGCATGGGTTTCCATTTTGCAAAACAAATGCAAAGTTATTTTGTTGCTTCTCCCCCTGAAACAACCCGTGTACTTGCCCCTGGGTAACCCGGGTATCTAGACTTTCTGAGCTTGGGCCAGAGTTAAGCCCTTCCTGCCCTGTGTCCTTCTTCCTTTTTTTTTTTTTTTTTTTGTTTTTGAGACGGAGTTTCACTCTTGTTGCCCAGGCTGGAGTACAATGGCACTCACGCCTGTAATCCCAGCACTTTGGGAGGCCGAGGCAGGTGGATCACCTGAGGTCAGGAGTTTGAGAGCAGCCTGACCAACATGGAGAAACTCCGTCTCTACTAAAAATACAAAATTAGCTGGGCGCGGTGGCACTTGCCTGTAATCCCAGCTACTCAGGAGGCTGAGGCAGGAGAATCGCTTGAACCTGGGAGGTGGAGGTTGCAGCCGCCTCAGCCTCCCAGAGTGCTGGGATTACAGGCTTGAGCGCCATTGCACTCCAGCCAGGGCAACAAGAGCGAAACTCTGTCTTAAAAAAAAAAAAAAAAAAAGGGGAAGAAGGACACAGGGCAGGAAGGGCTTAACTCTGGCCCAAGCTCAGAAAGCCGACTCTGGGTAACCCAGGTATCTAGGTACAATGGCCTTTTGGAATCATCATGAGCATCTCATTGTTTGCAGCATAGATTGCCCTGGCCTCAGTGCCCTAGCTACACCTCACTGTTGGGCCTTTGACCAAGCTGTGCCCACTCCCCAAAGTGCCCTCCTTGCCACTCAAAATCTAGCTCTTTTTTTTTTTTTTTTTGGAGATGGAGTCTCGCTCTGTCGCCAGGCTGGAGTGCAGTGGCACCATCTTGGCTCACTGCAGCCTCTGCCTCCCAGGTTCAAGCGATTCTCCTGCCTCAGCCTCCCGAGTAGCTGGGATTACAGGCATGTGCCATGATGCCCGATTAATTTTGTATTTTTAGTAGAGACGGGCTTTCTCCATGTTGGTCAGGCTGGTCTCAAACTCCTGACCTCAGGTGATCCACCTGCCTCGGCCTCCCAAAGTGCTGGGATTACAGGTGTGAGCCACCGTGCCCAGCCCTTCTTCCATCTTTACCTGGTGGTCATTAGATGTTCAACCCTGTGGGGAGACACCCCAGAGGGCAGGCCAGGGCCTGGCCTGCAGCTAGTATTAGAGGCTAAGTTAGCAATTGATAATTGAGGACTTACCATGTGGCATCCACAGGTCCTTCCTTCCTTCCTTCAAGTCTCCCTCTGTCGCCCAGGCTGGAGTGCAGTGGCGCGATCTTGGCTCACTGCAGCCTCTGCCTTCCAGGTTCAAGCGATTCTTGTGCCTCAGCCTCCTGAGTAGCTGAGACCACAGGTGTGCGCTACCCCACCTGGCTAATTTTTGTATTTTTAGTAGAGACAGAATTTCACCATGTCGGCCAGGCTGGTCTTGAATTCCTGACCTCAGGTGATCCTCCCACCTCAGCCTCCCCAAGTGCTGGGATTATAGGCATGAGCCACTGCACCCAGTCCATCTAATTTTTCTTTTTGTTTTTTGAGACAGAGTCTTGCTCTGTCTTGCCCAGGTTGGAGTGCAGTAGTTCAATCTTGGCTCACTGCAGCCTCCGCCTCCTAGATTCAAGTGATTCTCCTGTCTCAGCCTCCAGAGTAGCTGGGATCACAGGCGCCTGCCACCACACCTGGCTAATTTTTGTATTTTTTGTAGAGATGGGGTTTCGCCACGTTGGCCAGGCTGGTCTCAAACTTCTGACCGCAGGCAATCCACCAGCCTCGGCCTCCCAAAGTGCTGGGATTACAGGCGTGAGCCACCACACCCAGCCCATCTAATACATTTTTAAATATTTATTGAGACCTTATTTACATATTAATCAATAAACATATCTTCAGTTGTATGGTTCAATAAGTTTGATAAATGCATACCCTTGATTTTGGGGTTGAGGTAGGAGGATCACTGGAGCTCAGGAAGTTGAGGCTGCAGTGAGCTGAGATTGTGCCATGGCACTCCAGCCCGGGTGACAAAAGGAGACCCTGTCAAAAAAGAAAAAAGAAGAAAAAGAAGGAAAGGAAGAGAGAGAGAGGGAGGGAGGGAGGGAGGGACAGAGAGAGAGAGAGAAAGAAAGAAAGGAAAGAAAGAAAGAGTTAGATGCCCTATATCTAACCAAAACAAGATATAGGGCACTTCACTCCCTCCAGAATATTCTCTTGTCAACCCTCCACACTCAGCAGCACCTACGGATCTGTTTTCTTTCACTATCAGTGAGCATTACATGTTTAGCACTTTGTATAAATGGAATTATGCAGAATGTCATCATTTGTGTCTGGCTTCTTTCTGTTGGTGCAATGCATTTGAGATTCACCCCACAACAGGCGTGTTTCTAAAGTGAAGTCCTTTTTCATTGCTGTGTAGTATTCCATTGCGTTGATCAGCCCCAGTGTGTTTATACATTTGCCAGTTGATGGATATTTGGCAATGGCAGTTGGAGCAATTGTGAACTCATTCATGCACACAGCACTTTGTGGGTATTTTGTGGTGTTTTACCCTCCGATTTCATTCCATCTCATGGAACTTTCTCCTACCAGGGACACCTATGCTAAGGTGATTTCCAGCATGGGAACTTTTCTAAAGAAAGTGACAATCGGGCCGGGCGTGGTGGCTCACACCTGTAATCCCAACACTTTGGGAGGCCGAGGCAGGCAGATCACAAGGTTAGAAGATCAAGACCATCCTAGCTAACACCATGAAACCCTGTCTCTACTAAAAATACAAAAAATTAGCCAGGCGTGGTGGCGGGTGCCTGTAGTCCCAGCTACTTGGGAGGCTGAGGCAGGAGAAACACTTGAATCTGGGAGGAGGATGTTGCAGTGAGCCGAAATCGCACCATTGCACTCAAAAAAAAAAAAAAAAAAAAAAAAAAAAAAAAAAAAAAAAAAAAAAAGAAAAGAAAAGAAAGAAAGAAAGTGGCAATCGGCCAGGTGTTGTGGCTCACACTTGTAATCCCAGCACTTTGGAAGGCTGAGGTGGGTGGATCGCCTGAGTCCAGGAATTTGAGACCAGCCTGGGCAACATGGTGAAACTCTGTCTCTACTAAAAATGCAAAAAAAAAAAAGCCCAAAAAACAAACAAACAAACAAAAAACAGCTAGGTGCATGGCTCACACCTATAATCCCAGCACTTTGGGAAGCTAAGGCGGGCGGATCACCTGAGGTCAGGATTTCAAGACCAGCCTGGCCAACATGGGGAAACCCCGTGGGGAAACCCCATCTGTACTAAAAGTACACAAATTAGGCAGGCATGGTGGCGGGTGCCTGTAATCCGAGCTACTCAGGAGGCTGAGGCAGAAGAGTTGCTTGAACGTGGGAGGTGGAGGTTGCAGTGAGCCAAGATCAGGCCACTGCACTCCAGCCTGGGCGACAAGAGCCAGACTCTGTCTCAAAAAAAAAAAAAAAAAAATTAGCTGGGCGTATGGCGTGTACCTGTAGTCTCAGCTACTTTTGGGGTTGAGGTGGGAGGATCGCTTGAGCTCAGGAAGTCGAGGCTGCAGTGAGCTGAGATTGCACCATGGCACTCCAGCCTGGTGACAAAAGGAGACCCTGTCAAAAAAGAAAAAAGAAGGAAAAGAAGGAAAGAAAGAAAGAAAGAAAGAAAGAAAGAAAGAAAGAAAGAAAGAAAGAAAGAAAGAAAGAAAGAAAAGAAAGAAGAAAAGAAAGAAAAAGAAAGAAAGAGAGAGAAAGAGGTAGGGAGGGAGAAAGGAAGGAAGAAAGGAAGGAAGGAGAAAGAAAGAGAAGAAAGAGAAGAAGAAGGAGAGAGAGAAAGGAAGGAAGAAGAAAGAAAGAAAAGAAAGAAAAGAAAGAAAAAGAAAGAAAGAGAGAGAAAGGTAGGGAGGGAGAGAGAGAGGAAGGAAGAAAGGAAGGAAGGAGAAAGAAAGAAAGAGAAGAAAGAGAAGAAGGATAGAGAGAAAGGAAGGAAGGAAGAAGAAAGAAGAAAGAAAAAGAAAGAAAGAGAGAAAGAAAGAAAGAAAGAAAAGAAAGAAAGAATGAACAAATGAACGAAAGAAAGAAAAAAAAAGAAGAGAAAGAAAGAAAGAGACAGTGGCTGCCCTTGTACCTAATCATAGGAGAGAGGGGAGACCAGACCCAGCATAGGGGAGGGAAGAAGTTAGGGCCATCAGTGGCAGCTGGTGTGCCCGAAACAGCCATGGTAGGGCAGCAGGATGACCCAGACAGGACCTTCGGCTTATCGCAGGGGACAGGAGTGGAAATCAAGAGACCCTGGAGGGCCTGGGGGTCACTTGAAAAGGATCACAGTGATAGCACCAGGTGGAGCTGATGGCCCAGCCCTGGCCCCTCTGGAGAAGGGGCAGAGGGCAGCCCCCAAGCCCCGGCCTCAGCATCCGCATGGCTGACACTGGGGCCACTGCCATCTGATAATAGGATCTGTTTGGAACAGCTGCCTGGTGACAAGTATAATAAAACGTATTAATGAGGCCATTATTATTCCCTAATTAAAAGCTAATAACTAAGCGTTAATTGCCTTTAAAAGATGAAACACGGCTGGGCTGGGATTTATCTCTGTTTTCCTTTGCTTGCCTGGATAGGCTGATATTTGGGAACTAATTAATTGAGTCAAATCTTACAGGAAACGAATGTCTCCTCTGCCATCGCGGCTGTTGGATTAAAAAGTGTTCGCTGCGCGTCTGGGCGTTTCTGTGCGAAGGTCTCCTGGGTCCACTGTTCTTGCTGGGGCGGGGGTGGTGGTAGTAAAGCTTCAAGGTGCGGCGGTGGGGGGCTGCTTGTCCTCTCCTCTCCTGCTGATTCTCCCGCAACGGTAGTCCAAGTGTCCATGCAATTTGTGAGTCAGAATGCTCAGATGCTATTCCAGGGAACAGACAGGCCGAGCTTATATCACAGATCTATCATCATCATCATTAAAAAAAAAAAAATCAGGCTGGGCTCGGTGGCTCATGCCTGTAATCCCAGCACTTTGGGAGGCCGAGGCAGGTGGATCCCCTGAGGTCAAGAGTTCCAGACCAGCCTGGCCAACATGGCAAAACCCCCTCTCTACTAAAAATACAAAACTTAGGCCGGCTTGGTGGCAGGTGCCTGTAATCCCAGCTACTCCGGAGGCTGAGGCATAAGAATCTCTTGAACCTGGGAGGTGGAGGTTGCAGTGAGCCAAGATGAGATGGCACCATTGCACTCCAGCCTGGACAACAGAGCTAGACTCCACCTCAAAAAAACAAAACAAAACAAAACAGTGCTCTAATTGCAAGCATACAACTCAATGGCTTTTGTACATATGAACACTTTAGTTACCAACACTTTAACAAAATAGAACAAGGGTTAGCAAACTCTGGTCCCTGGGCCACATTCAGCCCACTGCCTGATTTTGTATGGCCCATAGACTAAAAATGTTCATATCTTAAAACAGTTTTTAATAAGATTCAAGCTTTTGCTCATTCTGTTATTTATGCAATTTTCTTTGAGATGGGGTCTTGCTCTGTTGCCCAGACTGGAGTGCAGTGGCGTGATCATAGCTTACTGTGGCCTGGACTTCCAAGGCTCAAGCAATCCTCCCACCTCAGCCTCCTGAGTAGCTGGGACTACAGGCACCCCATTGTCTCCTCCTGCATTCAACTTGGATGTTGCTTCCTCCAGGAAGCCTTCCATGCCTCCTGATGCCCATCTCTCTGGGTGCCCTAGGTGCTAAGGATGGCTGCGATTATGCCACTGCACTCCAGCCCAGGCAACAGAGTGAGACCTGGTCTCTAAAAGAAAGAGACATATTTTGGCTTCATATTTTGGCTTTCTATTACGTGATTATCCAGTACAATTTTAGTGAGTACCTAGTAAGTTTAAGCATTATATTAGGTGGTAGGATATAGTATACCTATAGTAGGGGTCCTTGCTATAACAGAAGAGCAGGGAAGAAAAACCTTAAACAAATACTTATAAGTGTTGTATGTCATGCATTTTCTGTGCTTTGGGACATATGACTGTAATTTGGAGGGAGGGAGAGGCCTCCCCTCCCCCCCTCCCTCCCTCCCTCCCTCTCTCTTCTTCTTTTTTTTTTTTTTTGTTCAAAGTGTTGCTCTGTTGCCCAGGCTGGAATGCAGTGGTTCCATCTCACTGGAGCTTTGACCTCCTGGGTTCAATCCATGAAGCCTCAAAGGATTTCAGGCACCTTTCCGCACTTAACTAAAAACATACCCCCAGACTGAGATTTAAGCAGCCTTTGTGGACTGGGAGGAAACTGTAAAGAACTTTACAGGGCAGGGCAGGGAAGAGTTGTCAGCAGAAAGGTCAGCCCAAACGGAGGTTAGGATGCCGAGCTTATCATAGGGGGTTCGAGGAGGAACCGGTGTCGGCCTGGGCCTGGCCCACCTGGAGCCCTTGGTGCAGTGAACATCAGTTGTACTAGTCACGTTGCCGCCATCATTCTGTGCATCTGTGCAGCGTGGCCATGTGCCAGCCATGAGGACCCAGAGTGTAGCAAGAACAATTAGCCCATGACGGATGGCGCCTCGGTCCACCTCACTTTTGGCAAGGCTAATTGTGGAAGTAAAGCTTCCGTCGGGGTCCCTCACTACTGCACCAGGTGGTGTTTTCCAAACCTCGTCTCCAGGAAAGTGGCATGGACCTGGGAGTTCTGGGAGGGGGTCCCCTGAGCTAGTTTGCTCTCGGCACTGTGGTCTCTGCAGTCTCCCGGGAAACCACTTGGGCTCTGCTGGGAAGGTTTGTCATGTATAAGACCACAGACCTCAGTCCATCCCCTCCCTCCCTCCCTCCCTCCCTTCCTTCCTTCCTTCCTGCCTGCCTTCCTGCCAACCTGCCTTCCTCCCTCCCTCCCTCCCTCTCTCTCTCTCTCTTTCTATTTTTTTTTTTTTTCTTCAGGGTGTTGCTCTGTTGCCCAGGCTGGAATGCAGTGGTTCCATCTCGGCTCACTGGAGCTTTGACCTCCTGGGTTCAAGCAATTTTCCACCTCAGCCTCCCGAGTAGCTGGAACCACAGGCATGCACTGCCACAGCCAGTTAGCTTTTTACATTTTTAGTAGAGATAGGGTCTTGCTGTGTGTTGCCCAGGCTGGTCTTGAACTCCTGGGCTCAAGCGATCCACCCACTTTGGGCTCCCAAAGTATTGGGATGACAGGTGTGAGCCACGGTGCCCAGCTTCCTGTCCTAAAAAAAAAAAAAAAACTTTTAATTTTGAAATGATTATAGATTCATGGGCAGTTGCAAAGGTAGTACAGACAGGAGACAGGGTACTGCACACGCTTCACCCAGCTTCCCCTGATGGTTACATTTTATTACATGATCAAAACCAGGAAACTGACATGGGTACAATGTATCTAGTTCTATTTATTTATTTATTTATTTATTTATTTATTTATTTATTTATTTATGTATTTGTCTCACTCTGTCGCCAGGCTGGAGTGCAGTGGCGTGATCTCGTCTCACTGTAACCTCCACCTCCCCGGTTCAAGAAATCCGGCCCCAGCCTCCCGAGTAGCTGGGATCACAGGCACGCGCCACCACACCTGGCTAATTTTTGTATTTTTAGTAGAGACGGGGTTTCCCCATGTTAGCCAGGCTGGTCTCAATCTCTTGACTTCGTGATCCACCCCCCTCAGCCTGCCAAAGTGCAATATATCTTTTTCTATGTAATTGTATCACATGTATACATTTTTTTTTTTTTTTAAGAGAGACAGGGCCTCACTGTGTCACTCAGGCTGTAGTGCAGTTGCATGATCATAGCTCAATGTAGCATTCAACTCCTGAGGTCAAGCAATCCTTCCACCTCAGTATCCTAAGTAGCTGGGACTACAGGTATGCACCACCATGCCTTGCTGATTTTTTTATAGAGATGGGATCTTGCTATGTTGCCCAGTCTGATCCCAAATTTCTGGCCCCAATTGATCCTCCTGCCTCAGCCTCCCAAAGTGCTAGCATTACAGGTGCATACCACCACCCTAAGCTAATTTTTAAATTTTTTTGTAGAGATGGGGTCTTGGTATGTTGCCCAGTCTGATCCCACATTCCTAGCCTGAAGTGATCCTCCTGCCTCAGCTTCCCAAAGTGCTAGGATTACAAGTGTGCACCACCACACTAGGCTAATTTTTAAATTTTTTTGTAGAGATGGGGTCTTGCTATCTTGCCCAGGCTGGCATCCAAGTACTGGCCCCAAGTAATCCTCCCGCCTCAGCCTCCCAAGGCACTGGGATTACAGGCGAGAGCCACCATGCTCTATCATACATAAATTCTTGTAACTAACCACAGACGAGATACAGAACTATTCTGTCCCCCCAAAGATCTCTCTAAAGCTACTCCCTGAGAGTGACCCCCAACCCATTCCTAAACCTAGGCAACCCCTTATCTCTTCTCCAGTCTACAATTTTGTTATTTCAAGAATATTATAGGACAGGCGTGGTGACTCACGCCCATAATCCCAGCACTTTGGGAGGCTGAGGTGGGTGCATCACTTGAGCCCAGGAGTTCGAGAGCAGCCTGGCCAACAAGGTGAAACTCCCGTCTCTTCTGAAAATATAAAAATTAGCCAGGCTTGGTGGCGGGTGCTTGTAATCCCAGTTACTGGGGAGGCTGAGGAAGGAGAATCACTTGAACCCTGGAGGCAGAGGTTGCAGTGAACCAAGATCATGCCACCGCACTCCAGCTGGAGTGACGGCAAAATTCCATCTAAAAAAAAAAAGAGGCCAGGCAACTGTGGCTCATGCCTGTAATCCCAGCACTTTGGGAGGCTGAGGCGGGCAGATCACAAGGTCAGAAGATCGAGACCATCCTGGCGAACACTGTGAAACCCCGCCTCTATTAAAAATACAAAAAAATTAGCCAGGCGTGGTGGTGGGCGCCTGTAGTCCCAGCTACTCGGGAGGCTGAGGCAGGAGAATGGCATGAACCGGGGGGGTGGAGCTTGCAGTGAGTGGAGATCGCGCCACTGCACTCCAGCCTGGGCGACACATCGAGACTCTGTCTCAAAAAAAAAAAAATTATATATATACATATATGTATATATATGATTAATGGAATTCAAACCTATGTTGCACTTTGAAACTGCCTTTTTTTTCTGTGAACATTAGGCCTTTGGGAGCAGCCAGCGGGTATGTGGGGGTATCAGCAGTTCCTTCCTTTTCAGTCCTGCGTAGTATTCCACGGTGTGGATGGACCACAGTTTGTTCAACGATCCACCTGTTGAAGGGTACCTGGGTGGAGTCCAGGTTTTGTGTGTCAGTTATAAAGCTGCTATGAACATATGTAGACAGGTTTTTACATGGACATACTTTCCCATTTTTCTGGGATGAATGCCCAGGAGTGCAATTACTGGATAATGTGGAAAGTGTTTTGGGTTTTAAGAGTTTTCCAAGAGCAGCTATACCATGTTACATCCCCACCAGCAAAGGATGAGGGATCCAGTTTCTCTGTACTTAGAACGTCTTTTATCCTCATTCAGGCTCATCCTGGAAGCCATACATCCCAGCGTTTGCGGAGGCTCCTGGGTTTCAGGGAGAGGTCTGGGAATGGGGAGAAAAATGTGAGCTTGTGGTTCTATTCTAGGAAATCGCCACAGGCTTCGCTCTGGAGTTGGAAATCTCGCCTGTGGAGCTCAGAGCCGCTTATGGCATCCAAGATGCCTCACGACTGCCAGACAGAGAATCCACACAGATCGGGCGCCAGAATTTGAAGCAACAGTCAGGCTCCATCAGGACTTTATCTTAAGAAACAAAATAGGCAATTGGCTGGGCCCAGTGGCTCACGCCTGGAATCCCAGCACTTTGGGAGGTCGAGGCAGGCAGATTGCTTGAGCTTAGGAGTTCAAGAGCAGCCTGGGTGACATGGCAAATCCATGTCTCTACAAAAAATACAGAAAAATGAGCCAGGTGTGGTGGCGAGTGCCTGTAATCCTAGCTACTCGGGAGGCTGAGGTAGGAGGATCGCTTGAACCCGGAGGCAGAGGTTACAGTGAACCAAGATCGCGCCACTGCACTCCAGCCTGGGCAAAAGAGTGAGACCCTATCTCAAAAAAATGCAATTGCTTTACTTTATCTTATTGTCAATTCCACTTCATTTACCATTGCAACTATGTGCAATGCTTAGAATGAACAAAGAAATTAGAAAGTGTTTGGGGGGAAATATTGCCATATTATTCTCCCCCTAAATTGCATGCTAGAACAATCCCACATCTTTCCCTGCCACTTTGATTTTGCATCACAAATTGTCATGGAGGACACTTTTACAAGAATAAAAACATAAAAATAATACTAATAAAAAAGAAGGCCAGGCGCGGTGGCTCATGCCTTTAATTCTAGCACTTTGGGAGGCTGAGGTTGGAGATCACTTGAGCCCAGGAATTTGAGACCAGCCTGAGCAATATAGCAAGACTTCATCTCTACAAAAAATTACAAAATTAGCCAGGCGTGTTGGCACATGTGTGTGGTCCCAGCTACTCAGGAGGCTGAGGTTCACCCCAGGCTCCTGAGTTTCACCCCAGGAGGCTCCTGAGTTTCACCCCAGGATTGCTTCACCCCAGGAGGCTGAGGCTGCAGTGAGCCATGATGCACTCTGGGAGACAGGGCAAGACCCTGTCTTGGAAAAAAAAAAAAAGAAAGAAAAGAATAAAATGAGGCTGTATTAGTTTCCTCAAGAGTCTCTCTTAATCCACTCTAATCAAATCTCTCTCTTTTTGTTTCTTAACTTTTTGTTTTGGACTAATTATAGGCTTACAATAAGTTTCGGCCCGGCACAGTGGCTCACGCCTATAATCCCAGCACTTTGGGAAGCCAAGGCTGGCGGATCACAAGGTCAGGAGATCGACACCATCCTGGCTAACACGGTGAAACCTTGTCTCTACTAAAAATACAAAAAATTAGCTGGGCGTAGCGGTGGGCGCCTGTAGTCCCAGCTACTCAGGAGGCCGAGGCAGGAGAATGGTGTGAACCCGGGAGGCGGGGCTTGCAGTGAGCCGAGATCGCGCCGCTGCACTCCCACCTGGGCGACAGAACGAGACTCCGTCTCAAAAAAAAAAAAAAAAAAGTTTCCAAAATAATACATAGTCTTAAATACCCTTCATCCAGCCTCCTCTAATGGTGACATCTTATATGACCTTGGGGCAATATCAAATCCAGGAAATTGATACTGGGATAACACTGCGAAATAGATATACAGATTGCGACATTTTCTAAACCTGCATTCATGTGTGTGCACATGTGTGCATGTGTGTGCACAGTTCTATGCAGTCTTATTCCATATATAGATTAATGTAACTACCACCACCATCAAGATACAGAACTGTTCCGTCTTTACAAAGTAACTCCCTCATGCTACTTTTTTCTTTTCTTTCTTTCTTTCTTTTTTTTTTTTGAGATAGGGTCTCACTCTGTTGCCCAGGCTGGAGTGCAGTGGTGCAATCTCAGCTCACTGCAACCACCGCTTCCTGGGCTCAAGTGATTCTCCAGTCTCAGCCTCCCGAGTAGCTGGGGCTACAGGCGCGTGCCACCACCCCTGGCTTATTTTTGTAGTTTTTGCTAGAAACAGGTTTTGCCTTGTTGCCCACGCTGGTCTCAAAACACTCCTGCTCTCAAGTGATTCAGCTGCCTCAGCCTCTTTCAAAGTCTGGGATCACAGGCGTGAGCCACTGCACCTGGTCAACCTCATGCTACCTCTTTATATTCAAAAATCCCACCTCCCCTTCCCTGTCCCATCACAACCACTGATCTGTTCTCTATCTCTATGGTTTGGCCATTTTGAGAACATCATATAAATAAAATCAGAGAACATGTACTCTTCTGAGGTTGACTGCTTTTACTGTTTATGAGACAGAGTCCCGCTCTGTCACCCAGGCTGGAGTGCAGTGGCGAGATCATAGCTCACTGTAGCCTCAGCCTCCCAGGTTCAAGCAATCCTCCCACCTCGGCCTCTTGAGTAGCTGGGACTACAGGCGTGCACCACCATGCCCAGCTAATTTTTTTTTTTTTAAGATAGAGTCTCCTTCTGACGCCCAGGCTGGAGTGCAATGGCATGATCTCGGTTCACCACAACCTCTGCCTCCCAGGTTCAAGTGATTCTCCTGCCTCGGCCTCCTGAGTAGCTGGGATTACAGGTGCCAGCCACCATGCCTGGCTAATTTTTGTATTTTTAGTACAGATGGAGTTTCACCATGTTGGTCAGGCTGGTCTGGAACTCCTGACCTTATGATCCACCCGCCTCAGCCTCCCACAGTGCTGGAATTTTTTTTTTCTTTTTTGACGGAGTCCTGCTCTGTCACCCAGGCTGGAGTGCAGTGGTGTGATCTTGGCTCACTACAACCTCTGCCTCCCGGGTTCAGACGATTCTCCTGCCTCAGCTTCCTGAGTAGCTGGGACTACAGGGTGCCCACCACCACGCCCAGCTAATTTTTATATTTTTAGTAGAGATGGGATTTCACCATGTTGGCCAGGCTAGTCTTGAACTCCCGACCTCAGGTGACCCACCCACCTCAGCCTTGAAAAGTGTTGGGATTACAGGTGTGAGCCACCGCGCCAGCCAAACTTTTAAAAGGTTTTTTGTAGAGATGGGGGGGTGGCGGGGGGGGGGGTCTCGCTATGTTGCCCAGACTGGTCTTGAACTCCTAGCCCCAAGTGATCCTCCCACCTCAGCCTTCCACAGGGCTGGGGTTACAGGTCTGAGCCACTGCGCCTGGCCTGTTTTCACTTTGTTGTGCTCTTGAGGTCCATCCAGGTTCCTATCTCAATCTTTTGTCCTTCTTTTTTTTTTTTTTTTTTTTTTTTTGCTTAGTAATCTTCCAGGCATGGAATGGAGGTACCGCCGTATGTTCAACCGTTCAACCACAGAAGGGCCTCTGGTTTCCAGTATTTTGCTATCATGAATAAAGCTGTTATGAATGTGTGTGTACTTTTTTTGCATGAACACATGTTCTCATTTCTCCAGGATGGGGTGCCTGAATTGTGTTCAATTGGCGGGTGGTATGTGAGTCGCATGCTTCAGCTTTGGAGAAACTGCCAGACTGTTTGCACAGCGGCCACACCCTCTTACCTCCCTACCAGCTCTGCCAGAGAGATCCAGTTTCTCCACGTCCTCACCAGCATTTGCTGTTGTCATTATTTTTTACTGTTCTAATAGGTGTGAAGTGGTATCTCATTCTAATTTTAACTTGCGTTTCCTAATGACTGATGCTGTTCAGCATCTTTTCACACGCTCATATGAGATCTTTCTCTTAAAAAAAAAAATCATTCAGGCTTTCCATACAGGAAACAGTAGATCGCTCCATTTCACACACACTCGCGCACACACACACACACACAGTCACACACACGCTCACACACATACACACTCTCATACACTCATACACACACACTCACATACACACACATACACTCACACACACACACAAAAACACAGATCTAATTTTTTTTTTTTTTTTTTTTTGAGACGGAGTGTCACTCTGTCACCCAGGCTGGAGTGCAGTGGCCAGATCTCAGCTCACTGCAAGCTCTGCCTCCCGGGTTTACGCCATTCTCCTGCCTCAGCCTCCGGAGTAGCTGGGACTACAGGTGCCCGCCACCTCGCCTGGCAAGTTTTTTTGGTATTTTTTTAGTAGAGATGGGGTTTCACCTTGTTAGCCAGGATGGTCTCGATCTCCTGACCTCGTGATCCGCCCGTCTTGGCCTCCCAAAGTGCTGGGATTACAGGCTTGAGCCACCGCGCCCGGCAATTTTTTTTTTTTTTTTTTTTTTTTTTTTGAGATGGAGTTTCGCTCTGGTCGCCTGGGCTAGAATTCAGTGGCACGATCTCAGCTCACTGCAACCTCCACCTCACGGGTTCAAGCAATTCTCCTGCCTCAGCCTCCCAAATAGCTGGGACTACAAGCGCCCACCACCACACCCGGCTAATTTTTGTATTTTCAGTAGAGACAGTGTTTCACCATGTTGGCCAGACTGGTCTCGAACTCCTGACCTCAGGAGATCCACCGCCTTGGCCTTGGCCTCCCAAAGTGCTGGGATTAGAGGTGTGAGTCACCACACCTGGCTGTTTTTTGTTGTTTTTTTTTTTTTGAGACAGGGTCTCCCTCAGTCACCCAGGCTAGAGTGCGGTGGTATAATCTATAGCTCACTGCAACCTCCACCTCCTGGGCTCAAGTGATCCCTCCACCTCAGTCTCTGAAGTAGCTGGGACTACAAGCGTGTAACACTATGCCTAGCTAATTTTGTTTGTTATAGAGACAGGGGTCTCACTATGTTGTCCAGGCTGATTTTGAACTCCTGGGTTCAAGTGATCCTCCCACAGTGCTGGGATTACAGATGTGAGCCACCGTACCCAGCCTCCAGTGCCCATCCTGATGAATTTTTACATTCATATTGTGAGGGGTGAGTGAACGGCGGGCTTTGGGTGGGGGTCAGAACTCCTCAGCACCCCTACTTAACTCTCACAGAGCTGAGCTTTCTTCTGCGGGCAGAGAAAATTCCCCAGGCGGACTTTGGTGTTTGCAATCAGCAGTCATTCATTAGTGTGTTTAGGTGAACACAGGTGTTGTGATCAGGGCCTCTGCAGTATCCACTGATTTATTTATTTATTTATTTTTTTGAGATGGAGTCTCAGTCTTGTTGCCCAGGCTAGAGTGCAATGGCGTGATCTCGGCTCAGTGCAAACTCCACCTCCCAGGTTCAAGCGATTCTCCTGCCTCAGTCTCCCGAGTAGCTGGGATTACAGGCACCCGCCACCGCGTCCGGCTAATTTTTGTATTTTTAGTGGAGACGGGGTTTCACCATGTTGGCCAGGCTAGTCTCAAGCTCCTGATCTCAGGTGATTCACCTACCTCAGCCTTCCAAAGTGTTGAGATTATAGGCGTGAGCCACGGCGCCCGGCCGTATCCACTAATTTAACTATGACTGACTCATTTTCCTGGGCGTCCCACTGTTCTCAGGACACGCCCCTCAATGTGGCCCTCACGGCTCATGCTGAGGTTTGAATGTGCCCCCTCCAAAATTCACATGTTCGGACTTAATGGCTAATGTGATGTATTAACAGGTGGAGCGGGTAGGAGGTGATTGGGGCCTGAGGACACCTTCCTGGTGAATGAGATTAAGGCCCTCATAAAAGAAGCAGCGAGAACGTTCGGTTGTTTTTGCTCTTCCGCCCTGTGAGGACAAAGTGTTCCTCTTCTCCAGAGGACGCAGCAACCAGGTCCTGTCCTGAAGCAGACAGCAGCCGTCACCAGAGACTGACCTGCCGGCACCTTGATCTTGGACTGCCCGACATGCAGAACTGTAAGGAAATCAATTTCTGTTCTTTATAAATGACCTAGCCTGACGTATTTTATTAGAGCCATGAAAATGGATTGAGACAATCCTCCATCTCTTGCGTCTGCCTCTCTGAACTTGTTTCATGCAATACTCCCCACCTCCACAGTCCTCAAATGCACCAAACCCCATCCATCCTGCCAACCTTTCTCTGGGCTGCTTCCCGGAATCATTTTCACCCTTCCTTCTGGCCAACTCCTTCCTATTCATCCTTTTGGAGCGCAGATTAAACACCACCTCCTCCAGGAAGTCTCCCCTGATTGTTACCTTCCGGTCTGAGCCCCTGTTCCAGATCCTCACACCTCCCTGGGCTCGCCTTTGGAGAAATTCTCGTGGCCATCTTTATAACCAAGATTTGCAGGCAATTTAGGGCTTCTCTTATCTGCCTTGATTTGCTTAAGGCCAGGGGTTCGAGACCAGCCTGGGTAACATGGCAAGACCACCCCCTATCTCTTCCCGCGGGGCAGAAAATTCAGCCTTGTGGTATCAGAGACACTCAGCCTGGAGCCTGGTATACAGTAGGTGCTCAAGCAGAGAAAGGAGGGGAGTGAAGGGCGGCCTAAACCACACGACTTAGCCCATTGCACACTTCCTGCTGTTTTCCACGTCCCTTGGGGTGCCCACCGGCCCTCGGGACGCCAGGAATTGAAAGCAAGTGTTCCCTCCACAAATTTCCCCCTATCTATGTTCATCTTCTGCACAGGCTAATTTTATTAAAGTTCTCCAAAGAGAGAATAGTAAATTCATTAGCGCGCATCTTAAACCAGACCCTCCTTTACGCTGGGTAGAAAAAGATTAGGAGTCAGCTGGGCCCGATGATAATGAAACAGAAGATGCTAAAACATCATTCTTAATTAAACGGTAATGAGATAAGAAGTTGTCGCCAGCTTGTGGGCCTGGCTTGAGTCGCTCGTGTTCCCATCGTAAATCTGTGATTTATGGTTCTCCTCCCTCAAAGATGTAATTAGGTTTTTCCCCCTCTAAAAAAAATCCTAAACATCGCTTAGATTACATATATATATATATATATGAAGCCTGGACCACAATTAGAGGTTTTTATCCAGCTGGAATAATAACTTCAATTAGGAAAAAAATAAATGCTAGAGGTTGAAAGAGGGAGAATTCAAGAGGAGGAGATGAAGGAAAGTCGGGGAAAGTGCCCAGTTCCTTCCTGACCCAGACTCTTGGACTCTGCCCAGGTGGTGCTTCTGCCAGGAAAGCCCTTGGTCATTTTAGGGATCTGTGGACATTTTTCACTGCGGAAACCTTCCCCGGATCCCTGCGTCTCCCTGAGCCTCATAGCTGGGTTGTGGCAGGTTTTGTATCATGATAGATCTTGCAGCTGCATGCTTCAAGAATATTTGGGGTCTAGGCCGGATATGGTGACTCACGCCTGTTATTCCAGCACTTTGAGAGGCCAAAGCAGGAGATTTGCTTAAGGCCAGGGGTTCGAGACCAGCCTGGTTAACATAGCTAAACCCCCATCTCTTAAAAAAAAAAAAAAGAGGCCGGGCGCGGTGGCTCATGCCTGTAATCCCAGCACTTTGGGAGGCCGAGGTGGGTGGATCATGAGGTCAGGAGATCGAGACCATCCTGGCTAACACCATGAAACCCTGTTGTTACTAAGAATACCAAAAATTAGCCGGGCGTGGTGCTGGGCACCTGTAGTCCCAGCTACTCGAGAGGCTGAGGCAGGAGAATGGCATGAACTGGGGAGGCAGAGCTTGCAGTGAGCCGAGATCGCGCCACTGCACTCCAACCTAGGGGACAGACTGAAACTCTGTCTCAAAAAAAAAAAAAAAAAAAAAAAAGCCAGGTGTGGTGGTGCATGCCAGTAGTCCCAGCTACTAGGGAGGCTGAGCTGGCGAACTGCTTGAGCCTGGAAGTTTGAGGCTGCAGTGAGCTATAATCACACCATTGCCCTCCAGCCTGGGCAACCAAGCAAGACTCTGTCTGGCTTCCTGGTGTCTCCCTCCCCTCCCCAAGACCAGGTGCCTGACTTTGGGGACTCCACAATCTAGGACAGGGAAGCTGATGTTCCTCAAAGAGCCACACACCAAAATGAGAGCCTTAGTAGCTGGACAGGGTGGGAGGAGAGCTTTGGGCGAAGGCCCAGAGGTGGGACAGCAAGAATGGGATGGTGGGAAGCTGGGGAGTGAGGAGTTTGCCTTAGGAGGTCCCAGGAGGTTTAAAAGTCTGTTTTCGTGTGTGTGTGTGTGTGGTTTTTTTTTTTTTTTTTTTTTTTTGAGACGGAGTCTCGCTCTGTCGCCCAGGCTGGAGTGCAGTGGCCGGATCTCAGCTCGCTGCAAGCTCCCCCTCCCGGGTTTACGCCATTCTCCTGCCTCAGCCTCCTGAGTAGCTGGGACTACAGGTGCCCGCCACCTCGCCCAGCTAGTTTTTTTGTACTTTTTAGTAGAGACGGGGTTTCACCGTGTTAGCCAGGATGGTCTTGATCTCCTGACCTCGTGATCCTCCCGCCTCAGCCTCCCAAAGTGCTGGGATTACAGGCTTGAGCCACCGCACCTGGCCTAAAAGTCTATTTTAAATTGAGATAATTTACACAGCATAAAAGTCACCACTTTAAAGTGGACAATTCAGTGTTTTTTAGCACAGAGTGTGCAGCCATCACTATGTAATTCCACAATTTCCATCACTCCAAAAAGAAGCCCTGGCCGGGTGCGGTGGTTCACGCCTGTAATCCCACTTTGGGAGGCTGAGGCAGGTGGATCACCCGTGGTCAGGAGTTCGAGACCAGCCTGGCCAACATGGTAAAACCCCATCTCTACTAAAGATACAAAAAATTAGAGAATCACTTGAACCTGGGAGGCGGAGGTTGCAGTGACCTGAGGTTGCACCATTGCACTCCAGCCTGGGTGACAGGGCAAGACTCCATCAAAAACAAAACAAAAAAAACCCATCCCTATCAACAGTCACTCTCCCTCCCCTCCCCAGCCCTGTGGCAGCCACAAATCCCCTTCCTGTCCTTGTGGATTGGCCTGTCCTGGACATTTCATGGAAATGAGATCACACACTATGTGGCCTTTTGTGTCTGGCATCTCTGAGTGTGAGGTCCTCAAGGTGCATCTGTGCTATGGCCTATGTCAGAGACTCGTTCCTTTTCATGGCTGAATAATATTCCATTTTACAGATAGACCCTGTTTTCTTTACCTATTCTTGTGTTGGACGTTTGGATTGGTTTCACATTGTGGCTGATACAAATCATGCTGCTATAAACATTCATGTAGAAATTTTGGTGCCAACATGGCCAGGCGTGGTGACTCACTTCTGTAATCCCAGCACTTTGGGAGGCTGAAGCGGGTGGATGACTTGAGTTCAGGAGTTCGAGACCAGCCTGGTCAACATGGTGAAACCCCGTCTCTACTAAAAATACAAAAAGAAAATTAGCAGGGCATGGTGGCTGGCACCTGTAATCCCAGCTACTTGGGAGGCTGAGGCAGGAGAATTGCTTGAACCTGGGAGGCAGAGGTTGCAGTGAGCGAGATGGCACCACTGCACTGAAGCCTGAGCAACAGAGCAAGTTTCCACATTACACCGCAGTGTAACCGTATCATTTTGCCTCCCGCCGGCCATAGACAAGGACTCCTGTATCTGCACACCCTCACCAGCACTTGTGATTGCATGTTTTTCCGTTTGTGTTTGCTTTTCGCTTGGATTCCAGCTTTTACAGTGGTTGGGAAGTGTGGAGTCACACAATGGGTTGTTCGCCGAAAGGGATCACGCTTGCAGGCGGCTCAAACTGGAGTGATGGTGCCAGGGGAACCCGGGGACAGGATGCAATTTGCAAGTCCCTGTAGTTCTCTGTCATTCTCCTGTCCAGGGTCCTATTTGAGGACTCCCATAGCGGGAGTGTTTCAGGAATGGGGTCCCGATCCAGACCCTAAGACAGGGTTCTTGGATCTCACACAAGAAAGAAGTCAGGGTGATTCTGTAAAGTGAAAGCAAGTTCATCAAGAAGGTAAAGGAGGCTGGGCATGGTGGCTCATGCCTGTAATCCCAGCACTTTGGGAGGCAGAGGCGGGTGGATCACCTGAGGTCAGGAGTTTGAGACCAGCCTGGCCAACATGGCAAAACCCCTTCTCTACTAAAAATACAACAATTAGCCAGGCGTGTTGGCACTCGCCTGTAATCACAGCTACTCAGGCAGCTGAGATGGGAAAATCGCTTGAACCCAGGAGGCAGAGGTGATAGTGAGCCAAGATCGCGCCACTGCACTCCAGCCTGGATGATAGACTGAGACTGTGTCTCAAAAGTACTACAGTAAAGGAATGAAGAATGGCTACTCCATAGACAGAGCAGCCCCGAGGGCTGCTGGTTGCCTGTTTTTTATTTTTTTATTTTTTTGAGACAGAGTCTCGCTCTGTCGCCCAGGCTGGAGTGCAGTGGTGTGATCTTGGCTCACTGCAAGCCCTGCCTCCTGGGTTCACACCATTCTCCTGCCTCAGCCTCCTGAGTAGCTGGGACTACAGGCGCCTGCTACCATGCCCGGCTATTGTTTTGTATTTTTAGTAGAGCCAGGGTTTCACCGTGTTAGCCAGGATGGTCTCGATCTCCTGACCTCGTGATCCACCCGCCTCAGCCTCCCGAAGTGCTGGGATTACAGGCGTGAGCCACCGCGCCCAGCCTGGTTGCCCATTTTTATGGTTCTTTCTTGATGATATGCTAGACAAGGGGTGGGTTATTCATGCCTCCCCTTTTTAGACCATGTAGGGTAACTTCCTGATGTTGCCATGGCATCTGTAAACTGTCATGGCGCTGGCAGGAGTGTAGCAGTGAGGACAACCAGAGGTCACTCTTGTGGCCATCTTGGTTTTGGTGGGTTTGACCGGCTTCTTTACTGCAACCTGTTTTATCAGCAAGGTCTTAATGACCTGTGTCTTATGCCAACTTCTTATCTCAATCTGTAAGTTAGAACATCTTGGCCAGGCGCGGTGGCTCAAGCCTGTAATCCCAGCACTTTGGGAGGCTGAGACGGGCGGATCACAAGGTCAGGAGATCGAGATCATCCTGGCTAACACGGTGAAACCCCGTCTCTACTAAAAAAAAAAAAATACAAAAAACTAGCCGGACAAGGTGGCGGGCGCCTGTAGTCCCAGCTACTCGGGAGGCTGAGGCAGGAGAATGGCGAGAACTCGGGAGGCGGAGCTTGCAGTGAGCTGAGATCCGGCCACTACGCTCCAGCCTGGGTGACACAGCAAGACTCCGTGTCAAAAAAAAAACATCTAACTGTTGGCCGGGGGCGGTGGCTGATGCCTGTAATCCCAGCACATTCGGGGGCTGAGACGGGTGGATCACCTGAGGTCGGGAGTTCAAGACCAGCCTGACCAACATGGAGAAACCCCGTCTCTACTAAAAATACAAAATTAGCCAGGCGTGGTGGCGCATGCCTCCCAGCTACTCAGGAGGCTGAGGCAGGACAATCGTTTGAGCCCGGGAGGTGGGGGTTGCAGTGAGCTGAGATGGCGCCATTGCACTGCAGCCTGGGCGACAAGAGCAAAACTCCACCTCAAAAAGTAAAAGAATGTCTAACCGTCTGGGAATGCCAATCAGTGGGTCTCAGCCTCATTTTACCCTACTCCTATTCAAGATGGAGTTGCTCTGGTTCACACGCCTCTGACAGGAAGGAGGGGGTTAAGCCGGCCCAGACATCCCAGAGCTGGGAAACTTCAGCTGGGCCCCCAAACACAGTGAGGCTGGCTATTCAGGAGAACCATTCAGCCATCGCCCTGTTTGAAAAGGCCAAGCCTCCGTGCGCAAAGCCTCAAGGCAAAGTGGCTTCGTGCTTTCCTTTGTAAGGTCCAGCTGCTGGCTCTTTGTCTGGGGGGATGCGGGGGTGGGGACAGGCCTGCCCTGGCTCCTCCTGAAACCCTCCGGGCTGCAGCCACCCCTTTGTCTGTCCTGATTGAAATGCGAAGAGAAAATTAGAATTCCCTGGCCTCCTCTCCTCCTCTTTCTTCTGGATTTTAATGAATTCATCCCTTACAGGCTGCGCAGGTGAAGAAAATGGCTTTGGAGATTTGTTGTTGTTGTTGAAAAGAATTATTTTCATTTCCAGGACGATGTTCGCGTTCAACTTCATTCCGCGGAATGTTCCCCCAAAGTGGTCTGGGCTGCCGCTTCCCGATTTCCAGCTGGTTGGCCAGAGTTCCAATCAGACATTTTCTTCTGATTCGACGAAGAGACTTTATAGAGCTTTATCTGTTCTAGGAGGCAGTTAACCATAAAAATAAATATGAAAGAAACAAAATTATGGTAATAAGTTTGCCTGTCCAAGGACTTGAACCTCAAGCCAATGGTCCTAATCATAGTGGTTTATGTATGCCTGTCATCCCAGCCCTTAGGGAGGCTGAGGCAGGAGGATCGCTTGAGCCCAGGAGGTGGAGGCTGTTGTGAGGCATGTTTGTGCCACTGTACTCCAGTTTGGGAAACAGAGACTCTGTCTCTAAAATAATTTTTTTTTGTTGTTTTTTTTTTTGAGACGGAGTTTCGCTCTTGTCACCCAGGCTGGAGTGCAGTGGCATGATCTCAGCTCACTGCAACCTCCACCTCCCGTGTTCAAGCGATTCTCCTGCCTCAGCCTCCCAAGTAGCTGGGATTACAGGCACCCACCATCATTTCTGGCTAATTTTTGTATTTTTAGTATAGACAGGGTTTCACCATGTTGGCCAGGCTGGTCTTGAACTCCTGACCTCAGTTGATCTGCCTGCCTCAGCCTCCCAAAGTGCTGGGATTATAGACGTGAGCCAGCACGCCCGGGCTTTAAAATAAGTTTCAAAAATATAAACCATTGGCGGAGCATGGTGGCTCACGCCTGTAATCTCAGCACTTTGGAAGGCCGAGGCAGGAATATTGCCTGAGCCCAGGAGTTTCAGACCAGCCTGGGCAACACAGCAAGACCGTGTCTCTTTAAAAATAAAATAAAATAAAAATTATATAAACTATCCTTCAGAGGAGAGGGCACCTTATCAACCTGCCTGGGCTTCCCACCACATTAATAAAGCTGGGGTGGATGGTAGAACCAGTCAGTTTGTAGCCATCTGCAGTGTCTTCAAATGGCACAGTCTGTCGCTGGTCCTCCCGTGAGCTGTGGCTTCCTCTAGACACAGCCTTGCCCTGCACTCCCCCTCCCCTAGGAAGATCTTGGAATCCTATTCACTGTGCACCTTGAGAAAGTCATTCCTGATGCCTTCCCACCGATGTGCCCACAACCACTCATGCCCCACCTGGTAGAGCTCTTGGCACCAAGAATTGAAATTGCTGAAATTGTCTTCCCCACTCAGCAACAAAACCCATGAAAGCAAGAAGTATGTCTTGTTCACTTTTTTTTTTTTTTTTCCTCAAGAGCAAGGTCTCACTCTGTTGCCCAGTCTGTGGTGCAGTGGCACAGTCTTGGCTCACTGCAGCCTCTGCCTCCTGGGTTCAAGCGATTCTCCTGCTTCAGCCTCCCGAGTAGCTGGGACTACAGGCACCTGGCACCACGCCTGGCTAATTTTTGTATTTTTTAGTAGAGATGGGGTTTCACCATGTTGGCCAGGGTGGTCTCAAACTCCTGACCTCAGGTGATCCACCCACCTCGGCCTCCCAAAGTACTGGGATTATAGGCATGAGCCACTGTGCGTGGCCTCTTGTTCACTATTGAATTTCCATGGCCTTGTGGCTTGTTCAGGGTAGGAAAGACTCTAGGGCCAGGAGGTCCAAGTTCACATTCTGGCTCTGGTATTTCCTGGCTGTGTGACCTTGGGCAAGTTACTTAACCTCTCTGTGCCTCAGTTTACTAATATGCAAAATGGGAATGATATTCTATCGGAGGGCTGTGAAGTACTACGGGTAGCCACTCAATAAATGGAAGCTGTTTTTCATAAGATAGTGGCAGAGGCCAGGCGTGGTGGCTCAAGCCTGTAATCCCAGCACTTTGGGAGGCCGAGGCGGGCGGATCACAAGGTCAGGAGATCGAGACTATCCTGGCTAACACGGTGAAACCCCGTCTCTACTAAAAAAAAAAATTACAAAAAACTAGCCAGGCGAGGTGGCGGGCGCCTGTAGTCCCAGCTACTCCGGAGGCTGAGGCAGGAGAATGGCGTAAACCCGGGAGGCGGAGCTTGCAGTGAGCTGAGATCCGGCCACTGCACTCCAGCCTGGGCAACAGAGCGAGACTCCGTCTCAAAAAAAAAAAAAAAAAAAAAAAAAAAAGATAGTGGCAGGACCCCAGGAAACAGCATAGTTAGCAAGATATAGCTCTGTCTCAGTCTTTTGTGTGTTTTTTTGGGATCCAGGCTGGAGTGTAGTGGTGCAGTCCTAGCTCACTGCAGCCTCGACCTCCTGGGCTCAGGAGATTCTCCTACTTCCCTGAGCAGCTGGGACCACAGGCACATGCCACCACACCTGGCTAATTTTTTGTAGAGACAGGGTCTTGCTATATCGCCCAGGCTGGTCTCCGACTCCTGGGCTCAAGTGATCCTCCCACCTCGGCCTCCCAGAATGCTGGGATTCCAGGTATGAGCCACCGTGTCTGGCCTCTGTCTCATTCTTGTGGCTGCTTCTCTCTGTCTGTGGTAAGCTGCGTCTATAATAGCAGAGATGGATGGAAGCATGTTCCTTTATGTTTTATTTTTATTTATTTATTTTTTTGAGACAGAATCTTGCTCTGTCGCCCAGGCTGGAGTGCAGTGGCACGATCTCAGCTCACTGCAACCTCCGCCTCCTGGGTTCAAGTGATTCTTCTGCCTCAGCCTCCCAAGTAGCTGGGATTACAGGTGTGCACCACCACCCCTGGCTAATTTTGTATTTTTAGTAGAGATGGGGTTTTGCCACGTTGGCCAGGCTGGTCTCGAACTCCTGACCTCAAGTGATCTGCCCACCTTGGCCTCCCAAAATGCTGGGATTACAGGCCTGAGCCACCGTGCCTGGCTATGTTCCTTTACTTATTTTATTATTATTATTTTTTTCTGAGATGGAGTCTTACTCTGTCACCCAGGCTGGAGTGCAGAGGCACAATCTCAGCTCACTGCAACCTCCGCCTCCTGGGTTCAAGCGATTCTCCTATCTCAGCCTCCAGAGTAGCTGGGATTACAGGTGTACACCACCACGCCCAGCTAGTTTTTGTATTCTTGGTAGAGACAGGGTTTCACCACGTTGGCCAGGCTGGCCTTGAACTCTTGACCTCATGATCCACCTGCCTCGGCCTCCCAAAGTGTTGGGATTACAGGTGTGAGCCACAGCGCCCAGCCCTGTTCCTTTATTTTTAAAATTCATTTTTAATGACACAATTACGATATAAAAGCATTTTTCATAATAAAAACAGAAACAGTGCCATAAAAACTAAAGTTCTTGTTCACTCCTCTTTAATCCTATACTCACCGTGGCCCTCTGTGCTAATTTTATTTTATTCATTTTGTAAGAGACAGGGTTTTGCTATGTTGCTCAAGCAGGCCTTGATCTCCTGGACTCAAGCGATCTTCTCACCTCAGCCTCTCGAGTAGCTGGGACCACAAGTGTGCATCGCCAAACCTGGCTAATTTTTAGATTTTTTGTAGAGACAGGGTCTCCCCATGTTTCCCAGGCTGATCTGAAACTCCTGGGCTCAAGCGATCCTCCTGCCTTGGTCTTCCAAAGTGCTAGGATTGCAGGCGTGAGCCACCACGCCCTGCCCCTTGCCTCAGTATTAAATTTAGTGGCCATGGTCTGTGAGTCAATCCAGCCCACCACTGGTTTTGTAAATAAAGTTTTATTGAAACACAGCCATGCCCATTCACTTTGTCTATCGCTTTTGTACTTTACTGGCACAGGTGACCAGATGCAACAGAGACTCTTTGGCCTGCAGAGCTTAAAATATTTACCATGGTTCTTTACAGAAAAAGTTTGCCAACTTCTGTTCAGAAGTTTCAGCATTATCAAGTTAATGTCTCAAGTTGAGAAAATTCCTTTCCTAGTTTGCTGTTTATTTTAAACATGCCTTAAAAAAAAATCAAATACTGGCCTGGCACGGTAGTTCATGCCTGTAATCCCAGCATTTTTGGAGGCCGAGGCAGGAGGATCACTTGAGGCCAGGAGTTCAAGACCAGTCTGCCCAACATGGTGAAACCCCATCTCTACTAAAAATATAAAAGTTGGCCGGGCGCGGTGGCTCAAGCCTGTAATCCCAGCACTTTGGGAGGCCGAGACGGGCGGATCACGAGGTTAGGAGATCGAGACCATCCTGGCTAACACGGTGAAACCCCGTCTCTATTAAGAAATACAAAAAACTAGCCGGGCGAGGTGGCGGGCGCCTGTAGTCCCAGCTACTCGGGAGGCTGAGGCCGGAGAATGGCGTGAACCCGGGAGGCGGAGCTTGCAGTGAGCTGAGATCCGGCCACTGCACTCCAGCCTGGGTGGCAGAGCGAGACTCCGTCTCAAAAAAAAAAAAAAAAAAATATATATATATATATATATATAAAAGTTAACCAGGCATGTTGGCAGGCGCCTTGTAATCCCAGCTACTTGGGAGGCTGAGGCAGGAGAATCGCTTGAATCTGGGAGGCGGAGGTTGCAGTGAGCTGAGATTGTGCCACTGCACTCCAGCCTGGGCGACAGAGTGAGACTCTGTCTCAAAATAAATAAAGATATAAAAAGAAATGTTGCCCCAAAGCATTTAAAAAATTGATTTATGATATTTTTATTATGGAAAAATATTTCCAAAAATTTGTTACGATTTGTTACATTTTTATTATGTTATTCTTTATTTTAGTAAGTGATATCATGGGCTGGGCACTGTGACTTACATCTGTAATCCCAGCATTCTGGGAGGCGGAGGCGGGTGGATCACTCGAGGTCAGGAGTTCAAGACCAGCCTGGCCAACGTGGCGAAACCCCGTCTCTACTAAAAATTGAGCTATTTTTGTTTTTGTTTTTACCATGTTGCCCAGGCTGCCTCCCTGGTTCAAGCAATTCTCCTGCCTCAGCCTCCTGAGTAGCTGGAACTACAGGTGGCTGCCACCACGCCTGGCTACTTTTTGTATTTTTTATTTTTTAGTAGAGGCAGGGTTTTATCATCTTGGCCAGACTGGTCTTGAACTCCTGACCTCAGGCGATCCACCTTCCTTGGCCTCCCAAAGTGCGAGGATTACAGGCGTGAGCCACCACACCCGGCCATCTGAATGTATCTTTTGTTGTATCCCACAGGTTTTCATTTGCAGAGTGGTCTTGTCATTCAGTTCTATGTATTTTGTTTGTTTGCTTTGTGACAGAGTCTCGCTTTGTTGCCCAGCTGGAGTGCAGTGGCATAATCTCGCCTCACTGCAACCTCCACCTCCCAGGTTGAAGCAATTCTTGTGCCTCAGCCTCTGGAGTAGCTGGGACTACAGGCATCTTCTACCACACCTGGCTAATTTTGTATTTTTAATAGACAGGGAGACTCCGTTTGAAAAAAGAAAAAAAAAAAAAGATAAAATGAACACCATGTACTTAACACCTAACAAAAAAAATCAAACACTACACATTTTACTGCATTTACCTATGTACTGTTTGCTGAATATATTCTCCTTGCTCCTGCACAGAAGGAACAATTACCCTGAATTTGTTTAAAGGTGAACTTTTCTCTTTCTTTAACTGTCACCCAGGCTGGAGTGCAGCGGCATAATCTCAGCTCACCACAACCTCTGCCTCCCCAGTTCAATCGATTCCTGTGTCTCCCGAGTAGCTGGGATTACAGGTGTGCACCAGCACACCCAGCTAATTTTTGTATTTTTAGTAGAGACGGATTTTTACCGTGTTGCCCAGGCTGGTATTGAACCCCTGAGCTCAGGTCATCTGCGTGCCTCGGCTCCCCAAAGTGCTGGGATTACAGGCGTGAGCCACTGCGCCCAACCTCCTAAGACTTTTTAGCTTTTAGATTTTACATTTATTTTGAGTTACTATTTTGGGTTATTTTGATCTATTTTGAGTTACTTTTTGTATGTGGTATGAAGTATAATTTCATACTTTGCATATAGATACCCAGTTGATCCAGCAACATTTATTGAAGACGTTATTCTTTCCTCATTAAATGGTCTTGGCACCCTTGTCAAAAATCAGCTGGTCAAGACTGGGATCATGCTTGCAATCCCAGCACTTTGGGAGGCCAAGGCAGGAGGATCACTTGAGGCCAGGAGTTTGAGACCAGACTTGGCAACATAGCAAGATCCTGTCTCTACAAAAAAAAATTAAAAAATAGCTGGGTGCTGCTGGGCACGGTGGCTCGTGCCTGTAATCTCAGCACTTTGGGAGGCTGAGGCGGGTGGATCATAAGGTCAGGAGTTCGAGACCAGCCTGACTAATATGGTGGAACTCTCTCTCTACTAAAAATACAAAAATTGGCTGGGCGTGGTGGTGCGCAGCTGTAATCCTAGCTACTCAGGAGACTGGGGCAGGAGAACTGCTTGAACCCAGGAGGTGGAGGTTGCAGTGAGCCCAGATCATGTCCCTGCTCTCCAGCCTGGGTGACAGAATGAGACTTGGTCTCAAAAAAAAAAAAAAAAAAAATTAGCTGAGTGCTAATTGGTGGTGGTGTGTATAGCCACTAGGGAGGCTGATGTAGGAGGATCACTTGAGCCTAGGATTTGGAGGCTGCAGTGAACTCTGATTGCACCACTATGCTCCAGCCTGGGCAACAGAGTGAGACCCTCCTTTTTAAAAATCCATTAGTCATAGATGTGTGGGTTTCTTTCTGGATCCTCAATTTTATTCCATTGATCTGTATGTCTGTCTTTACACCAGTGCCACAGTGTTTTAATGACTGTAGCTTTGTAGTCAGTTCTGAAATGGAGAAATTTGGGTTTTCTAATTTTTTTTTTCCTGCAAAATGATTTTGACTATTTGGATTATCTTATAATTCATTATGAATTTGTGGAGTGGCTTTTCCATTTTTACAGAAAAGTCATTGGGATTTTGACAGGGATTGCATTGAATCATAGATTACTTTAGGTAGTATTGCCATATAGATGAGTTTTTCTATCTTTGCTACTTATAATGTTTCCCCCTAACTAATACATGTTTGCTTTATATGTTTTAAAATGTTCTGTGATGAAATTGCACTATAACTTTTCTTCCTGAAACCTGCTTGTTTTGCTCAGAATATTTCTGAGATTTGTTCAGATCATGGTGTATAGTTTTAATGGTTTCATATTCATTGCTGTATAATATTCCACCATGTGCCTGTATCATAATTTTTTTCTTTTTGTGAGACGAAGTCTCACTCGTTGCCCAGGCTGGAGTGCAGTGGCATGAGCTCAGCTCACTGCAACCTCCACCTGTCAGGTTCGAGCAATTCTCCTGCCTCAGCTTCCTGAAGCTGGCTTTACAGGCATCCATCACCATGCCCAGCTAATTTTTTGTATTTTTGGTAGAAATGGGGTTTCACCATGTTGGCCAGGCTGGTCTTGAACTCCTGACCTCAGGTGATCCGCCCACCTACGACTCCCAAAGTACTGGGATTATGGCATGAACCACCACGCCTGGCTATTTTTTTTTTTTTTTTTTCTTGAGACGGGGTCTCACTCTGTTGCCCAGGCTAGAGCACAGTGGCACAATCTTGGCTCACTGCAACATCTGCCTCCTGTGCTCAAGAGATCCTCCTACCTCAGCCTCCTGAGTAGCTGAGATTACAGGCACATACCACCATATTTGACTAATTTAAAAAAATTTTTTGTAGTGATGAGGTCTCACTATTTGTCCAGGCTACTCTCAAACTTCTGGGCTCAAGTAATCCTCCAGCCTTAGCTGCTGAAAGCACTGGGATTACAGGCATGAGCCACTGTGCCTGGACTTTCATAATTCTTTTTTTTGAGACAGAGTCTTGCTCTGTCACCTAGGTTGGAGTGCAGTGGCACGATCTCGGCTCACTGCAAGCTCCGTCTCCTGGGTTCACGCCATTCTTCCACCTCAGCCTCCCAAGTAGCTGGGACTACAGGTGCCTGCCACCACGCCTGGTTAATTTTTCGTATTTTTAATAGAGACGGGGTTTCACCGTGTTAGCCAGGATGGTCTCGATCTCCTGACCTCGTGATCTGCCTGCCTCGGCCTCCCAAAGTGCTGGGATTACAGGCATGAGCCACCATGCCCGGCCTCATAATTCTTTATACATTCTCCTGATGGATATTTAGTTTGGTTCCAATATTTTAATGACAAATAATGCCTCTCTCGACATATCTGTACATGTCCCCTTGGACGTATCTGCAAGAGTCTCTATAAGATGTATATCTAGGAATGGAATTGTTGACTGAAAAAGTTAGGTGCATCCTTAATTTACTAGATACTCTCAGCTTGTCCTCCAAAAGCACCAATATATAAAGTCGAACTATCCTTGCATTCCATAAATCTGTCTGAGTCATAACATTGTATTCTTTTTTTTTTTTTTGAGACAGAGTCTTGTTCTGTCGCCCAGGCTGGAGTGCAGTGGCCAGATCTCAGCTCACTGAAAGCTCCGCCTCCCAGGTTTACGCCATTCTAGGCGCCGGCCACCTTGCCCAGCTAGTTTTTTGTATGTTTTAGTAGAGATGGGGTTTCACCGTGTTAGCCAGGATGGTCTCGATCTGACCTCGCCATCCACCCATCTCGGCCTCCCAAAGTGCTGGGATTACAGGCTTGAGCCACCGCGCCTGGCCGTATTCTTTTAATAAGATGCTAGATTTCCATTACTGAAATTTTCTTGGCCTTTTTGCATCTAGGCACATAAGTGGAATGTGCTTTTTTCCTCCTTAGTCTGTCCTTGTATAGTTTGGGTATCATCTGTTTTTTCACCTCATAAGCCAATAGTTTACCAACGGTGCAAATCATCTCTTCCTTGAAGATTTGGCAAAACTAACTCGGAAAACTATCTGGGAAGGTGCCTTGTATGGGGCATAGATCTTTACTATCACTTCACTGTTTTCTTTCTCTCTCTCTCTTTTTTTTTTTTTTGAGAAAGGTCTCTCTCCATCACCCACACTAGTGGCATGATCACAGTTAACTGCAGCCTTGATTTCCTGGGCTCAGGTGATCCTTCCACTTCGGCCTCCAGAGTAGCTGGGACTACAGGTGTATGCCACCATGCCTGGCTAATTTGATGTATTTTTGGTAAAGATGGGGTTTTGCCATGTTGCCCAGGCTGATCTTGAACTCCTGGGCTCAAGTGATCCACCCGCCTCAGCCCCCAAAGTGCTGGGATTACAGGCGTGAGCCACCACTCCTGGCCTCATTTCACTACTTTCTAAGATTATTCACTTTTTTACAATTTGGTTTATATTGATATTAATTTCCTAGGTTTTAAAAAGTATCATTTTACATATTTAGTGATATAAGATTATATATATATATGTAGTACACTCTCATCCTTTAAAATATCTCCTTGGGGCTGGGTGTGGTGGCTCACACCTTTAACCCTAGCACTTTGGGAGGCCGAGGCAGGTTGGTCACTTGAGGTCAGGAGTTCAAGACCAGCTTGGCCAACATAGAGAAACCCTATCTCTGTGCATATATATATACACACTCACACATACATGCATTCAGGTGGCTGAGGCAAGAGAATTGCTTGAACTTGGGAATCGGAGGTTGCATTGAGCCAAGATTGTGCCACTGCCTGGGCAACAGAGTAAGACTCCATCTCAAGAATAAATAAATAAAATATCTCCTCATCTGGGTGCAGTGGCTCACATCTGTAATCCCAGTACTTTGGGAAGCCAAGTTGGGCAAATTGTTTGAGTCAAGGAGTTCGAGACAAGCCTGGGCAACATTGCAAAACACCGTCTCTACCAAAAACACAAAAATTAGCCAAACGTGGTGGTGCACGTCTGTAGTCCCAGCTACTTGGGAGGCTGAGGTGGGAGGATGGTTTGAGCCTGGGATGTGAAGGTTGCAGTGAGCCATGATCATATCACTGCATTCCAGCCTGGGCAACAGAGCAAGACCCTGTCTTAATAAATAAATGACTTATCTCCTTGGTAAGAGTGATTGGTCCTGTCATCCCTAATGTTTTTTCCTTTGTGCCTCTGTCTTCCTGCCAGAGGTCTGCTTTTTTATGGGTGTTTCCTGAGATGGGGTCTCTGTCACCCTGGCCGGAATGCAGTGGTGCAATCACAGCTCACAGCCTCAACCTCCTGGGCTCACGTGATCCTCCCACCTCAGCCCCCCATGTAGTTGGGACCATGGGCACGTGCCACCACACCTGGCTAATTTCTTTACTTTGTAGAGTCAGAGGTCTCCCTTGGTTGCCCAGGCTGTTCTTGAACAACTGGGTTCAAGTAATCCTCCTATCTTGGCCTCCCAAAGTGCTGGGATTGCAGGTATGACCCACTGCACCCAGCTTCAGATTTTAATATTATTATTTGTTGGTGGTGGTGCTGCTGTAGCTTCTCATTTCATGAATTTCTGATTTTCATAATATTTTCTCTTGATTTTCCTTGAGTTCATTTGTTCTTTTGGTAGATGCTTGAGTTGAAAGCTTAACTAGTTTATTTTCAGTTATTTCCTTCATAAATTCATATGAGGCTATGAATTTCCCTCTGAGCACCTCTTTGACTGCTTGTCTATTTTTAGCATCCTATAAATGGCAAAAAAGAAAAAAAAGTGCTGTCATACTTAAGACCTCAAGACTACATTTACCTGAGTGTATCTTTTTTAAGATGGAGTCTCTCTGTCGCCCAGGCTGGAGTGCAGTGATATGATCATCTCATCTGTCGCCCAGGCTGGAGTGCAGTGATATGATCATATGACCAATCTTGGCTCACGCAACCTCTGCCTTCCGGGTTCAAGCAATTCTCTTGCCTCAGTCTCCTGAGTAGCTGGAACTACAGGCAGCTGCCACCATACCTGGCTAATTTTTGTATTTTTTATTTTTTAGTAGAGGCAGGGTTTTATCATCTTGACCAGGCTGGTTTTGAACTCCTGACCTCAGGCGATCCACCTTCCTTGGCCTCCCAAAGTGCTAGGATTACAGGCTTGAGCCACTGCGCCCAGCTGTCTGAGTGCATCTTTCGTTGTATCCCACAGGTTTTAATTTGCAGAGTGGTCTTGTCATTCAGTTCTATGTATTTTGTTTGTTTGTTTTGTGACAGAGTCTCGCTTTGTTGCCCAGCTGGAGTGCAGTGGCATAATCTCACCTCACTGCAACCTCCACCTCCCAGGTTGAAACAATTCTTGTGCCTCAGCCTCCAGAGTAGCTGGGACTACAGGCATCTGCTACCACACCTGGCTAATTTTATATTTTTAATAGAGACGAGGTTTCACCATGTTGGCCAGTCTGGTCTTGAACTCCTGACCTCAAGCGATCTGCCTGCCTTGGCCTCCCAAAATGCTGGGATTACAGGCGTGAGCCACTGTTCCAGGTCTCAGTTCTACATATATTGTAATTTACCTTTTGACATATCTTTAACTTATTATGTTAGTATTTCCAATACTGTGGATTGGAGAAGCCATAGGTCATCATTGATTTATAATCTGATTGCATTACGGCTGAGTGAGGGCTGAGGGTTGGGCTTCCGTTTGTGTTCTCATACATGGTCTGTTTTTGTGATGACTTCAAGTGCTTGGACAAAATGCCTGTTTTTGTTGGGTACAAAGTCCTGCGAAGAGGTATGTGATCAAGTTTGGTGTTATTAGTCTCCTCGAGATCCTTATAGTTTTGCTTGATCTTTTCGTTTTCACGTCCTCTAGCATAACTGTGATGATGTCGGTTTCTCCTTTGCGTGTTTTGCTTTAAACATTTCAAACCATATTGTTAGGGGCAGGGTATGTATTTACTGAGGGCATTTGTACATTTCAGAGAAATAGGCGGCTTTGGCTTCCGACATGTCCACATGTCGTTTGAGGTGGGGATGGGGCTTTGTTCCAGGCTCTCTGTCTCCTAGCCTGGGGCTGTCATATGTGGCTAATGTTTGTTTGTTTTGAGACAGAGTTTTGCTCTGTTGCCTAGGCTGGAGTATAGTGGCAACCTCCACCTCGTGAGTTTAAGCGATTCTCCTGCCTCAGCCTCCTGAGTAGCTGGGATCACAGGTGCTCACCACTACACCTGGCTAATGTTCATATTTTTAGCAGAGACAGGGTTTTACCATATTGGCCAGGCTGGTCTCAAACTCCTGACCTTTCAAGTGATCTGCCTGCCTCAGCTTCCTAAAGTTTTGGGATTATAGGCATGAGCCACTGTGCCCGAGTGTGGCCAATGTTGACTTTAATCAGGCAGTGCTCAGAGATGCCTTGAGCATCCCCCTTGCTGAGGCCAAAGGAGATAGGCAGACCTTGGTCCCAAGTACAGGCTCTATCACTTACCATCTTTTTGATCTTGGATGACACCTGACCTCTTCTTGAGCCTTAATTTTCTTCTTCTTTTTATTTTATTTTATTTTATTTTTGACAGAATCTTGCTCTGTCACCCAGGCTGGAGTGCAGTGGTGCAATCTCAGCTCACTGCAACCTCCACCTCCTGGGTTCAAGTGATTCTCCTGCCTCAACCTCCTGAGTAGCTGGGATTACAGGCACATATCACCACACCCGGCTCATTTTTCTATTTTTAGTAGAGATGGGGTTTTACAACGTTGGCTAGGCTGGTCTAGAACTCCTGACCTCAGGTGGTCCGCCTGCCTCGGCCTCCCAAAGTGCTGGGTTACAGGCATGAGCCACTGCACCTGGCTGAGCCACAATTTTCTCATCAGTCCAATGGTGCATTGGTACAAGAATTAAATGAAACTGCATGAGCCAAGTATACAGTAAGTGCTCAGAAAAATGGGGGCGGATGTTAGGGTAACTGTGGTAGGACCAAGGCACCTGGAGAGGCTCAGTCTTGGTGGTCATGTCTGTGGGTTGAGGAAATTCCTTAGGGGCCTCTTATTCCAGGGAGTCTGCTGTCACATACCTCTACCATAGCCACGAGCACTTCAAGGGCTGAAGGTCACACACACACTGACTTTCCCTAAAGATTTTCTTTGTCCAGTTCCCAGTAAGGAGGGCAAGATCCTATCGAGACACTTTAGCCTCAGTGGGCTTGGTGTTTGGCTAGAAGGATGGACAGGAGGCTCAGGCAGCCCAGAAAAGCAAAGTAAGAAATGACTTCTTAGAGGGGCTTTTAGTTCTGGACCATGAGGATTGAGCAGGAGCTCTCTGGGCAGGATAGCCTGTTGGTAAAGTTGTAGATGACTCGGGTAGGACCAGGCTTGGGTTAGAATGACTTTTCCAGGCCTGCCTCGGTGGCTCACACCTATAATCCCAGCATTTTGGGAGGCCAAGGCGGGTGGATTACAGGAGGTCAGGAGTTCAAGACCAGCCTGGCCAACACGGCGAAACCCCATCTCTACTAAAAATACAAAAAGTAGCCAGGTGTGGTGGCACAGTGCCTGTAGTCCCAGCTACTTGGGAGGCTGAGGCAGGAGAATCGCTTGAACCCGGGAGGCGGAGGTTTCAGTGAGCCGAGATCACGCCATTGTACTCTAGCCTGGGCAAACAGAGCAAAACTCCATCTCAAAAAAACAAACAAAAAAAGTTTCTGTCCCTTTTGTCCCACAGTTTGTCACTAAGAAGAGGTTCCTCCCCTCCTACTAAAATTCAGAACTCAGAGGCTATGAAATGTAGTTCTTATAATACATGGTTCTTCCCATCTTTCTTTTTCTTTTTGAGACGGAGTCTTGCTCTGTCACCCAGGCTGGAGTGCAGTGGTGCGATCTCAGCTCGCTGCAAGCTCCGCCTCCTGGGCTCACGCCATTCTCCTGCCTCAGCCTCCCAAGTAGCTGGGACTACAGGCACCCGCCACCACGCCTGGCTAATTTTTTTTGCATTTTTAGTAGAGACAGGGTTTCACCATGTTAGCCAGGATGGTCTTGATCTCCTGACCTCGTGATCCACTCGCCTTGGCCTCCCAAAGTGTTGGGATTACAGGCGTGAGCCACTGCGCCCAGCCCTTTTTTTTTGTTTTTTCTTTTTGAGATGGAGTCTTGCTCTGTTGCCCAGGCTGGAGTGCAGTGGTGCGGTCTTGGCTCACTGCAACCTTTGCCTCCTGGGTTCAAGCTATTCTCCTACCTCAGCCTCCCGAGTAGATGGGATTATAGGTACCCGCCCCCACGCCCAGCTAATTTTTTTGTATTTTTAGTACAGACGGGGGTTTCACCATGTTGGCCAGGCTGGTCTCGAACTCCTGACCTTATGATCTACCCGCCTCGGCCTCCCAAAGTGCTGGGATGACAGGCATGAGCCACTGCACCTGGCCTTGATCTGCTGGTTTCTAAGAGGCATAGTCCTATTTTTCCCTGAGCTGGGTCCCTGGTCTCACTAAGATCACCCTTCTGATTCCTGGAACTTCTCTGAGCTCATCCGAGGCTCTTTCATCCTATCTCTGGCTCCCGTCGGTGGCTTTTATGCCAGAGCAAGAAGTGACTCAGGCAAGGGTATAGATACAAAATGGCTCACCCTCCATCACCAGGGGTGTGACTCTGGCTCAGTGCATGGGTTCGCTCACTAAGTGGCCTAGAGGGTGGAAAAGGAAGAGTGTGCCCAACCTGTTGCTTCCCTCCATGGACTCAGTTCCTCCTCAGGATGCTTCGAGAAGGCAGCACGGTGTGCTGTTCAGGGCTGCGGGTGAGATGGGATTGGATATGAATTCCAGCTTCACCTCAAACTCATTGTGTGCCCCTCCTTGAGCCCCCATTTCTTAATATGTAAATGGGGTTAACACTTTTTTTTTTTTTCTTTGAGATGGAGTCTCATTCTGGCACCCAGGCGGGAGTGCAGTGATGCGATCTCGGCTCACTGCAACCTCCACCTCTCAGGTTCAAACGATTCTCCTGCCCCAGCCTCCCAAGTAGCTGGGATTGCAGGCACGTGTCACCACACCCAGCTAATTTTCGTGTTTTTAGTAGAGACAGGGTTTCACCATGTCAGCCAGGCTGGTCTTGAACTCCCGATCTCAGGTGATCCATCTGACTCGGCCTCCCTTTGGTGCTGGGATTACAGGTGTGAGCCACTGCGCCTGGCCAAGGGGCTGATAATGTCTGTCTCAGAGTGACTGGCCCATGGTGAATTTTCAATCATGGTCACTTATTGGAATGCGAACACAAGGCAACCCCTATAGGAGCAGGGCTTGGGTTCAAATCTTGGCCTGGCCACTTCATCAGTGTGTGGTCAATTTTTGTTGTTGTTGTTGTTGAGACGGAGTCTTGCTCTGTCACCTAGGCTGAAGTGCGATGGCATGATCTCGGCTCACTGCAACCTCCACCTCCTGGGTTCAAGCGATTCTCCTACCTCAGCCTCCTGAGTAGCTGGGACTACAGGTCCCTGCAACTGTGCCTGGCTAATTTTTTGTATTTGTAGTAGAAACGGGGGTTTCACCATCTTGGCCAGGCTGGTCTCGAACCCCTGACCTTGTGATCCACCCGCCTCAGCAGTGTGTGGTCTTGAACAAACTACTCCTCTGTTCACACCAGGAAATGAGATCAGCTCTCCAGGCCCCCACCGACCTCCACCCCGGGGATGAGACTGGACAGGCAGGGGTGCCACAAAGACTCCACAATGGACCGGGGTCAGACGATCTTCCTTTAATACAAAGTCGATATATCTACATACACGGGGGTGGGAAAACCGCCCGCTGCTTCCGCTGCAATAAACAGTGTTGAAAGTAACCGCAGATCTGCCCTTGTACAAAGAGAAACAACTCGCTTGCTCGGGTGGGTAGAGGGGGTCCCGTCCTTCTGGTTTTGCTCCCAAACTGCCCCATAGTCCCAGGGGGGAAAGGGTCCCTGATGTGGGGCAGCACAGTCATACAGCCCCCGTCCCCGAAGAAGCAGGATCCTCTCTGTCTCCTTGGGGGCGGGAGACGGGGAGACAGCTCGGGCTCTCGGAGGGGGCGGAGGGGGCACTGTCATCTCTCTTTTACAGCAGCGTCTCCCTCAACCGTACCCCATGGGTTTGAACCCAACGCTGCTGGGTCCGAGTTCCCCCATGACCCTACCCTCAGAACTGTATTTGATATGTCTGAAAATTTAATTTATAAAAATGAAACAAAAAGGGAGGGGGGGAAAAAAGCCAAAAAAGAAAAAAGGGCATCCCATTCTTCTGTGGGCAAAGCAACTTTCTGATGGTAGAAAAAATAAGAAAAAGAAAAAAAAAAAGCAAGCCAAGGTACAGCCGTGGGCCCGGTGTGCGCGTTTGCGAACGTAACGTAACTATCAATCACACAAGGACGCTTTCTACAGTGAAAAAATAGACTGTCTTTGAACAGAATATGAATAAGCCAAAGTTGTTCTCTTTGAAAGTTGTTGACTGGCAAGTCTTTTGTTTGTTTCTCTTTAAAAAAAAATGGAAAAAAAAATACACTATTTAAAAAAAAACGAAATGTCACGGGATACAGTTACACTGAGAGTTTTAAAAGAAAGCTGGATTCTGGTCCCAGCCCAGCGTCCCCAGGCTGCAGGGCGCGGAGGAGCCCCCGGGTCCTCCCACCACCGCTGGGGAGGACAAGGGGTCTGTCCATGGTCTGTGCCCCGCCCTCCTCCGATTGTGGGGAGCACTCCTGTTTGCTCACCGTTCCCCCCACCCCCCACCCCGGAATCTGGTTTTGGAATTGGAAGGAAAGGAGGAATGTGCCAAGTATTCGAAGGCGGCGGCCGGTGCCAGGGAGGTCGCTGGGGCGGCCGGGGCCAGTGGGGGGCCTGAGGGGCTGATGGTCCCCGGAAACGGTGCAGAAACGCAGCTGCTGCCGCCTCCTGCCCTGCCCACTGGGGGTCCAGGCCTCAGGAGGTCCACCCGGGAAGGGCAGAGGCATCCGGGGCCGGTGGTGTCAGGCCGGGGGGGACCATGGCTTTAGGTTGCATAGTGGTCAAAACTTCCGAGGTACTCCAGTGCCGCCTGGTAACAGAACTGGTACTCATCCTGGGGAAGCAGAGGTGAGCTGTTAGTACCTCCCCTGCTCTAATGCCTCCCAGGGCTCCCTAGCGCCCTCAGGAGCAGGCCAAGCTCCTCAGCCCGGTGCGGGTCTCTTGCAGAAGGTCTCTTTGGCCCCCACGGTGCTCCCACAATGAAGTGAGCAACGCCACACCTCTGGCCTAACACAGCTACGCTCTTCACCTGGAATGCCCTCTCCTCCCCTGTCTGCCTGGAGGCCCTATTCATCTTTTCATTTTTATTTATTTATTTTGAGACAGTCTCATTGTATCACCCAGGCTGGAGTGCAGTGGCACCGTCTCAGCTCACTGCAACCTCCGCCTCCTGGGTTCAAGCGATTCTCCTGCCTGAGCCTCCTGAGTAGCTGGGATTACAGGTGCCCACCACGACACCTGGCTAATTTTTGTATTTTTAGTAGAGACAGGGTTTCGCCACGTTGGCCAGGCTGGTCTTGAACTCCTGACCTCAGGTGATCCACCTGCCTTGGCCTCCCAAAGTGTTGGGATTACAGATGTGAGCCATCACACCCAGCCTCATTTCTATTTTTTTTTGTAGAGATGGGGTCTTGCTGTGTTGCCCAGGATGGGCTCAAGCGATCCTCCCCCCTCGGCCTCCCAAAGTGCTGGGATTACAGGTGTGAGCTGCCACGCCCGGTCCCCCCTACTCATCTTTTAAGACACAGCTGCTGCTCAGAACCCCCTCCATTGGAACATTCGCCTTGGAGCTAGGAGTCTGGGCCTCAGTTTCCTCATCTGTATATTGGTTGGACTTAAGCATCAGTGGTTCATGGCAGGGTCCAGGCTGAGCCACAGACTTGCTGTGACTTGGGGACTGCAATGAGCCCATCTCTGTCCACGCCAAGGGCTGCTTCTCGGCTCTGACCTTCAGCCGACTGTTGTGTTAAGAGGGTTACTGGTCCCCTGCTGGTGCGGGAGGGGTCTGTGGACCATCCACCCACAGTGACCCAGAGAGTCCCAGGTGGCTGTACTCATCTCACAGAGAAGGAAACGGGGGCTTAGGGCAGTCGGGGTGTGAGGCCAGGGTGCCTCCCCTCCCTGTCCCGTCTTTACCTCCGTCTGCACCATGGCCGGCCGCTGGGTTCGCAGCATCTTCACCGTCTGAAAGATGTCCACCACACCTTCGTACCGCATCCGCTCCAGCACGATGCTAAGCGTGATGAAGACGCCTGTCCTGCCCACGCCGGCACTGGTGGAAGGAAAGTGAGCACGACCGTTCAGGGGCAGGTGCTGGAGAGCCCTGATCTGACCACCTGATTCCCCGAGGACTCTTAACAGCCCAGACGGGACAGCGTAAGCTTGGGGCTGTCCCTACCAGGCCTCAGTTTCCCCAGCAGGGCCAAAAGCCGGGGCACTCGAGGGAGCTCACCTGCAGTGGACAGAGATGGGGCCGTCCTGACCAAACTGCTCCTTGGTCTTATGCACTTGGCCGATGAAGTCGATGAAACCCTCCCCCGACTTTGGCACACCCTGTTCCGGCCAGTCGGTGAACTGGAACTGCCGGACGGTCCGGGACTGGCCATCCTGGAGTGCAGAGAGCCCAATCTTGTTGTCAGTGTCAGCAGCTGACATGGGGATTTTTCTCCATCCTCCTTATCCTCACCCCCCTTTTTTTTTTTTTTTTTTGAGACGGAGTCTTGCTCTGTCGCCCAGGCTGGAGTGCAGTGGCCGGACCTCAGCTCACTGCAAGCTCCGCCTCCCGGGTTTACGCCATTCTCCTGCCTCAGCCTCCCGAGTAGCTGGGACTACAGGCGCCCGCCACCTCGCCCGGCTAGTTTTTTGTATTTTTTAGTAGAGACGGGGTTTCACTGTGTTAGCCAGGATGGTCTCGATCTCCTGACCTCGTAATCCACCCGTCTTGGCCTCCCAAAGTGCTGGGATTACAGGCTTGAGCCACCGCGCCCGGCCTTTTTTTTTTTTTTTGAGACGGAGTTTCGCCCTTGTCGCCCAGGCTGGAGTGCAATGGCGCGATCTCGGCTCACTGCAACCTCTGCCTCCAGGGTTCAAGTGATTCTCCTGCCTGAGCCTCCTGATTAGCTAGGATTACAGGCATGAGCCACCATGCCTGGCCCTCACCCCCATTTTGTACACTCTCCGCCATTCGTTCACCCTGATAACTTTCCGTCCTTCACAATCCAATGGTACCGCTTTCTACAAGAGATGCTCCAACCTCATCCTCACCACTCCTCGCTACCCAGCTGTTCCTCTCCCCACATTTCCCAAACCCACCACGTCCCCTGTGACATCCAGGACCTCCAACCTTCACCATCCCATAGTGCACCCAGCTCTGCCCTTCCCAGCTCCTGTTCACCATGATCCTCTGTCATCTTCCACTCTGTGCCATTTCAGGGCCCTACAGCACAACTCCACTCCATCACTGTCCATAGCTCATCACTGATGACTCATCTTCTACAACCCAATAGTGGCATCATCTTTCATCCTCCACCATCCAACACCATCTTCCACCATCCGATAATAGTGCCATTTCTACCACCCACTGCTGGTAACTCATCTTCTGTTACACAACAGTTCCATCCAACACCATCTTCTACCATCCACCACTGGTAACTCATATTTCACCACCCAAAATCATCCAACACTATCTTCCACAACCTACTGCCATTATCATTCATCCTTTGCCATCCAATGGTGCTGTTTTCCACCATCCACCACTGGTAACTCATTACCTTCTGCCATCCAACAGTTCCACCCGACACCATCATCTTCCATCATCTACCACCACCCCCTCTTGGTAACTCATCCTTAACCATTCAACGATGGGATCTTCCACAGACTGTCTTCATTCCTCACTACTCAACCATTCCTCTTTCCAGTCTCTTTTCCCACCACCCAGTGGTGCCATCCAACCACATCATTCTCTGCCATCTTCCATCCTTCACAACTCAATGGTGCCATTTTCCACCATCCATCACTAACAATTCACTCTCCACCATCCAAGGGTACCGTCTTCCACTGACATTCTCCATTCCCCATCATCTACCTTGTTCTAATCCCATTCTCCACCATCAAAATGGTGCCATCCAAAATTGTTATCTTCTGCCACCATTTGCCATCCAATGTACCATCTTTCCCTGATGTTTTACATTTTCCAAAATCTCCTTTCCCAACCCCATCTTCCTTAATCTTGTACCACCCGTTGGTTTATACCATTGACTACTGATTGTTTACTGTCCTTTCTTAGTCAAAGTATTTCCCATTGATTTTCTCCACCCCCTGCTGGCCAAACATTCGCCCTCCTCCAATTCTGTCTTTCTCCATCCACCACTGATAAAGCATCATCCTTCACTGACCCAAACTACCACATTCTACTGACATTCTCCATCCTGTTATGCAAGTGTTCTTCTCTCCATTTCCAGATTCCACCCCTCCAAGGGCACCATCTTGCACTGCTTGCAGCACAATGCCCAGTGATGGCTGTTCATTCAGCAGACTTCACCATCCTTTGGCGTCATCTTGGCCAACATTCCCCATCCTCTATCATCCCCTCGCTGTATTCTCTACCATCATCGATCTTCCACCACTAACTTTGATCCTTTGTCACCCAACAGGGCCACCTTCCACTATGAGTTTTCATCTGTTGCCACCTAATACGTGGCCTTTCTTCCTCCACCTGACACTGCAGTCCTTCATTGAGCCAACACCATCCGTACTCATCTCTCCTCACCCAACGGTGCCAATCCCCACCATCTGACTCTCCTTGTCCCCCGTCTACCACCCATCACCCTCAATTCCTCAAGTCCCTTTCAGCCTTTTAATATCATCCTCCACAGGTGGCTGCTTCCAGGGGAAAGCCCCATTCATTTCCTTGAATATCATCCCCTGGGACCATGTTCCCTAGTGCGTGGAGACACTACAGGGTCAGCACAGAGACAAGACCCTGTCTTCCACCTATGTGGTGGTAAGAGCAAGTGGCCAACTGGTCCGCTAACATTTCTCCTGATTCCTAGCGCTTATCCCTAACCCTCGGCCTCTGTATCCAACACCAAACAGGGCAGCCCTTTCCAGATCACTAAGGCAACAGCCTGTGGGGCCCAGCCTGACTCCAGCTCCTTCCGCCAATCTGTCTCTAGACTCACCCGGGCATCTGTGACCTTGAACTCTCGCAGGATATACTGAGGCATGTTGTATTCTGCCATGGGATCTACCACAAAGTACTGGTAGCGGGCAGAGCGCTCGGCCGGCCAGTACTGGTGACACTTCTCCTGCAGAGGAGAGGGTGGCCATGGTCAGTGCTGTCTGAGCCACAGTCTGGTCCTCGCCCTTCCCCGCCGTGGTCCCTGGCTCACCCGGCCCATCTCCCGCAGCTTGGTCAGCATCACCACAATGGTCGAATTGTTCTCCCACAGCATGCGCCAGAAATCTTCCGTTGTCTCCGCCAGCGGCCCCTGTGTCGCGATGTAGGCCTTTTGCTGCCTGCAGGCATGGGGTGTGTGAGCCCAGGGCTGGCGGGGAGACCCAGCGTGGTCCTCACCTGATGCTGCCCCGGGAGGGTCAGGACCAAGCCGGCAACAGCTACACCTACCACCCCAACTGCCTGCCAGGAATGGATGCCGGGTGCACCACATCCCCTCCTGGTGACCCCGTTTTGCATGCGGGGAAACCACCAGCCTCATGACAAATTCAAATCCCTTGACAAAGCTGTGGGACTGTCCGCTAACCTCTCCTGATTTCTCCCCTCCACCTCCTTCAAGGACCACTGCCTTACTTTCAGCTGCTTGCATGGGCCCGGCTCTCAGCTCCGGGCCCTCGCACGTGTGGCACCCTCTGCCCGGAACGCCCTCCCCTCTCTTGCCAGGATTTTTCAATCTCAGTGCTATTGACATTTGGCACTGGATTGTTCTCTGGGACAAGCCGTCCCGTGTACTGTAGGATGCTGGTCCCCCCAGTCAGTGCCGGTAGTAGTCATCATGACAATAAGAAATATCCCCAGGGTGTCAGAATTACCCCAGTGGAGAACCACTGATATAGAAGAACAGATGGAATCACATTATGGACAGCAGCCATCGGTTAAATATACATCTAAAGATGTGTATTTAAACAGCTCAGGACTGCCAGTATCTCTCCAGCTCTGTCTCCCACAAGACTGGAGGCCTCTTGAAAGCAGACATGGGGTCCTTCTGGGGCCCCAAGGTGAGAACGGCGTGACACCTACCTGTAGCCATCAATGAAGCTGGCGTTGATGTAGTCAGAGCCCTCCACACCCCGGATGGGCTGCAGACAGACCCGTGTACTCTCATAGGGCATGATGTTCACCAGGCGGTTCTTGAACTTGTTACAAGGCAGATTGGCACTGATGAAGCGTGACGTGTGGGCCTTGGAGTTGGCCAGCCGCTGTGGGGAGGAGGAGGCCAAGGGCCACCATTAGGATGAGGAAGGCTATGCGTTCAGCTGGAGAACCAATGGTGGATAGGTAGGTAGGGGCACCCCGCCGCCACCTTCTAGTCCCCATCGCTCGGGGCGAGCCTGGTTTTTGGCTCTTTGGGCCTCCTCCCCACCCTGCCCACGGCAGCCTCCACCCTGCTGGCACCTTGAACTCGAGTTCCATGCCAGTGACGTGCTCGCCAGGCTCCACCTGGGCCAGCTTCTGGATGTAGGCATAGAGGCTGCGTGCAGGTACTTCTGTGTTGCCACAGCCCACGGCCTCCAGCAGGGCCTCGTGGATGAAGCTGTACTGGTCCTCCGTCTGCACCATGTAGTTGCGTTGGGACCTCATGAGCGTCACGTGGCCATAGACGTCGACTGTCTTCTCTGGCTTGATCCGCTCCAGCATGGCGTCGATGACGATGAAGCAGCCTGTGCGGCCCACACCGGCACTGCGGGGACAGCCACGTGGAGTTCAGGGGCTGCTGGGCTGCAGGGGCCGGGGGAAGCGGATGGGGCAGAGCGGGGTGGACGTACCTGCAGTGAACCACGATGGGGCCGGCATCTGGCGGGTTGCAGGTCTTGACTCTCCGCAGGAAAGCCAGGAAGGGCGTTGGGTATTCGGGCACGCCGTGGTCTGGCCATGCCGTAAACTGGAACTGGCGGACCTCACGTTTCTCACTGGAGCCATTCTGGGGACCACAAGGATGTCACCTGTCACTCTGGCTCACCCTGCCGCCCATGTGCTGAAAATGCCCAAATGGCTGGGTGCGGTGGCTCATGCCTGTAACCCCAGCACTTTGGGAGGCTGAGGTGGGTGGATCACCTGAGGTCAGCAGTTCGAGACTGGCCTGACCAACATGGAGAAACCTTGTCTCGACTAAAAATACAAAATTAGCCAGGCGTGGTGGTGCATGCCTGGAATCCCGGCTACTCGGGAGGCTGAGGCAGGAGAATCGCTTGAACCCAGGAGGTGGAGATTGCGGCGATTGCACCATCGCACTCCAGCCTGGGCAACAAGAGCGAAACTCCATCTAAAAAAAAAATGCCCGGCCGGGCGCGGTGGCTCAAGCCTGTAATCCCAGCACTTTGGGAGGCCGAGACGGGCGGATCACAAGGTCAGGAGATCGAGACCATCCTGGCTAACCCGGTGAAACCCCGTCTCTACTAAAAAATACAAAAAACTAGCCGGGCGAGGTGGCGGACGCCTGTAGTCCCAGCTACTCTGGAGGCTGAGGCAGGAGAATGGCGTGAACCCGGGAGGCGGAGCTTGCAGTGAGCTGAGATCCGGCCACTGCACTCCAGCCTGGGCGACAGAGCGAGACTCCGTCTCAAAAAAAAAAAAAAAAAAAAAAAAAATGCCCATGTCTGCACCTCCCAGTCTCCACGTCTCTAAGTGCCTGACTTGGGCTCTAGCTGCCCCTGGATGTTTCCAAGTAGAGAGTCTTGTGGACTCTTCACACACAACATGGTCAACTGTATCTGGCCTTCGTCCCAAACCTGCTCCCCCATCTTAGCTGAAGGTGGCTCCAAATGGCTCCAACCTTCTGGGCACTCCGGCCACAGATTGAGAGTCACCCTTAACTCTCCCCTCTCACATCTAACACCTCACCCAGGACTGTCGGCTCTGCCTTCAAAGTCTATCCCAATCCACCTGCTCTTCTTCTCCATGGAGGCCAACCTGGGCTAGAACTGTCACCACCCTCTTTGCCCCAGACCTTGGCTCCCACCCAAGCCCCCCAGTCTGTCCTCCCTGCAGCAGCCAGAGGGCACCTGAGTGCCTGAGTCAGATCTGGTCCCTCCTCTGCCCACAGCCCTCCATGGCAGGAGCTTCCACACGGTCGAAGCCCAAGTCTTCCTCAAGGTCCACAGGATCCTGCACGACCTGCCCTGTCCCCTCCCTGCCCTCCCCGCTGTTCCTCTTACACGCCAGGCACGGTCCTGCCCCAGGGCCTCTGCGTAGGCTACACCCTCTTACCTGAAATGCTCTTCTCCCAAATTTCCCTATCATACCCTCTTCCAGGTCCCCGACACTGTTTTTCTCCCCTATTCTCCTTCAACACGTAAGCTTTCTTGACATTTCATAGTCATGGTCTGTGTCTTGTATACTAGACTGTTAAGTCCCCCAAGGGCAGAACGTTTTGTCTGTTTAGGTCTCTGTTGTGTGCTTGTGTCCAGGTTAGCGAGTGAGACATAACACGTGTTTAATGTGTGTGATTGAACCAAGAGTTCTCACTCACTCTTGTCCACGTACTCAGTTTTCTGGTATTTAGATCAAGCAGGTGCCTGATGGTGCAATGACCTGGCTGGGTGTTGGGGATACATCATGGTGCCAGTAGCGCCTCCCCTCCCCATTATGACAGTAACAAATGTCCCCTGGATGGCAGAATTGTCCTAATTCAGAACCACAGATGGAGAAAAACAGATGGAACCATACTATGGACAGCAGCCATCAGTTAAATACGTATCTAAAAGATCTTCTCCATCCCAGCCCTGACTTCACAGGGCTGCTAGTATCTGTCCATCTCTGTCTGGACACTCCTTGAAGGCAGGGATGGGGCCCTGCTGAGGCCCCATCATAGGCTCAAGCTGGGTGAGGCCAGAGGACAGTGGGCAAAGAGGACCTGGGGCATGAGTAAAGGCAAGAGGAAATCAGGCTCATTGCTGAGTTGGGTTCTGCCAGCTTTGTCCTGCCGTGGGTGGAAACAAGCAGTGTCCTCTCTGAGCCTCAGTTTCCCCCTCCACGGAAGTGGGTTCCACGAGAATGAAGTCAGTCTGGGTAGACACACTCGGCTTTCTCTCTGTCCTATGGGGAGTGCCCTGGGTAGAAGCTGGGGCCCTCTGCCTCCCTTCCAACACATTCCTCCACCTTCAGCCCCCAGCCCGGGCCTCACCTTGTGCAGAGAGAATGTTCTGACGCAGAACGTGGCCAGCTCGATGGTGTCCAGCAACGTGACCTGGATGAAGCCGTAGGTCTCCGTGCCTCTGTTGGGCCAGTACTGATCACACTTGATCTAGACCGGGCAAGAGAATAGGCGTCGGCAAGAGCCAGGCTGGCTGGCGAGGGCTTGAGGGCCGTGGGGTCCAAGGCTCACCCGTGATTTCTCCTCCAGCCGCGTCATCATGACGATAGTGGCCGACCGCTGCTCCCACACCATACGCCAGAAGTCCCCAAAGGTCTCGGGCAGTGGCCCCTGCGTGGCAATGTACGCATTCTGACGCCGGTAGCCATCCACGTAGTTGGCATTGATGTAATCACTACCCACGATGCCTGCAGCCGGGGCGAGAGGCCAGGGATCTGTGGGGGCTGTCTTGCCAGGCTGGCTCTGTCTGGCCAACCACTTCCTGGAAGTTCACTCTGACTGCTCCCAGATTGTCCCCGAGGTGACCATGGGACGTGTACTTCACAGTTTCTCCCCGTCAGTGCTATCACCATTTGGGGCCAGATTGCTCTCTGTGGTGGGGCCGTTCTGGGCACTACAGGGTGCCGAGCAGCATCCCTGCCCTCCACCCACTCCGTGCCAGCAACATTTCTTCCCCCCAAGATGTGACAATCAAAGATGTCCCTGGACACTTCATATGTCCCCGGGCAGCAGAACTGCTCTGATTAATCACAACTGATGCAGAGGGAAAGATGAAGCCATGTTAGAGACAGCAGCCATCAGTTAAATACATATCTAACAGAGACAGCAGCCATCAGTTAAATATATATCTAAAGATGCCCAGTGGCCTCCAGCTGGAGCTGGACCAGGTCTATAACCAGAATCAGGCCTCAGTGGCCAAGGGGAGACATGGGATCTAGCACTTTCTGTGCAGTGGAGAAGGGCAGGTTAAGACCGGGGGTCTCTGAGCTACCTTCAATGGGCTGGAGGATGACGCGGGAGTGGTCATAGGCGATGACGTTGGCGTACCGGTTCTTCGGCTTGTTCACTTCCAGGTTGGAATGTTCCCATGTGAACTGCTGTCCAGGGTCGATGGACTGGAAAGGAACGGGAGGGCGTGGGTGTCAGGGTAGGTGCCTGTGAGGCCAAGGTGATGAGGGCGGGAGGCGGAGGGCGGGCTCACCTCATACTCCTGGGAGAGCTTGAGGCTGTCGTTGGCCTTGAGCCGCTCCGTGTGCTCTGCCATGTCTGCGATGGGGATTGGCGGGTGGCTAAGCATACCTACGGGATGGAGCAGACCCCGCCGGGGTTGGTCACTGGGGGGCCGGCCGGGGACTGGGGGGAAGGGGGTGCTCTACGTGTGAGTCTGCGATGGGCGAGCTGCGGTTAGAAGGGCGTGGCTGGGGTGGGGCTTGGCAGGAGGGGAAGACTCAGGGTGGCTCACGAAGGGGCTGGGACCCCAGGCCTAGGGGACTCTAAAGGCAGCAGGTTTGAGGCCGCTGCTCGGGGCAGAGCCTGATACCCCTGGAGGGGCCTGGATCACAGTGTTGGCACATCCTGCTTCCTTCTGACCAGGCTGGGGGTGCAGGGGCTGGCAGAAGGGTCACCCCGGAGATGTCAAGCTCCCAGTGCCTTGAGCCAAGAAGCAAGTCTGTGGCACAGAAATTAAATGGCAGATGCAGCTGGCTGGGCTTTGGAAATACTGTCCTTGGGTGGGTGACTGACACCCCTTACTGTCCCTGTGGGATCAGAGGCACTAAATCCTCTTCCAGGTAGAGGTGAGGGACTGGAGAGGGGTAACAGTATGTGTGCATGTATGTGAGGGGAGTGAGGGGCCTGCATCTGTCCCTGTGCTTGTTTGGGGCAGGAGCAGGTGCAAGAAGGTCCTGGCCTGAGAGCTCTTATCCTTTCAAGCCCCCCCCCCGGATGGCTGCTGGAGGCGCTGGGTGTGGGCTCAATTGTCCTTTCCCAATATCTGGGTCTGCAGAACCCTGACCTCTCCTGGGACCTGTGTACCGGATGTTCAGCTCTCAGGTGGTTTCCAGGCCAGTTGGTAACATCTGATGTTCTGAGCCTCTCGTGTGTCTCTCGCTTCCCCCCAAGAGCTCACATCTAAGGGGCCTGCCTGTCATGTGGGCACGTGCGGGGTACATACGTGCCTCACACACATCCCCGACACACACATACATACCACACACACAGCAGTAACACACAGCCACCTAAGGGCCCAATGGACCAACCCCCTGCCCTCTTCCAGGAGCCAGCACAGGACAGGTGGGCAAGGGCCGGCGGTGGGTGGGCACGTGGACAGAGACAGGAGGCAGGATGGAGAAACCAAAGAGGAAACGAACAGGGGGGCGAAAGGAAGCCAAAAACAGACACAGAAACTAACTTTCAAAGTGAAACCCCGGCTCCCTGAGGGGGGTCCTGAGGCCTGAATCTGCAAACAGCAAACAATAAATAAATGAAAACATGCAGGGGGTGGGGGGGGTTCCACCTCTGCCTCCCCCACCCCTCACTGGCTGGCGGATGCAAAGGGCAGAGCAATGCGGACAACATGGGGGGACGCACAGCCACCTGGGCCCCCACCTGTGGACTCACGATAGCTGCTAACTGTGTACCCCTCTGGCTGGACGCCAGTCAGTCCTGGTCTTGACCTGTCACTCTGGAAGGACTCCAAAGTGCTAGGTTCTTCTGTCTACAAATCCCCTCCCCCAGACCAGCCTGGCCTTGGGTCCCCTCTGTTGAGGTCAGCAGAGGGCATTCTGAGGAAGGAGGATGCAGGATGGTGAAGGAGAAGCTGGGGGAGCAGGGAAAGGACATATGGGCCCATGCCATGAGCTTCAAGGAGGACAGCAGCCATCAGTTAAATGCACATGTTGAAAATCCTTATTTGGATGGAAACAGAACAGACATAAGCTAGTCCAGAGACAGAAATGAAACGGGAACACATTGGCAGTGAATTATGAAACTCTTCATGATCCCTTTAGGAGACTTGCAGCCATCAGTTACATGCACATTTAAAATCCTCATTTGGCTGAAAAACCAAAGCAACAAGAATCAGTACAGAGGTAAGAAAGGGAAGAGAATACACGAGGGGTGATACATGAGGCCCTGCATGATCCCTTTATGAGGACGGCAGTCATCAGTTAAATACGAATGGTCAAACTCCTCATTTGGATGAAAACAGAAGTGACACAAGCCAGTCCAGAGACAAAAAGAAGAAAGTACATCAGGAATGGCATGTGAGGCTGTGCATGAGGCTTTAAGGATGACTAAAGACATCAGTTAAATACAAATGTTTAAAATCTCCGTTTGGTTGGAAAATAGAGTTGATATGAACCAGTTCAGAGATAGGAAGTGGAGACCGGTACAGTTGGAAGGACAGATATAACCAGGCTGTGAACCCATAAGGAGAATAGCAGCCATCAGTAAAATGAAAAATTTCTTAGTTGGTTAGAAGCAGCTGGCATGAGCCCATGAAGAAGGGGGTGATGGTGGAGTTTGTAAATCATACATAGAAATGATCAAGGATAAGACCTTGATTCAGTTCTCCTTGACTGGCAGGTGACTTTATAGGGAACTGTAAAGAGGCATGAGCCCCAGCAGCCATGGTGGGAAGAGGTACAAGGCGTGGGGCAGGTATAATTTCTGTACCTTGCTAGGGATATATCCCAAGGGAGTGTGGAAAATGGCTGAGGGCAAACCTTAACTCTCACCACTGAGGAACATTAAAACTAGAGAGATAAACAGAAGAACAGCTCTTTCTGCCCAAAGAAATGAGGGGTAGTTTTGTGTTTTCTCCGTTTTTTATTTTTAAACATCATCTTTAGGCTCCTGAAGAGGACAGCAGCCATCAGTTACATGTTAACTTAAAAAGTCTCACTTGGTTGTAAGCAGAACCAACCTATGAGTTCCAAGCCCGGATCCATGTAGGGTGGGAGGTATTTGGGAATCAAGAATGTGGCTGCACCAAGCATAGTTCAGAGGGGGCCAATGAGGGGCCCCCAGGGTGGCAGCTACTGCTTCTCACCAGCTATCTCCCCTGTTGGTGGTATCCCTGGTACCAGGGATGAGTACATACCTGGAGTCTGGAAGTTAATGCGTCTCATTTCTACAGGGTCCTTGGGGTGGTGAGGGGCGAGGTCAGCATTGTTCAGGAGGCATTTGGTGCGAGGTTCTGAGTCCTTGCGTTTACTTTAGGAGAAGCAAGCAGAACAGTCCAGTTAGTACTGGGACATGTTCATGTGTGAATACAATTCAGGCCCCAGGAATGTATGGTCAGAAAAGGACTGTATACCCATATGACTGGGGTTTCCAGGACCAAGTACAGATACATGTACAAGCTGTGGGGGCAGCCAGACATCCCCTCTCCCGTGGGCACAGTATCAACCCATTCCCTGTCTTCCTCCTCTTGCCTGAAGCCTCCAGGGGGTAGGGCTGGTTCTTACCTGTCAGGTTTGCTGTTCCCGAAAGCAGACACAGGTGAGAAGGGGGGAAAAAAAGAAAGGTGAGGGTGTGCTGGCCACAAAGGGCTTAGTCTGTGACTCTCAGTGGCTTCCTTAACCTCCCTGAGCTTTGGTCTCCTCTGGAAAATGGCGTTCCTCTTTCTTGTTTGTCCCCCTGCCTATTGATACCACAAGGAGGCATCTCTCAGCCCTCCCTTTCTAAGCTGGGACATGCCCCATGGGGCCACTACAACTGCTATCCTCATTGAACTTGGATGCAGGCAGCCTCTACCCCAAATCATCTTGCTGAGGTGAAGATAGGGGTTAACAGGAGAAGCCAAGCCACTGGCCTGCTTTGAGCCCTAGCTCTGCCATTCCCATGCTGTGTGACCTTGATCAAGTGGCTTAACCTCTCTGAATTTCCATTTCCCCATGTGTACAACAGAGACCCTTAGTGATGATTCTCTGAGACAAGTCCTCCCTCCTTTTCCAGGAAGCCCTCCCTGCTGTCAAGTCAGGGAGGACATGCGGCTTACTTCTTGTAGAGCAGGATAGCAATGACAATGCAGATTATGAAGACCACGGCCAGTACAGGCCCAATCACCCAGATAAGCCCCTCCTCGCCATCCACGATGGGCTGGGGGTCCGGGTTATCCAGCTGGAAGGGGTCTGAGAAGGGACTGGCTGCAAAGGTCTGCAGGGAAAGGGGGGGTCTCCATCAGCGTCCACCATCCTTGCAGTGGCCAGATGGGTCTTTCTCAAACACAAACCCATGTTTCTCCCCTGCTTTAGATCCTCCTATATTCCTAGAACCTTGACTCTGGTGGCCCATATGACCTGGTTCCTGCCAGTCTTTGCTCTCCCCATTCCCTTCTCTGCTCCAGCCACTCTGAAATCCTTTCTGTACCTCCCAGACCTTTGCACATGCAAATCCTGGGATGCTTTCTCTTTTTGAACTCCTACTCACCCCGCAACGCCCCAGACCTTGGAAGGTCTCTTCCTCTTAAGAAACCTTCGTTTCAGGATCCCTCCACTCCCAAGTCTTCCCCACTGCCCAGCCCTGACCACAGAGAGCTGCCTGTGACTGACCACAGAGGATCTGCCTCTGGTTTTGAGGTCAAGGCCCTGGGAAATGGGGTCTGCCTCATTCAGAGGTGTGTCTGGCAGACACCATTCAGGACTTACAGGCTCGCTCTTCTGAAGCACAGCAAGCACAAAGAGGACATAGCGGTGGCCGGGCTCCAGGCCCCGGTTATCGAAGCCGCCATACTGCTTCTGGTCGCCGGGATGGAAGGTGGGTGGCAGCACAGAGAAGCGAGCTGCGATATAGGGCCGGGGCACCTCCAGCTGACGCGAGTGCCGCAAGCTGCGCCTCTGTAGCCGTGAGATGTCCTGGATGAGCTGCAGGAACAGAGTCATGGGTGGCTCAGAGCTCAGCTGGGAGCAACAGAGCACGTGAAAGCTGGGACATATCTGGGCCCTGCAGGTTTGGCCCCAGACCCTCACCTCCTCCAGATCCATGTCCTCCGGGCTACCCAGCGGGGTCAGGAATTGGCCTCCGCGAGACTTGCGCAGTGGCACCATCACAATGAAATAGCTCCTGTAGGGAGAAGGGTAAGAGTCAAAGGGGGCCGTCAATAGGGATGACCAAGGGATGCTACATGGGGGCAAATGGGGGAGGCCGTTTCTCTGAGTCTTCCCTTCTGTTCATACAATGAGCCTATTCCCCTGTGACCCATCCACAAATGCCACAGTTGCTGACTCAGGCCTCCAGGCCTTGGATCACGCTGTACTTTCTGCCTAGAAGGCTTACTTCATGTAATTCTCATTATTGAACTCCTATACATCCTTCAAAGCCCCAGCTTCAATGCCCACATAGCCTTGTAGCCCTTAAATCTTCTCTGCCTCTGAGGCAGAGTGCTCCTCTCCCCACTGGGAACTCTCAGCTTTGCCTCCCCACCAGTTGGGAAGCCCAGAACCAAATCCTTTCAGGGACCCTAGTATTACCCAGTGGAGGGTCAGGAATATGGGGTATCAGGAAATGCTGGAAGAGCAGACACAGGGCACATTTAGTGACAATGGCTCATGAGAAGCACTGAATCTTGGACAACCCCATGAACTGGGGCTGATAGGGTCCGTGTTTCATAGGCAAGGAAACTGAGGCACAGAGAGGGCACGTGGCTTGCCCTAGCCACATAGCAGGCTGATAGGGGTGACAAGGAACCCAGAGTATGGGCGTGAACATACTGGACAGGCACGGGGCTCTGGCCGTCAGGAAGATACACCATGATGAAGCCGTCGGCGTCGGGCTTGGGGGCAACGCTGGGCTTGCCGTTGAGCAGGTTGAAGGCAGTCCATGCGGTGACTGTCTGCTGGAGGCCACCCAGGCTGCTGCCGCGATTGGTCAGCACAAAGTTATAGAAGGTGTGGGGCTTGAGGTGTGTGATGAGCTTCTTGGTGGTGCGGCCATCCACATCCAGTGTGAGCCCGTTGTACTGGATCTGTGGACCAGGGCTAGCTCAGCAGGGTCTGGTGGGCTCAACACCTGCCCATGGATTGAGCCCCAGCTCCAGGCTGAGTCCCCCACCCTGACTGAGCCCTGATCCCACTGAACCCTGACCCTAGGCAGAAATCCAACATTGACTGATCCCTGATCCCAGGCTGAGTCCCCAACTCTGACTGAGCCCCAACCTCACTGAACCCTGACCCCAGATTGTGCCTAAATTCCAGCTGAGCCCTGACCCTAGGTGGAAAACCACTTTGACTGAGCCCTGATCCCATGCTGAATCCCCAGTCCTGACTGAGCCCCAATCCCACTGAACCCTGAACCCAGACTAATCCTGAATTCCAGCTGAGCCCTGACCCTAGGTGGAAACCTACCTCTGAGATCTGATCCTAGACCCATTCCTGATCTCAGACTGAATCTCAATCCCAGGCTGACCTCCGATCCCAGACTTGGCACCAACTTCAGACTAAACTCCGACCTCAGGCTAAGTACCAACTCTGAGTCCCAATCTTGACTATGCTTCAGTCCCAGCTGAGCCATGATCTAAGGCTGAGCCCCAACTCTGATTTCCAATATGGACTAAATCTTAATCCCAGACTGAACCTCAGTCCCAGCTAAGCCACAATCCAAGGTTGAGCCCAACACTGATCCCCAATATTGACTGAACCCCAATTCCAGCTGACCTCAATTCCAGCTGGGTCCCAAGTCTGATTCCCAGTATTGACTAAGCCTCCATCCTAGCTGAGACCCATCTCTGACTGAGCCCTGATCCCTGACTTCACACCAACTCCAAACTGAGCCTTAACCCCTGCCGAACTACAACCCCTGACCCTGCCTGCCTGCCTGCCTATCTGCCTATCTGCCTGCTGGCTGGGCAGTCGCACCTTGTACGGCGTGGGCGAGTTGTAGTTGTCAGGGAACTCCCAGCTGAGCAGAACCGATGTCTTCATGATCATTTTCACCTTGAAGTTCTTGGGCGAGACTGCCAGGGAGGTGGCCGAGCAGGGAGAGAGCAGAAGAGAGGCCCCGTGAGTGCCTGGCACCAGGCGGTGTGAAGCGGGGTGGGGTGGGGCGGCCCAGGCGCTCCCTGTCGTCCGCTGTGCCCATGCCCACGGCCTTCCTGCCTGGCCCTGGCCCGGCCCTGCCCTGTCCTGTCCCAAGTCCCTGCTTCGGGAGACGGCGCGGCTGCAGAAGCTGCAGAGAGAAGGTGGAGGAGGAGGAAGAGGGGGGGAGGGGAGCAAGGGAGGGGGCGGTGGGGAGCGGTGGTGCCACCGAGGCACGTCCCACCTTTGCCAACGCCGGAGCCTCGGGGTCCGGACTTGCCTTGAGTGACCACGAGGAAGCAGAAAAGTGACCACTTACCTGGGCAGGGGAGAGGGAGGGGGCTGGGGTGGGGGTGGGCGCGAGGCCCGGTCCGGCTCTGGTGCAGGGGTCGCCGCGCGCCTACCTTGGTCCCGCAGGAACGTCCGGTAGCGGACGGGGGGGCTGAAGGGGCCAGGGCCCCGGCGCGTGTGGGCTCGCACTTGGAGGTCATAGGCCGTGTCGGGCTTCAGGCCCTGCAGCGTGAGCGCGTTCTCCGCGCCCGGCTCAGCCGCCGCCGGCAGCTCGGTCTCTCGGGCAGGGCCCAGGGCGCCGGCCTCCCGCACGGCCACCGTGTACTTGACGATGGCCCCGTTGCGCTCGGCGGGCACGGGTGGCAGCCAGCGGAGAAGGACGGTCCCGGCCGAGGCGTTGCCGGCCGCCTCCAGGATCTGCGGGTGGCCACGGGGCGTGTCCTCTGGGATGCTCAGGACCTCGGCTGCCTCCTCGCCCAGGCCGCCGCGGCTCCGGGCCGCCAGCCGGAACACATACGTGGCCCCCTTGTGCACGCCTGACGCCGTGTAGCGGTCCTCGGAGGGCGGGAACTCCAGGGTGGCCAGGGGCGTGGAGTCCTCGCGGCCAAACTGCAGGCGGTAGCCCAGCACCTGGTCCTCCGCGGTGCCGGCGGGGGGCTCCCAGCGTGCTAGGAGGCTGCCCTCAGGGGTCTGCTGCACCGACAGGGTTGGGCGGCCCAGCACTGCAGGGATAGGGGGCAGGTATCAGGGTCCCAGCACCATCTGCCAGCCCAGGGGCACAAGGTGGGGTAGTATTTTTAATTCTTTTCCTTTAATATATATTTTTTTGAGTTGGGGGCCTTGCTCTGTCGCCCAGCCTGGAGTGCAATGGTGAGATCACGGCTCACTGCAGCCTCGAACTCCTGGGCTCAAGTGAGCTTCCTGCCTCGGCCTCCCAGAGTGCTAGGATTATAGGCCACTGCACCCAGCTGGGGTTATTTATTTATTTGAGACAGAATCTTGCTCTCTCTCCCAGGCTGAAGTGCAGTAGCCCCATCTTGGCTCACTACAAGCTCCGCCTCCTGGATTCAGCATTCTCCTGCCTCAGCCTCCTGAGCAGCTGGGATTATAGGCATGCACCACCACACCCGGGTAATTTTGTATTTTTAGTAGAGACGGGGTTTCGTCATATTGGCCAGGCTGGTCTTGAACTCCTGACCTCAGGTGATCCACCTGCCTCAGCCTTCCAAAGTCATGGGATTACAGGCGTGAGCCACTGCGCCCAGCCTGGGGTTGTGATTTTTAAAAGTGGATCTCAAGGCTGGGTGCAGTGGCTCATGTCTGTCAGTAATCCCAGCACTTTGGGAGGCTGAGATGAGCAGGTCATTTCAGGTCAGGAGTTTGAGACCAGCCTGGCCAACATGGTGAAACCCGGTCTCTACTAAAAATACAAAAATTAGCCGGGTGTGGTAGCGCATGCCTGTAATCTCAGCTACTCAGGAGGCTGAGGCAGGAGAATCACTTGAACCGGGGAGGTGGAGATTGCACGGAGCTGAGATCGCATCACTGCACTCCAGCCTGGGTGACAGAGCAAGACTCTGTCTTTAAAAAAAAAAAAAGGTCTCGGCGTCTCAAGAAAGCCTCACTTAAGAAACAAAGACTTGAAGGAAGAAAGAGGGGAACCACGAGAAGATCTGGGGGAATCGTGCTCCAGGAAGCGGGAATGGCCCATGTAAAGGTGCAGAGCTGGCACTGGGCTAGGGGCACATAAGGCACAGTGAGGAAGTGAGGACTCAGAGACCCAGTAAAGGAAAACATTGATAGGTGCTGCAGCAGGTCCTCCTCCTTCCATTAATAAGGCAGCCATCTCCTGCCTTGTTTATTTGGCCCTTGCTCAGGCACCTGCCCAATACCCATGGGACATAAAGACATCCAAAATCCCGCCCCTGCTCGTGCTGAGACAGGTTACAGGGTCAGGCAAAGAAGGGGGAAAGCTGGGCTGTATACATGAAAATGGACTTCTCTATTGCAGGACTTATCAGGGCCTTTAATGGACTGTTATGAATACCTAGGGTGGTGGGGAGAGCAGTGTATGCAGTGGGTTCTGCTTAGGAAACACAGCTCTAATACAATGTCCCTGAGAGAGGAGGGAAATGCCCTGCTGGCTAAAAGAAGGGAGGGAGAGATCACAGGAGGCTGCCTGGAGGAGGTGGCATTAGAGCTAGATACTGGAGGATGCAGACAAGGTGGGCGAAGGGAATAGTGTGGACAAGGACAGGCGCCGTGTCCAGCTGGGAGGCCTGAAAGGTGGGGTACACAGTCAGTGGTGTGGCTACAAGGGTCCCCAAGGAGAGGGTAGGTGTGGGGACTGGGATGGAAGCCACAGAAGCCCGCTGATTGCTCCTAAAAACCCAGAGCTTGTTCCGTCCGCTCCCTCCACTCCACTCCCCGAGTTTTCCTCTGGGCCGTGCCCTCTGCCCGGTGTACCCTCCCCTCACATCTTCACAGCAGTCTCTTTTTCTTAATTCAGCTCCATTTTGGCTGGCAAAAAAAGCCAGCCCCTTGGGGATGATGGAAGGGACAATGGAGGGGCTAGAAGGGGAAACTGAGTCAGGACCACCAACAGAAAGGTGGCTTCCTGGTGCCTGTGGGGGAAGACAGGTGTACCACCGTGAAATAACCACCAAGCCGGGGCGATCAGAGCCCGGATGGTGGAAGCACAGGGGACTAGGGGGCCCAGAAGGACCAAGATTGTGGGATGAGGCAATCAGGGAAGGCTTTCTAAGGGAGGTGTACCTTGAGCTGAGACCTAAAGGCAGAGGAGGAGCCAACCAGCAGGAGAAAGGGTATTCTGGCAGAGGGAACGGCCCAAGTAAAGGCTGAGAGGACAAAGGGGTCAGAGGTGGCTGTTAACTGTTTCTGTCTGGTGGGGGGCAGGAAGTGAGTGACAAAGGAGGCAGGGGTGGGGGGGCCATGCTGGGCCCTGGACACCCGCCTGACCAGCCCTCACACCTGTCTCACTGTTCCTACTGCCTGGTGCACCCTCTGCCCGCCCTTGGGAGCTCAAGGACTCTGGAGGCACGCTCTGGTGCCAGTGGGGGGGGGGGGGGGGGGTCGCATACCTGCTCCCTTGGTCACAACCACCTTGGGTTTGCTGCGAGCGCCATCGCCCTTCATGGTGTAGGCGGCTACCGTGATGGAGTACGCGGTCTCAGGCTGCAGGTTTGTGATGACCATCTCCTGCGGGCAGGGCTGGGGGTCAGCACCATGGCTGGGGCTGGGAGCAGCCCTGCCCACCCTGACTCCCTGTGCTGAGATCAAGCAAGGAGAATGCAGGGCCCGGAACACGGGTGGAGACGTGCACACAAGCTCATGCAGAGACCAAGACACGTGGCATGGCCATGCTCAGAGGGTACATGCAACAACCCAGCCCACTGTCACTTGCCAGGACCAACTGGGTCCTCTCTGCTCTGCTCCCCTCACTCCCGCCATCACCCCTGACAGTCTGTCCTCCCCACAGCAGCCAGAGGGCGCCTGTGAGCACTGGAGTCAGGGCCCGTCCCTGCTCTCCCCACAGCCCTCCATGGCTCCCACCCCTCTGGGGGTCAAAGCCCAAGTCTTCCCTGTGGCCCACAAAGGGTTCTCCTTGCTGTTCCTCCAATGCACCAGGCACAGCCTGCCTCAGGCCCTTTGGCGCTGGCCTTCCCCTCTGCCTCTACACCCACTGGTGTGCTGGAGGTGTCCTGTACCAACTGCTTAAATTTTCAGGAATTTTGTGAGCCACTTATGAAGCAGAGCTGTTATTAAAAGTTAAACTGTATAAAGCTGGGCGCAGTGGCTGATGCCTGTAATTCCAGCACTTTGGGAGGCCAAGGCAGGAGGATCACTTGAGGTTAGGAGTTTGAAACCAGCATAGCCGACGTGGAGAAACCTTGTTTCTACTAAAAATACCTAAAAAAACAACAACAAAAAAAAGCCAGGCGTGGTGGCCCACGCCTGTAGTCCCAGCTACTCAGGTGGCTGAGGCAGGTGGATCATTTGAACCCAGGAGTCGGAGATTGCAGTGAGCCAACATGGTGCCACTGTACTCCAGTCTGGGTGACAGAGCGAGACTCTGTCTCAAAAATAAATAAACTGTGTAAAGTTACAATCAACTAAGTTACATTGAAAGCAAAGGCAATAAATAAAGCAAACCCACCCTTTCTAGCTATTGCAATATGGTTTCTTTTATCTCTTTGGGTATCTGTAAGGTTACTGCTTTGAGATCATCTCATCTATTGCATCTGTAGAGTAGAAATACACGATGATGAGCTACGCACCTCCCAGGTAGCTTGAGATTGACATGGTGGGAAGTATTTACACCACGGAAATGGTCAAATGCTACAAAATAGGACCGCCCCCTTCTGCCCACCCAGAGAGCTGATTTTTACTTTTATCTCTTATTGAGACAGGGTCTCACTCTGTTGCCCAGGCTGGAGCGCAGTGTGTAATCATAGCTCACTATAGCCTCGACCTCCTGGGCTCAAGCGATCCTCCCGCCTCAGCCTCCCAAGTAGCTGGGAATACAGACGTGCACCCCCCACACGCCTGGCTAATGATTATATTTTTTGTAGAGATGGGATCTTACCATGTTGCCCAGGCTGGTCTTAAATTCCTACCTGCCTCTGCCTCCCAAAGTGCTGGGATTACAGGCACGAGCCACTGTGCCTGGCTGAGAGCTGATTTTTAAACATTTATCTCACCATCTAAACCCCATCCTCACCACAGCTGTAACCATTTTTTTGTTTGTTTTTGTTTTTTGAGATAGAATTTCGCTCTTGTTGCCCAGGCTGGAGTGCAATGGCATGGTCTCGGCTCACTGCAATCTCTGCCTCCTCGGTTCAAGCAATTATCCTGCCTCAGGCTCCCAAGCAGCTGGGATTACAGGCATGCGCCACCACGCCTGGCTAATTTTGCATTTTTAGTACAGACAGGGTTTCACTATGTTGGTCAGGCTGGTCTCGAACTCCTGACCTCGGCTGATCTGCCCGCCTCAGCCTCCTGAAGTGCTGGGATTATAGGCGTGAGCCACCATGCCCAGCCAATGTGTGTTTTGTTCTGATTTAACATCCCTCTCACTAGAGTATGATTGTTAGGGAGGAGGAGCTCTTGTCACTACCACATCCTCGGCATCTAGCATATAGTAGGTGCTCAATAAATGACTACTCGTACAATGAATGACAGCACAGAACACTCCTGAGCACACGGACTTGTATAACACCTGCGCACATGCTCACAGCATCATGTGTTCCCGTGTCTGCAAGCACACAATCCCCTTAGCACAGGCTGACATGCCTGGGAACGGTAGGGTGGACCCAGGCCAGGGGGACAATGAGGGGTGATGGGGATGCACAAACAGGGTCTCCTGCCCCTGAGCCTCACAGTCCATCCCTCCCAGGGTCTCTGCGGGAAGAGCAGGGTTGGAACCCAGGTGGGCACATTCCCTCTAGATCCAGTGTGGGTGAGAGACGGGAGGCATCGGAGCATGTGGGACCAGTGCCTGTTTGGTTATTAGAGACGGGGTCAGCCAGGCCCAGTGGCTCGTGCCTGTAATCCCAGCTACTTGGGAGGCTGAGGCAGGAGGGCAGCTTGAACCCAGGAAGTGGAGGTTGCAGTGAGCCGAGATGGTGCCGCTGCACTCCAGCCTGGGTAATAGAGTGAGACTCCATCTCAAAAAAAAAAAAAAAAATAGAGACAGGATCTCCCTCTGTTGACCAGGCCGGACTGCAGTGGCGCCATTTTGGCTCACTGCAATCTCCGCCTCCCGGGTTCAAATGATTCTCCTGCCTCAGCCTCCTGAGTAGGTGGAATTACAGGCGCCCACCACCACACCAGGCTAATGTTTTCTATTATTAGTAGAGATGGGGTTTGGCCCTGTTGGCCCAGCTGGTCTTGAACTCCTGACCTCAGGTGATCTACCTGCCTCGACTTCCCAAAGTGCTGGGATTACAGGCATGAGCTACCATGCCCAGCCAAAGGACCAGTGCCAATTTAATATCAGGCTTGGGGTTCTCAGCAGAGGCTGGTGCTCCCGTTTTCGGGGCAGGGAGATAGCCCAGAGAGGGCAGCTACTTGCCCAAAGTCACACAGCAATTCCTCTCTGGTTTAAAGCACTGTGGGGTTGTAACCAGGGTATCACAGATATCCTTCCCCACTCAGGCCCTGCTGACACCTCTCATCACCCCGGGGCCAGAATGAAGAGGACAGCATGTCCAGAGAGAGGCATTTCCAGGTCAGATAGGGCTGAATTGAGCGTCATTAAAGGCTGGGGCTGGGTCTAACAGGAGAGGAGACATACTCACAGGAGGAACGACTAAGGGCAGGGGAAGGACCCAGGAGGCCTGATCCCCGCCAACGTCAGGAGCCATTAGGGTGAGAGGGTTCAGGGATGACCCTCAGGTCCTGGTGCTCCAGCCACCCCTTGGGTCTGCACCCTGGGGTGCACGGTGGTCAGAGTATCCCATTTCCCTGGGGCAAACACCGAGGCTGGGCGCTCCAAGAGGTAATGGGGGCGCGAAGGGCGCACGGGAGGGCCCAGAGGAGGAGACCGTTTTACTACTGATAATAAGGAGCGAGCAGGAGTCACAAGCACGAGACGGCCCGCGGGAAGCGCACAGTAGTGGGTGGGTGGCCAGGGGCGCTACTTACATATTCGGCCGTGTCATCCGTCTCCCACTGAGCGCGGGAGGAGGCGGCAAGGGAGAGAGGAGGGAGGTGAGCGGGGGAGGCCAGAGATGGAGAAAGAGATGGAGAAAGAGAAGCAAAGGTGGGGGGTGCGCGGGGGAGCGCAGGGGCCCGCCCCCGCCCGGAGCCCGTCCCCGGCCCGTCCCCGGCCCCCCGCCCACCTGGGCATCGGCCAACATGACGTCCTTGATGCGCGGCGGCCCGCGGGCCTCGGCGCCCTCCATGCGCACGTAGTGGACCTGGTAGCCGCGGATCTGGCCGTGCTGCCGGCCGGGCGCGGGCGAGCGCCACAGCACGCGGATGGCCGTGGCGTTGAGCGCCTCCGCCTCCACCTTCCGCGGCGGCGCGCTGGGCACTGGCGGGCGGGAGGGGAGGGGAGGGGCGGGCGGGACCGTTACCAGGGCGCCCGGCCCTGCCCCGGGCAGTGCCACTGTCCGATTCCAGGATGCCGAGTGGCTGCCGGTGAATAACTGGGCGCCCTTAGCGCTCACCACCGGGCGGGAGGACATGGCCTCCTTCATACCCCCCACAGTCCTGGGAGGGGCCCCTGAGGGTGCGCCCCGTGGACCCAGGCTGCCCCCCAGAGTCTAAACCACCTTCCCAGGGCCTCCAGACACCCTCTTCTTCGCCCTACACTGCTTCCATCCTCATCATAATCGTGCAAGATTGGGTGTCCTGCCATTCTCATTTTACATTTGGGGAAACTGAATCCCAGAGATTTGATTCTGTGATCACAGCCTTAGCAAGAGGCAAAGCCAGGATTTGCACCAGGCAGTCCAGCTGTATGCTCCTAAATACCCAAGCAGGCAGGTGGCCCACTTGGCACTCAGTATCTTTTTCACCCACCCCAGGGTTTGGCATAAAGAAGAGCTGCTTCATTTCTTCTCTGAGCTTAGCACATAATGGGGCTGTCCAACGAAAGTTTCAGGCAAATGACTCAGAAAAAAAAAAACCAGGTTCCCAGGACCAACAGGCTGCAATTCTTTGAGACAGGTTCTCTTACTCTGTCACCTAGGCTGGAATGCACTGGCAGGATCACAGCTCACTGCAGCCTTGAACTCCTGGGCTTAAGCGATCCTCCCACCTCAGCCGCCCAAGTAGCTACAATGACAGGCCTGTGCCACCATACTCAGCTAATATTTTTTGTAGAGATGGGGTCTCACTCTGTCACCCAGGCTGGAGTGCAGGGGTACGATCATAGCTCACTGCAGCCTCGAACGGCTATGCTCAGCAGTCCCCCCACCTCAGCTGCTTGAGTAGCTGGGACTGCAGGTGCATGCCACCATGCTTGGCTATGTTTTAAAAAAAATTTTTTTGGAGGAACGGGGTCTCACTATGTTGCCTAGGCTGGTCTCAAACTCCAAGACTCATGATCCTCCTGCCTTGGCATCTCAGAGTGCTGGGGTTACAGGCATGAGCCACTGTGCTTGGCTGAGAAGTTGCAATTTTATTGGGAAAGGTGTCTGTCATTTCTCTCCATGATCTAGACTTTGACCATGTGACTCCAAGCTAGGACCACTGCCTTGCTTTCCAGCTTCAAACTTGCTGACTTGAAATGGGCCAGGACGGGAACACTTACACCACGGAAACTGGCCAATGCTACACAAACTGGTCTCTATCCACCCGGGGAGCTGCTTAACCATGGTTATTGCAGGTGCTATTTGCTGCTTCCTCCACCCCATTTCCAAAAGTTTCCACTGTTCCACCAAAATAGAGGGCAGCCAGCGAAACTGTCCAGGCTCAAGGCTCTGGGAGCAGACGCTGCAGAGCTAAGTCCGCCCACGTCTAGAATCGCCAATTCCAAGGTCAAGGAGCCCCGGGTTTCTTGGGGAGGCTGCTTCCTTCCCGGCTTCCTCCGAGTGAGGCTTCTGCCCTTTGACCACCAGCCCAGGTTTCCAGATGGAAGGCTTCGAGGCGGGGGCCGGGCTGGGGCCTGCGGGGGTTCCCGGGCCTGGGGCAGGTACTTACCATCCTCGTCGGTGCGGACGACCACGGGCGAGCTCTCGGGCCCTGGTCCCACCTCTGTGTGAGCGACAGTCGTGATGCGGTACTGGGTCCACTTCTCCAAGGCCTCCAGCAGGATCTGAGTGGTGGTCGGGGGGATGCCGTTCACCTCCTTGGGTTCCGGGTCCTCTGAGCCCAGCGGTCGGTAGCGGACGCTGTAGCCCACCAGGGCCCCGTTGTGCGTTTCCGGCGGCGGCGGGCGCCAACTTACCAAAATGGCCGTGGAGCGCACGCTGACACATTTAACGTCTTGAGGGGGGGCTGACGGTTCTATTGGAGGGGGGGAGAACGTAGGGGGGTGGGGAAGGGAGGTGGGATGGGTGGGGAGGGGGGCGGGGAAACAAAAGATGGGAAAGAGAAAATAAAAAAGAAGATGATAACAAACAAAACAGAACCAAACCAAAGAGAAGTCGAACCCAAAAGAAGCGGGTGTCAACCAAAGGTGGGATGGGCGGGTGGATGGGCGGGCAGGTGGGATGGGGCTGGGAGGGCTGGCCAAGAACCCTGTGCTCACCAGGCTGCACCTACGTGGCGCACAGTAGGTCTTAGGCACTGGACAGCTACGGTCCCCATGCCAGAAACTGGATGGGGGAATAGCAATAGAAGCCCTTTTTATTAGGCACCTACTATGTGCTGGGCATTGTGCCAACGGGGATAGCAACAGGAGCTCCATTTATTAGGCACCTACTATGTGCCAGCAGCAAGGGCTTCAGAAAATAGTAAAAGCATTTATTTGTTGAACATCTATGTGCCAGGCACCATGCCAAGGGGAACAGCAACAGAAGCTCCATTTATTAGGTACCTACTATGTGCCAGCACCAAGGGCTTCACAAAATAATAGTAAAGCATCTATTTATTGAACACCTATGTGCCAATAGGGGAAAAGCAATAGAAGCTCCATTTATTAAGTGCTTATTATGTGCCAGGCACTGTGCCAAGGGGAACAGCAACAGAAGCTCCATTAGGCACCTACTATGTGCCAGACACTGTGCCAAGGGGAATGGCAACAGAAGCTCTATTAGGCACCTACTATGTGCCAGCACCAAGGGCTTCAGAAAATAGTAAAAGCATCTATTTATTGAATACCTACTATGTGCCAAGCACCATGCTAAGGGGAATGGCAATAGACGCTCCATTTACTAGGCACCTATTATGTGCCAGGCACCATGCCGAGGGGAATGGCAACAGAAGCTCCATTCGTTAGGCACATTGTGCCAGGCACCATGCCAAGGGGAATAGCCATAGAAGCTCCAATTATTAGGCACCTACTATGTGTCAGGCATTGTGCTAAGGACTTCATAGAATGATAGCAAAATAATCTATATGCCAAACACCTACTATGTGCCAGGCACTGTGCCAAGGGCAACAGCAACAGATCTCTTAGGCACCTACTATGTGCCAGCACCAAGGGCTTCACAAAATAGTAAAAGCATCTGTTTACTGAACACCTACTATGTGCCAGGCGCCATGCCAAGGGGAGCGGCAACAGAAGCTCCATTAAGTACCTACTGTGTGCCAGGCACCATGCCAAGGGGAGCAGCAACAGACGCTCCAATTATTAGGCACCTACTATGTGTCAAGCATTGTGTTAAGGGCTTCACAGAATAACAAAATAATCTATGTTGAATACCTATGTGCCAGGCACCGTGGCAAGGGGAACAGCAACAGAGCTCTATGAGGCACCTACTATGTGCCAGCGCCAAGGGCTTCACAAAATAGTAAAAGCATCTACTGAACACCTACTATGTGCCAGGCACCATGCCAAGGGGAGTGGCAACAGAAGCTCCATTTATTAAGCACCTACTATGTGCCAGGCACCATGCCAAGGGGAGCAGCAACAAGCTCCATTTATTAAGCACCTACTAAGTGCCAGGCACCATGCCAAGGGGATCAGCAACAGAAGCTCCATTTATTAAGCACCTACTATGTGCCAGGCACCATGCCAAGGGGAGCAACAGAAGCTCCAATTATTAGGCACCTACTATGTGTTAAGCATTGTGCTAAGGGCTTCACAGAATAACAAAATAATCTATGACGAACACCTATGTGCCAGGCACCGTGGCAAGGGGAACAGCAACAGAAGTTCTATTTATTAGGCACCTACTATGTGCCAGCACCAAGGGCTTCACAAAATAAATAGTAAAAACATTTATTTACTGAACATCTACTATGTGCTGCGCACCATGCCAAAGGGAACAGCAACAGAAGCTCCATCTATTAACTACCTACTATGTCCCAGGCACCGTGCCAAGGAGAACAGCAACAAGCTCCATTTATTAGGCACCTACTATGTGCCAGCACCAAGGGCTTCACAAAATAATAGAGCATCTATTTACTGAGTACCTACTACATGCCACGCATCATGCTAAGGGGAACAGCAACAGAAGTTCCACTTATCAGGCACCTATACTGTGTGTCAAGCATTGTGCCAAGGGCTTCATAGAATAGTAGCAAAAGAATCGTGGCCGGGCGCAGTGGCTCACGCCTGTAATCCCAGCACTTTGAGAGGCCGAGGTGGGTAGATCATGAGGTCAGGAGTTCGAAATCAGCCTGGCCAACATGGTGAAACCCCATCTCTACTAAAGATACAAAAAACTAGCTGGGCGTGGTGGCGGGAGCCTGTAATCCCAGCTACTCAGAAGGCTGAGGCAGGAGAATAACTTGAACCCAGGAGGCAGAGGTTGCTGTGAGCCAAGATCGTGTCACTGCACTCCAGCCTGAGCAACAGGGCAAGACTCCATCTCCCCCCCAAAAAAACACAAAACCCTATGTCACACTTACTATGTGCCAGGCAACAGCAATAGAAGCCCCATTAGGTACCTACCATGTGCCAGGCATCATGCCAAGGGCTTCATACAATAACAGCAAATGCACTTATTTACGGCCACCTACTGTAGGTCAGACACGGTGCCAAGGGCTTCATAATAATTTATGGAAAATATGGTAAAAATTTTCTTATAGTAAAAGCATTTATTTACTGAACACTTGTGCTACCAGGGACCTAAAGCCCATCCCAAAGGCTTACTTCAACTAGGGCCATCCAATTGGCCTCACTTAAAAATAATGCCCATGTCTTGAGCACCTACTGTGTGCTAGATAGAATGTCAAGGGCTTTATCAAATAATAATGAAAGTGCCTGTTTATTGGACACCTACTGGTGTCAGGTACCAGGCTCAGGACTTCATAGCTCATATTGAGCACCTGCTGTGTGCCAAAATCTTTAAAGATCACAGCACTCCTGTGTTTAGTCCCGACTATGCACCTGGCACCACACTAAATCCACTACTGAGCCCATCCACGGCGAGTCTCATTTATTGAGCTCCACCATGGACTGGGTATGGTAATAGCTCTCTGAAGAGAAAAACAGCAGTTGTCATTTAAGCAGCACCTACTATGTGCCAGGCACTGTGCTAAAGGCTCTCAGAAAACAGTAGTCCCTGCATATTAAGCCCCTACTGTGTGCCAGGCACTGTGCTAAGGGCTTTATCAGAAAAGTTAATAGTCCCCATGTATTAAGCCCCTACTGCGCACCAGGCACTGTATTAAAGGCTTCATCAGAAAACAGTTAATAGTCCCCATGTATTAAGCTCCTACTGTGTACCAGGCACTGTGTTAAAGACTTCATCAGAAAACAGTAGTCGTCACCACATATTAAGCACCTATTGTGTGCCAGGTACTGTGCTGGGGTTTATTGAAAAACAGTAAGTTTCCATACATTAAGCACCTACTATGTATTAGGCAACTCTACTAAGGGCCTTATGCAATGTTAATAATTTTCATTTTTTAAGCACCTACTGTGTGCCAAGCATTGTGCTAAGGGCTTTACTGGATAACTGTAATAGCACCTGGCATATTAAGCATCTACCGTGTGCCAGGCATTGCACTAAATACCTTATAGAAAAATAGTAATAGTTCTTATTTATTGAGCACCTACTATTTGCACACACTGTGCCAAGGGCTTTGCAAATAGGTGAATGTTTTCAGTAAAAACTGTAACCAACTCTATCCTACACCCTTTCAAAGTGATAATAGTGCCCATCTGAACACCTACTATGTGCCTCACACTTAGGCTGCCTCTTTATAGCAAGTGCCACTTATTGAGCACATACTGTGCGCCAGGCATTGTGCCAAGATGTTTGCAGAACAGTAATTGTTGCCACCCATGTTTTGAGTACCTACTGTGCGCCTGACACTAGGCTAAGCTTGATATAAACTGCTAACAGCTTCCATTTACTGAGTGCCAACTAGGTGCCCAGCACTGTGCCAATCCATATGTAGATTAAAACAGTGGCTGCATTAGTGGGGCACCTACTGTGTGCCAGGCAGTATGTTAAGGTCTTTGCTAAATTACAGTGAGAGTTCCCGCATATTAAGGGGAACTGACTCTGTGTTAAAGGCGTATGAATCAGTAAGTATCTATGTGTTGCGTGCCTACTATGGCCAGATGCTGTGCTGAGCGCATTAGTGACAATAAGCTTCATTCTCTGCACGCCTACTGCAGGTGCAGCACCTAAGCCCACGTTGCATGCATTATCTCATTTAATGCACGCACTATCTCATTTAATTCTCACAATCCCTCAGGTGGTCAGAACTCTCACTCCCCACCTGCCACCCCATGTCAACAGTGGGGAAACCAGATTCCAAAGTCTTTGTCTGTTAGGCTTTCTACAGTCATTGGTTGTGTACCGACTGTGACCAGACCCCACCCTGGAAGCTTTTCATTATTTTGCATATCACCTCTCAATCTTGCCGAAAAGCCAGAAGTGCAGCCCATTTTACAGGTGAGGAAACCAAGGCTCAGAAACAGCAAGCTACCTGCCCAGGGGCAAGAAGTTATGAGGTGGCAGAGCCAGGACTGGAACCCAGACTTGGCCGTGGTTCACAGGCTGGCTTGGTTTGAGGTTGGGAGCTCAGATCTCAGCCTTGTGCTGGTTGGGTATGGCGGGAGCCACATTCTCCCAAGTGCCCATGAGTTTAGAATCTACATCTCCTGGAGGGAGGCCCAGAGAGATTACTGGCCTTGCTTGTGGTGAGAGCATTAGAAATCCTCACCATCAGAGCAGCTTGCTTGGTGGCTGAGCACGTGTTTACTGAGTACTTACTACGGACACTATCCTGCTAGTATCTGGAACCCAGAGATGAATCCTGTCCTCAAAGACACTGGGCTGCCAGAGACTGCAGAGGCCCCCGCAACAGCTTACTTCAACTAGAGAGACCCTCTGGCCTCACTTAAAGCAAAACATTAGAGGCCCCTTCTCCAAAACCAGACAAAGTGAACCCTTCCCCATTTCTTGACCAGCCACACCAACCAAAGGTGCCCAGGGGGGAATCAGGCAGGGAGCAGGGAAAAAACAAAAACAAAAAAACAAAACAATCAAGGAATGTGTCGGAAGGAATGGATTTGCTGAGAAAGGGGGAGAAAAAATAAAACCGAAACCATAATAAAATAAGAAACAACAGTGATGGTGATGATGATGAGAAAAACCATAATAAAAGAAAGAAAGACTCCTTCCAGAAACGCCCAGTCTCGTTACCTACCTTCCACTCTTCAACTGCTAACTTACAAGACTTTCTTACGAGAGGGAACGGCCGACTGCTGAGCTACAAGGCCAGACCGAACTCTGGGTGGGTCTCAGGATGCCAGCGGCCCCCGCAGCCCTGCTCCAGCCCCCAGCGTGCACACACTGAGGTTCCAGGCAGGAGACAGGAAGGTGGCACGGTGTCTGCGGAGACCCACGGCTGAGTGGTCTGACCTGCACCTACCCTGTGTTCAGCCTAAGGAGCCCGCAGTCCCTGGGGGGATGGATACGCCTGGCCCTGAGTCTTTGCTGTCGGTTCTCCTGGGCCCCACCCGTCTTGGGGCAAGAAGCGGGGAGTCCCTTCTCCCCAACTCCCTGTCCTGGGCCGCCCCAGAGGTTCGCGTGGCTGGGCCGAAGCCGCTTTCTAGGTGACCATGGAGGTCACGTCCTTCACAATCCGGCCCAACCTGCGTAACATCTTGGGAAGGCACACGTGCAGAGACGTGGATGTGCATGCGCGGGCAGCGTGGCATGGTGGTGGCACGTGGTTTGGGAGAATTTCCGGGACCGAATTCGGGCCATGGAATGTCCGTTCAGCCCAGAGCGGCTGGGGCAGGTTGGGGGCACGCAGGGTGGGCCGTTTTTGTGAACCTGCTTGAGACCAGTGTGTACTCACCTTCAGGACACCACAGCCGGTCTCAGGTGGCTGCCCAAGCCACAGGCCACCCTCACTGACTCCACCTCACACAGACGCGCCCAGATGCCTTGGAGCCGCCGGGTGCTCAGCTCGGCTCGGTTTGTGGGGAGCAGGAAGGAGGGAAGGGGACCGACGGGGGCACGGGGGGTTGTGTTTCCGAGGCACCCTACCCTCCCCAATCCCAGCGGCTCAGATGCCCCAGCTGGAGTTGATGTTAATCCCTCGACTGACCCGAGATGCCCTTGTGTACACACACCCAGGGCGGGCCTTGAAGGTATGACCATCGTGACTGATTCCGGAAGAAAGCCTGGGGTGGCTACGTCGTGACTGACTGGGTGAGGGGAGGGAAGGGGGGAAGCAGGGGGAGGCCACGACAGGGAGACCACGCTGGTGGAGGCCACACCAGTGGAGGCCACGCTGGGCTGAGCTGGGCTGAGCGGAGCCAGGGAGGCGGGTGAGGTAGGGAGACGGCAGATGTGGCCTGTCCAGCCCCGAGCTTGGAGAAGTCAGGGAGAGAGGGTGGCAGTGACCCACAGTGCCAGGTGAAGGGTGAGTCGCTTGAAACAGGGAGGCCGGGCCAGCACAGCAGAGAACTCCAGAGATCTGAGCCCCGAGTGGGGGCCTGCATGCCCCCACGAAACCTGGCAGTAGCTCCGATTCCACCCCCCGGGAACTGGGACTTCATCCTGGGGCTGGAGAGCCAAGGCTCCCTGCCCAGGGGAGGAAGACCCATGGGGAAGGTGGGTTTGTCTCTGTGTCCTTTGCTGTCTCTGAGAATGATGGGGTGCAAGCTGTGACCACAGCCTCACAGTACCCCTCAAAATGCCTGGGAAATGGGCACATGGCCCTTCCATCAGCCCCCCACTCCAGGATGGAAAGAGGAGAAAGGCGGGCGGCGTGGCCCCAGAACCTCTCCTAGACCAGGGCCAAGATCAGCCACTTCTCCTTGACCCCGAGTCTCAACCTGGGTCACCAGGCCCAGGGGCTCAGACAACCCTGTGCTGAGACCCTCGCTGTGCTGATGGGGAAACTGAGGCACAGCACGGGTAGATGGATCCGAGGTCGGGGAGCAAAGCGGAGACAGGCCCGGAGGCGCCCCCCACCCACTGCAGCAGGCCCCGCCTGGGTCCATCCGCCAAGGGGCTGCCTGCCGCCAGGCCGTGGTCCCCCCCGCAGAGAAGGGCGGCCCCGCGAGACACCTACTGGACTGCAGCGTGCGCTGCCGCACCACAGGAGTGAAGGCGCCCAGGCCCTGCGGCGAGCGGGCCGCCAGGCGGAAGGCGTACTCCGTGTTGGGCTTCAGGTCCTCCACCACGTAGGAAGTTGTCGGGTCGAAGGTCCTTCCCACCTGGGGGCAGGGCAGAGAGGGACAGAGAGGGACGGTGGAGAGAGAGAGGCAGAGAGAAACACAGAGGGGAGAAAGAGAGAGAGACAGAGAGAAACACGGTGGAGAGAGAGAGAAACAGAGGGGAGAGAGACAGAGAGAGAGACAAACAGAGACGGGGTGGGGCAGACGGGGATAGAGAGGGATGGGGGAGAGAGAGAGAGAGAGATAGAGACACAGAAACGGGGGGGGGGAGAGAGAGAGAGAGAGACAGAGACAGAGATAAACAGAGACGGGTGGGGCAGACAGGGATGGGGGAGAGAGAGAGAGAGAGAAACAGAGACAGGGTGGGGTAGAGAGGGACAGAGAGGGATGGCGGGGAGAGAGAGAGAGAGAGAAACAGAGACAGGGTGGGATAGAGAGGGACAGAGAGGGATGGGGGAGAGAGAGAGACAGAGAAACAGGGGAGAGAGAGTCAGAGACAGAGGGACACAGAATGCATGCATTATGGGTGGGTGGATTGATAAATGGGTACATGTATGGATTATAGATGGATGGATGGATGGATGGATGAATAGAGAGGTGGGTGGGTAAATGGATATATCAATTTATAAGAGTATGAATGTATGGATTACGGATGGATGGATGGATGAACAGGTGACAAAGATAGAGACAGAGAAACAAAGCAGAGGGACAGAGATAAATGGGAGAGACAGAGAAACGGGAGAGATACGGAGAGAGACAGAAACAGGAGAGAGATACAGAGACAGAGGAATAGAGAAATAGAGACAACAAAGAGACAGATAACAGAAATAGGGAGAGAGAGACAGAAAGAGAAATAGAGAGAAACAGAGAGGGAGAGAGAGACAGACAGAGAAATGGAGGGGAGAGAGATTGACACAGGGACAGAGAAAGAGAGAAGAGAGAGAAATAGACAGAGATAGAGACAGAAATAGAGACAGAGATGGAAGAAACAGGTACAGAGATAGAAAGAGAGGCAGAGAGACAGAAACAGAGACAGACGGAGATAGATGGAGACAGAAAAAAACAGATAAGAGAGACAGAAAGAGAAACAGAGACAGAGAGAGACAGAGACATAGACAGACAGAGACCCGGAGGGATGGAGAGTGAGCGTCAGAGGCACCGGTGAAGACAGACACAGAGAGAAGCAGAGAGCGAGAGAGAGGGGGACGCCGGGACACACAGAGCCAGAGAGAGGCCACCAGCGGCAGAGGAGAAAAACAGGAGAAAAACGTGGAGGGAAAGGCACAGAGGGACAGAGATGCAGGAGAACCAGAAGGGGTCAGGAAGAGCAGAATCCGCAGCACACACAGGGACAAAGATGGGGGAGAGATGGGTGGGCAGCGTCAGAGAGCACCGGGGAGGAGCCCAGGGCAGGCCAGCCCGTCCCCGCGCTGCCTCACCTCCCGGCCGTGGTCGCTTTCCCGGAAGAGGAGCTCGTACTTGATGATGCTCTCCTGCCGCGGGGGGCTCCAGGACAGCGTGATGCTGGTCTCCGACCTGGCCTCGGCCCGCAGGTTCATGGGCTGGCCGGGCACTGTGGGGGTGCGGGGAGACAACTAGGAGTGGGGGAGCGTCCACCCCGTGAAAGGGGCCCCACCTGCTGAGTGTCCCCACTAAAAAGCTTCCAGCTCTGGATGCTTCTAGAATGTTTATTTTCCTGGGGATCTAGCCCCCATCCCATTGTCACCTGTCCACCTCCGTTCCTCCATCCTCTCTTCTTCCAAAGGAAAAGAACACATTTAAAAATCCCCCCCCCTTATTTATTTATTTATTTTTGAGATGGAGTCTCACTCTGTTGCCCAGGCTGGAGTGCAGTGGCGCGATCTCGGCTCACTGCAACCTCCACCTCCAGGGTTCAAGTGATTCTCCTGCCTCAGTCTCCCAAATAGCTGGGATTACAGGCACCTGCCACCATGCCTGGCTAACTTTTGTATTTTTGGTAGAGACGGGGATTCACCATTTGACCAGGCTGGTCTCAAACTCCTGATCTCAAGTGATCCTCCTGCCTCGGCCTCCCAAAGTGCTGGGATTATAGGCGTGAGCCACCACACCCGGTCCAAAAATCTCCCTTTCAAATTACCCCAGTGCCCTCACTGCCTGCGCATTAGATGACAGAGAAATTAGCAAGGAGGTATGTGTGCATATTTTATTTCATTTTATTTTAGTTTTTGAAACAGGGTCTCACTCGTTCACCCAGGCTGGAGTGTAGTGGTGCGATCATAGCTCACTACAGCCTCCAACTCCTGGGCTCAGGTAATCCTCTCGCCTCAGCCTCCTAAGTAGCTGGGACCACAGGCAAGCACCATCATGCTCAGCTAATTTTTAGTTTTTTTGTGTGTACACATGGGGGTCTTGCTATGTTGCCCAGGCTGGTCTTGAACTCCTGGCTTCAGGCAATCCTCCTGCCTTGGCCTCCCAAAGTGTCAGGATTACAGGTGTGAGTCACAGTGCCTGGCCAAGGGTGCCTATTTTAAAATTTGGATCTCCATTCTGTATCCGCTCACAGACACAGCCAGTGCCAACGATTCCGGCCCTTTGCTTCAGCGGGTGCCTGAGTCTGCCCAGACTTTAGGTTTTGAAAGCCTGGGCCCTAAAGGAAAGGGTCAAACACCCTCAGAAAGCTGGGGTCCGCTGTGCCTAAATGCCTCTTCCAAGTCCTCCCACCTGAGCAGGGAGGGAGACTGGCCCACTGCCTTAGGGGTGAGGCAGTTTTCTTTTATTTTTGAGATGGAGTTTCACTCTTGGTGCCCAGGTTGCAGTGCAGTGGCGCGATCTCAGCTCACCGCAACCTCTGCCTCCTGGGTTGAAGTGATGCACCTGCCTCAGCCTCTTGAGTAGCTGGGATTATAGGCACGCGCTATCATGCCTGGCTAATTTTGTATTTTTAGGAGAGACGGGGTTTCACCATATTGGCCAGGCTGGTCTTGAACTCCTGACCTCGTGATCTGCCCGCCTTGGCCTCCGAAAGTGCTGGGATTACAGGTGTGAGCCACCACACTGAGCCAGCAGTTTTCATTTATTATTTCAGAAGCAGTGGCATAGGTCCCTCTAATGAGAACGGCAGACGAGGGGGGCTCTCAAACTCAAATGCCAACAGGGGCAGGGAGTTAACAGAGAAGAGAGAAGGAAGCACATAAGCCCTCCTTGTCTCCCACACAGTCACTGGAATCTACCTGTGTGTTTGATCATAGCCCTTTGGGCTTGTCAAATCAGGTTTTTTTAAGGGGAGTCAAAAATTTGGCTAAGATAACTCTCCGATTTTATTTTATTATTATTTTTTGAGACAGGGTCTCGCTCTGTCGCCCAGGCTGGAGGGCAGTGGCGATATTTCGGCTCACTGCAACCTCCGCCTCCCGAGTTCAAGCGATTCTCCTGCCTCAGTCTCCTGAGTATCTGGAACTACAGGCGTGTGCCACCACGACTGGCTAATTTTTGTATTTATTTATTTTTTTAGTAGAGATGAGGTTTCGTCATGTTGGCTAGGCTGTTCTCAAACCCCGGACCTCAGGTGATCCACCTGCCTCAGCCTCCCAAAGTGCTGGGATCACAGGCATAAGCCATCACACCCAGCCCTCTCCAATTTTATTTTAATGTTTGTTTTTGTTTTAGAGACAAAGTCTTGTATGATAGTGGTGCTATCATAGCTCACTGTAACCTTGAATTCCTGGGCTCAAGTGATCCTCCCATCTCAGTCTCTTGAGTAGCTGGGACTACAGGTGTGCACCACCATGCCTAGCTAATTTTTAATTTTTTTTTTTTTTTGTAGAGATAGGGTCTGGCTACATTGCCGAGGCTGGTCTTGAACTCCTGGCCTCAAGAAATTCTCCTATCTTGGCCTCCCAAAGTGCTGGGATTACAGACATGAGCCACTATACCTGGCCCTACATATGTTTCTTAAGAAATAGGGTCTTGCTATATTATCCAGGCTGGACTCAAACTGCCGGGCTCAAGCCATCCTCCTGCCTCTGCCTCTTGAGTAGCTGGGACTACAGGCACATGCCACTAAGCCTGGCTAGCTCTCTGATTTTGTTTTTTTTAATTTTTTAAATTTTTTTATTTTTTTGAGACAGCATTTCATTCGTCGCCCAGGCTGGATGCAATAGCATGATCTTGGCTCATAGAAAACTCCACCTCCCAGGTTCAAGTGATTTTCCCGCCTTAGCCTCCAGAGAAGCTGGGATTACAGGCGCCCGCCACCATGCCCAGCTAATTTTTTTTTTGTATTATTAACAGAAATGGGGTTTCACCATGTTGGCCAGGCTGGTCTTGAACTCCTGACCTCAGGTGATCCGCCCGCCTCGAACTCCTGACTTCAGGTAATCTGCTTGCCTCTGCCTCCCAAAATGCTGAAGTTACAGGTGTGAGCTACCGCGCCTGGCCTAGCTCCCTGATTTTAAATGCTAGCATGGAAAGAAAAATAATAAATGTATATATATATGTACATTTAAAAAAAAAATTTTTTTTTTTTTGAGATGGGAGTCTCATTCTCTCGCCCAGGCTGGAGTGCATGGTGTGATCTCGGCTCCCTGCAACCTCCGCCTCCAGGGTTCAAGCGATTCTCCTGCCTCAGCCTCCCAAGTAGTGGGGATTACAAGCACGGGTCACCACGCCTGGCTAATTTTTATATTTTTAGGAGAGACGGGGTTTCACCATGTTGGCCAGGCTGGTCTTGAACTCCTGACCTCAGGTGATCCGCCCGCCTCGGCCTCCCAAAGTGCTGAGATTACAGGCGTGAGCCACCGCACCCGGCCTAAATGCTAACATGAAAATATCTGAAAGCACCGTGCAGAACCCACAAACCACTCTGCGGCTTCCAGGGAGCATGCAAAGAGTCAAGCCGCGCGGCCGGGGCCCCGAGTCCTGCCAACCCCACGCCTCACCTCCCTGCTGCGTCTTGACCTGGATGGGGTCCGAAAGGGGCCCGTCGCCGACGGAGGTGAAGGCGAGCACCCGTACGGTGTAGGTCTCGTCCTCCAGCAAGCTGCCCACAGTGGTCAGCAGGCTGTCGTCCACGTTGTGCTTCTGCCAGTTGCCCACGGGGTGCTCCGGCTCCATGGTGTAGTACACACGGTAGCCACGAATCAGCCCGTTGGGCTCCACCGGCTCCTCCCACTGCACGATCATGGTAGTGGCGCTGAGCATCCGGGCTTGCACGTTTCGCGGCGCGCTGGCCGGGGCTTGCTCGCCCGTGCGGGTGACCACGGACTCGCTGGGGGGCCCCTGGCCGATGGAATTGACAGCCGACACCCAGATCTCGTACTCCGAGTTGGGGCTCAGGCCGCCAATGCTGTAGCGCGTGGTGGTAATGTCCTCTTTAATCTGATATGGCCCGTCCTGGCTCTTGGATTTATATTCGATGACGTAATAGGATACAGGGTCTGGGTTGCCCGAGTCCCACGTGATGGTGATGCTGGTGGCTGTGTTTTCGGTCACCACGGGAGTCCCGGGAGCTTTGGGAAGAGCTGTGGGCAGGAGGCAGCTGTGTCATGTGTTGGGCACATTGGTTGAGGACCTTGAAGGCTGTGTGACTTTCACCATTCAATTGCCTTCTCTGAACCTTGATTTGCCCAGCAGTAACCATGGGCCTCATGACCCCTGTCATCACCTATGTGGCAAATTATGGCCCAGGGGCCACCTAGTACCCATTTTCTTTCTTTCTTTTCTTTTCTTTTCTTTTTTTTTTTTTTGACAGAGCAAGGCTCCGTCAAAGGTTGCCTGGATCTCAGCTCACTGCAACCTCCACCTCCTGGGTTCAAGTGATTCTCCTACCTCAGCCTCCCCAGTAACTGGGATTACAGATGTCTGCCACCATGCCCAGGTAATTTTTTTTTTTTTTTTTTTTTTAGTAGACAGGGTTTCACCATGTCGGCCAGGCTGATCTCGAACTCCTGACCTCAGGTGATCTGCCTGGCTCGGCCTCCCAAAGTGCTGGGATTATAGGCGTGAGTCACTGCGCCCGGCCAGGATCATGTATAACCAATAAATACCTGTTCAAAGAACAACCGTTCCCTTCCTAGCCATGAATGACTGAAGCCAAAAAGGTAACTCAGAGGTGCTCCCACGCTGCCTCCCACCTGTGCCTGAAGTCAGGGATCAACTCCAGCCTGCCCCTCCACTTAGAAGCCCCATGGGCCCTGCTCACATTTCACCGTGATCTGAGCAACCGCCTCGATGACGCCCAGGCTGGACATGGCCACGCAGGTGTAGTTGGCCGAGTCCTTGACGTCTGTGAGTTCCAGCACGTTCCGGCCTACGGGCATGTCATCCTCGGGCGTCAGGTCCTCGGCCCCCTGCATCCACTTCACGTACGGCATGGGCGAGCCCACGGCCACACAGGTGATGTTCACGTTGCCCCCTGGCATGATCTCGTGGCTCACGGGCAGGATGGAGAAGCGCGGGGCCACGCGGCGGACTGGGGAGGGGGCGGCAGCGGCGACGGGAGGGAGGTGTGAGGTGGGGTGGGGGTGGGAGGGGAAGACAGGATGCGGAGGAGAAAAGAAAGAAAAGCAGGAAGGAAGAAAGAAAGAAGGAAAGAAAGAAAAAAAGGAAAAAAAAAAAGTGGAAAACCATTTAAATATAAACGGGGCTGGTTCTTTTCCCTCTGTTGATTTTTTTCCCCCCAAATGAAAACAAAACAAAAGAACCAAATTAAAAAACCAAATTCCAACACAAAGAAACCAAAACTTCAAAGGAAAGTACTTCACAAACAATATATAGAGAGATATATCAATATATAATAGACATGAAGCATTATCTCATAGCAACAGGGTTTCATAGACCAGGGTGGCTGGTCACAGCACAGATACGAACACAAAAATTTATCAGCGGTTTCTCATCTTTGCAGACAGAGGTGGCTTCAGGGGGCAGCCCCTCCGATCACTCCTGAATGGGGGCATCTCCTTCGGGGAGCGCTGGAAGATTCTGGCTGCGAGTGTCAGGATGTGGGTGGGTTAGGAGACAGGGCAACTTCCAACCCTCCCTGGTTCTCGGGATGTGGTGGTCACAGGACAGTTGTTGAGAGACCAGGAGACAGTAGGAGCCTGAGATTCTCAACCCCCTACTTCCCGGTGACTCGGGGCATTGCCCACTTACCCCCCTCCCACCGGGCCCTCCAGGAAAAGATGAGAAACTCTAATGAAATTTTTGTGGTTTTTGGGTATAGAAACCCTTCTAAAAGCTTCTGTCAGATCTGACAAGTTTCCATCAATAGATGCAGCTCTGAGTCACAAACATCATGCAAAATAGATTGAGAGAGAGAGAGAGAGAAAGAGAGAGAGAAAGACAGAGAAAGGAGGGAGGAACTGCAGGGGGATCTGGATCTTGGGGATCTCTAGTGCACACTTACGTGACACCAGAGAGAGGAGACGAATGAATGGGGAGAAAGAGAGAAGAGGAGAAAACAGGGACAGAGAGCGGGAGGGGCAGAGAAAGAAAGAAAGAAGGGGGGGGGCCCACTTCAATGCTGCATATTAATTCTAGCAGATGTGATCCAATATGACATGCCACATTGTCACATCACAGCCCTGGCAGAATAATAAATAGGATATTCATAATAATAATAATTAATAATAAACAAGGGAATGAACTTGAACGTTGAGAGAACAGGGACATGTTCTGTGCGTTTCTTAGCGGGGAAGTGGATGCAGCCTTCTCTCAGAGACCATGAAGGCAGCAGGATGCATTTCGGGGGCTCCGTTTTCGGAAGTCAGATGGGTTCCGGGGCAGCGGGAAGGGGAGGAGGCTAGCGGGCACCTGAACTTGCAAAGAGCATTGCTGGCCCAGAGGGGCTGTTTAACTGCTGTGGGAAGGACTCGGGTGAACCTAATAAATCCTTCTAGCGGGAAAAGGGGTTGTCCCTGGGTGACAGTCTCAGGTCCTAAAGAAGACACATGGGTGGGTCCCCAGCTTTGGGTGGGTGAAGGAGTCTTGTTTCAACTGCACAGGTGACTGACTGGAGGCTCAGTTAGGATCCCCATCAACACCTGCCTCTGATTTTCATACAGGACTGGGGGGATGCAGCCTCGGGGGGTGGTCTCAGGGGGTCTGGTCTACGATGCTGAGGAGGGGGTTCAAGGGGATAAAGGGAGGCAGCCCCAACTCCCTCCCTTCCAGCCTCGGTTCCTAGCTGGAAATCCCAACCCCTGCCTTCCTGAATCTGGGCGGGAGGCAAAGAGAAGGGGGGACGTTGACAGGCGTGGGAGTGGGGTCTGGAAGCTGGCAGCCCTTCGGAAAAAGAAGCCCCGCGAAAAGTCCAGAGTCGCGCTGGAGACAGGATGGAGGGAGTGGAGGGTACTGCTCCCGGGGAGGAGTCGGGGCAGGGGGAGACAGAAGGGCCATGCACACAGAGTGGAGGTGAGGGGCGAGGTGCCGTGAGATGGGGGGGCAGGTGGCTTTCTGGTAGGGCTGGGTGGAGGGTGGGGGTGTGGGGGGAGAATGGGGTCCGGCCAGCCGGCGGACGCGGTCCAGGCCAGCCGCCGGCACCCACAGCGAGGCACAGGTAAGATGCCGAGGCTGAGTTGTCATGGAAACGGAACACAATGGAGAAATGAGCGTGGGGGGAGCTAATTATTCAAGGACAGAAAAAAAACGGCATCGACGTCCAAAACAAAACCAGGAAGAACAAATGAAATAACAAAGCAAAAGCAATTAAAAAAAAAAAAGGAATCTAAAAAACAAACAAACAAAAAAACTCCCTCTGAAACAAAACACAACACCCAAAAGCAAGAAGAAGAAAAAAAAAAAAATCATGGAATGGGTGTGGGGCTGAAAATCGGGGTCTGAAAGGAGGAGGACTGTGGCTTCCCCAGGGAGACACCCTCCCCCTGGCAGAACACAGGATCCGGCCTCCCCACCCAGCACCCAAGAGCCTTGGCCAAGGGTTTGGGGTGGCCACAGGGGTGGGAGCCTCATGGACAAAAACCCTTCGGAACAAACCAACCCAGCCCAACTCAAGTCTCTCTCTCTAAAGCCCCTCTCAGCCCACTTCTCAACGGCACCCTGCCCCTCTTAGGGTTGAGCGAGTTGGAGGTCCCAAAGCTGAAATCACATAGCAAGGTGAACTCCTCAGGGTCTCAGAATCCCATAGTAAACCTCTCCAGGCAGAGGTGGAGGAGCTGATGTAGCTGAATGAGCCCAGGTGGCCTTGGGAAGATCCCCCGTCCTCTTGGAGTCCCAGTTTCCTCATCTGTAAAATGGAGGGAATTGGGTATCCTGACGAGAAAGGCATTAACCTGACTGGGGCAGTGCCTGGCACAGCAGGTGCTAAATCCAGGCATGGAGCTGGTGAAGTTACCTTTCAGCCTCCCAGGTCCTGGCACGATCAAACAGCTTCTCTCTACCTTAAAGGAGTCCAGGGACGAATTATAAAAAGGAAATGGAGGCCAGGCGCGGTGGCTCACGCCTGTAATGTCAGCACTTTGGGAGGCCGAGGCGGGCGGATCTCCTGAGATCAAGAGTTGGAGACCAGCCTGGCCAACATGGCAAAATCTCATCTCTACTAAAAATACAAAAATTAGCCGGGCGTGGCGGTGGGTGCCTGTAGTCCCAGCTACTCTGGAAGCTGAGGCAGGAGAATTGCTTGAGCCCGGGAGGCAAAGGTTGCAGTGAGCCGAGATTGCGTCAGTGCACTCCAGCCCGGGTGACAGAGCAGGACTCCATCTCCAAATAAATAAATAAATAAACAAATAAATAAAGGAAATGGGAACAGTAAGAATTTCTACTGAATCCCCATCTTACTTTCTTCCTTCTAACAATTTTAAGAGGCAAACATCCTTCTGCTCATTTTGCAGATGAGGCAACAGAGACTCAGAGAGGTGACAAGACTAGATGGAACTCACAGAAAGGAAATAGTGTAGCCAGAACTCAAAGCCAGGCAAGCCTGGTTCCTGCCTCTCAGAGAAAACAAGGCTTTTCTCACCATGGTGAGTAACGAGGATTACAGCCAAGTATCAATTCTTGGCATCTGGCTCTTTCAAACTTGTGTGTCCTGACCCACTGCGGACACCAAAGAGGAAAAAAGTACCCATCGCCTATATCAAACTCCAGGTACTGGCCAGTAGCCACTGGTTGAATAACATCCAGTAGCCATCATAATAAATGTCCAGAAGCCATCAGCAAAAGGCTCATACTCAAAGGAATTGTTGGAACATCAAAGGGAGTAAGATCTAGATTTAGGATCTAAAGGTTAAGTGCCAGGCCAATTTATCTCTTCTGCAAGGGTCGACATCTTATCCAAAAGACCCCGTTCCTGTTTGATCTAATCTTAAAATATCTCCCCGTAGGGATGTCATAATTTGCAAGGTACTTCTAACTTTTTTTTAGAAGTAGAGACAAGGGGATACCCGTTAAATATGTAGAAGACTTGCAGTACTATAAATCAGTTAACTATAGAGTTCACTATATTTATATAGTTATTATATAACTATATATAAGGTTAACTATAAATCAGTTACATGTGGGAGGGCATTTATCAACAGCAGTAATTTTAGGGCTCACAATCCCCAACATGGCCAGCAACCATCAGTTAAATGGACCTGCCAACAAATTATCATGGCTTCTCTGACACCTAAGAAAATTGCCCACTTGCTTTCTCACCCACCTTATTTGTTTCAAAGGGTGCGCTCTAGGAAGAGGGCTGGTTTGCCACGAGTTTAAGGGAGGATCATGCCCATTGGCACTAGGTGGCTCAGATCTCCCACTCCCTGGGGGCCTGGTAAGGCCTCTGGGCATCCTCCCAGCTGGCAAGGGCGGGTGACTGACGCTGTGTTCTGCCCGGTTTGGTGCTGGCACCCACCCACGTCATCTTTCCACCCCCGGCTGCAAGCTTGAGGTGCAGGTTAGAAAGTAAGGTGGGCACGGAGCCCACGGGACGGAGAGGCCCCGCAGGATGGAGAGGCCCCGCGGGACCCCCGCCCCCAATTACCGACCTGAATGGAGGGTCCAGGCAGGTTATAAGGGGACCACACCAGCCTTGGTCCTCAGCACGCTCCAGCTGGCTCTGGTTTCCAGCTCTTCTCGTCACCGAGTAGCCGGGGGGTCCCAGCGGGGGGGACCCGCTTGGGCGAGGGGGACGGGAGGGTGGGCGGTGGGGTGGGGGGGTGGCAGGTTGTGGGGGGGGGTGGTCGCTTCAAACCCCGATTCACATGGAAAAACAACTCAAAAACCGTCAAAGCAACCAGGAGACGACCCCTCCCCCAGGCAGGAAGAGGCAGAAACACAAAAACCAAAAAAGGGAGTTGGGAGTGGGGGGTGAGGGTAAAGGAGGGGGGAAGGAAACTCAAAAGTGAGGTGATCTGGTTGAAGCACTAGGTAAGGAACCCCGACAGTGTCAGACATCTCAACGATTCAGCAAGCCGCAGCTCCAAGGGGTGCGGGGATGGGGTGGGGGGCTCTGCTGGGCATTTTGGGGTGGGAGAAGGTTCTAGATAATTCTCCAAACTCCAAAATGAATATGCGGATGGAGAGGGCAGGGGAGAGATGCCAAGAAATTGTGCAGCCTCCGGGGGGTTTATTTAAGCTTAGATTACACCTGTCGGGGGGGAAGGGAGGGGTTGGAAACATTCCTAATTCCATAGCCCACTTCTTGTCCTCTCCTTTGAACTCCAGCCTGTGGCCCAAGGAGGGTAGGCACCGCCCCTCAGCCCACCTGCATATTTTCTGCTACCCTTCTCCATCATTTGGCTGTGCCTCCTTCCCTCCCTCCCGCCTCCCCGCTCCCACCGCCAGCTCCCTCCGCCATTGAGGTAACGTGCAAGGCCCGGAGGGACCTGGCTGGCACCGTGGCCCAAGGGCTGACCAGCGGCCTTGGCAAGTTGTTGGTATTTTGAGCTGGACGTTTGGATGCGCTCTAGATACTTTTTACATTTTGTTTTGTTTTTTTTTTTTTGGTGCCCGCTCTCTCTGTCTCTCGTGTCTTTTTGTTTTTCCCCCAGTTCTGGCCAATCCATGGACTTCCCTCACCACCCCCCACCTCGCTGCGGCCGCCGGAGACACAGGCCTTTCCAAATGACAAGGTGTAATCTAATATTCCCCTCACAAACCCCCTCCCCCAACAGAGGAAACAGCGAATGCAGAGGGTGTGAGGCAGGCAGCAGGCGAGAGGTGTTCAGAGCTCAGTGTTCCTGCAGAATGACCCCCTCCTCGCCGCCCGCCCTGCCCAAATGGAGGGAAGCCTACCTTCCCACCCTTGGAGTCCCCTCTCCCCCATGTGATGAGGGTGGGATGAGAAGGTCTGGGTCCTGATCTAACACTGCCTGCCCCTAGGATCAAGCCAGCGGCCTTGGGTAGGGAGGCGTGGCCAGGTATAGTAAGCACGAACTGGGGAGCTGGCCCACACACCCCAATGCGAGCCTTTCTGGGGATACAGGAGGTGAGGGGTGTTCCAGCCCAATATCTGTGTCTGTCCCTGTTTTGGGGGGCCAGGAGGTAAAGGGAACACCTGGGGTTCACATCCATCAATTTTAGGGCTTGGGTATTGGAAATTTAATTTAAAAAACAATTTTTCCCCACAAATTTGTATACTATGGATTGATCTGAAAAAGCCTGGAGATGGGTCACAAATATTGAAAAAGAGGACCTGGAAATCGGGCAATCTAGGCCTGGCTGGTGTCACACATCAGGAACTGGTTTCTTAGCTCAGCACTTGAGACTCTGCGTTAAATTATGCCAGTCCCATTGGTCTCTTCCAAAACCTTGAAGATATCCTCAGTCCCTTCAAGGTAGAACATTCCTCAACTGGCAGGGTGCGGTGGCTCATGCCTGTAATCCCAGCACTTTGGGAGGCTGAGGTGGGTGAATCACCTGAGGTCAGGAGTTTGAGACCAGCCTGGCCAACATGGTGAAACCCATCTCTACTAAAAATACAAAAATTAGCCAAGTGTGGTGCCGGGCGCCTATAATTCCAGCTACTCAGGAGGCTGAGGCAAGAGAATCACTTGAACCCGGAAGGCGGAGGTTGCAGTGAGCCGAAATCGTGCCACTGTACTCCAGCCTGGGTGACAGAGTAAGACTCTGTCTTAAAAAAAAAAAAAAAGGCCGAGTGCAGTGGCTTACACCTATAATCTCAGCACTTTGGGAGGCCAAGGCAGGTAGATTACTTGAGGTAAGGAGAACAGCCTAGCCAATGTGGCAAAACCCTGTCTCTACTAAAAATACAAAAATTAGCCAGGCGTGGTGGTGGGCAACTGTAAACCCAGCTACTTGGGAGGCTAAGGCAGGAGAATCACTTGAACCCAGGAGGCGGAGGTTGCAGTGAGCAGAGATTGCATCATTGCACTCAGCCTGAGCAACAAGAATGAAACTCTGTCTCCAAAAAAAAAAAAAAAAAAAAAAAGAAAGAAAAGAAAAGAAAAAAAGAAGAAGAAAATTCCTCCTAATGTCTCCAGCTTGTTCCAAGTTCCCCTGGCATCAGAGGACCATTTACATGGGTCCTGTGCACCATGTTTCAATAATGCTATGTAGCTAGACCAGGTGGTAAAGACACTACCTTTAACCACTAACTCATACTCTAAAGGCTTAGAGTTTTAAAGAACCAGAAAAGAACATTCACAGTCAGGCAGAATATAATCTGATCATCTTCCCACCTTGTCAAAAGCCAGAGGAGGGAGAATTCAACTACAGCTGGGAGTGGAGCTGCCAGCTGTATTTTTTAAAAATGGACACAATTTTGACTTCAGCCCTTTGGATCCCAGAGATAAATTTTAGGAGGAGAAGGTCAAGTCTGAATATTTTACCCCCTGTTCCACCCAGAGTCAGCCAAAGCTGGAGATCTGTCAGTTTAAAAAATAAGTAAAAGATTAGAGGTTACATTTTTCCCCCTTTTTGCAATTAATTCCTGTGATGGGCTGCTCTGGCAACAATGTAAATACTTGTAGCTTTCAGAGCATGCCAGGTAGCTCATCTCTTCTGGTGGGCTGGTACTTATCTGCAAGGGTAGCCTTGCACTTAACATAGGCCTTTGTTGTCCCTTTCTGTGGCCACAGAACTTCCTAGGAAATGACAGTGGGGAAAATGAGAGCTATGGCTCTGGGGAGGCCACTGATTTCATGGGGATGGGGTTGGAGCCAGGAGAAAATGAGATCATGAGATGAGCTCAGGAAAGCACTAGCGAAAAATGAGGCCTGAGCAAATGAATTAGCTTCTGCCCTACAATTATTTTTTAAAGTTTCCCATATGCCATCTTATTCAAACAGTGGACATGTGAAGTACATAACAGGGAAACTAAGACCCACGAAGAAGGGAAGTGACTTGCCCAGATCATTTGCTTGAATCCTTTATTTACAACAATCCTACTGGCAATGCTTGTTACATAGAGCACTTGACAAGCACTGAGTTCAATGAAATCCTTCCAACTAACCTGTGATCGAAGTTCATTTATGATCTCTACTGTTCAGATGAGGAAGTGGGGACTCCAAGTGGTCAAGTGACTAGTTCAAGGTCACTAGCCAGGGAGGGGCACAGACAAGACTGGAATCCAGGTCTGCCAGAGTCCAGAGCCTATGCTCTCATCACTTTCTGGGCTGTAGTGCCCAGAAAGTCCAAGTGATCTTCAGAGACCCTCTGTTCACTCAGTTCCAATGCACCAGGACCTAGCTTTGGTGAAGAGGCTGGGAGCCCCCTTTCTCCCATCGTTTGGCACTGCTCTGAGGGTCAGCCTGGCAGCTCTCATGCTGGGTTAACAAGGAGATCTTATTGCATCTAAAGTCCTCTTGCCAACTTGGTCCAGGATTTAATAATTGGCAAGTTTAGAGAAGGTGGGTGAGGGACAAGAGGGGGAAAAGGTGATTCCAAACTCTGGTTTCTGTCCTCAACATTGTCTAAATTGGGTAGTCAGCTGGGTTGGTGGTTAAAAATCTACATGGATATTTTATTGGGGGGTGTTTTTTATTCGGAGGTTGGAGTAAGACTCTCAAGGGCATGCCTTTTCTTGGGGAGGGGAGCAGAAGATGGGGGGGTGTGCATCTCTGAAGATTTGCAAGAGTGAGAGACACACAGAGAGAAAGAGAGCTGAAAAAGAGAAAGAGAAGCAGAGGGAGAGTTGGGGAGGCAGAGAGAGCAGGGGAGAGGCTGTGTCCAAGGTTCCCCTGGGCTGTTTCCAGAATTCCACAGCTCTGATGCTCAGGTACTCAGAAAGTGACCATGCTGTGTTGCTGGACAAAAGACACCTGTGACTGGGCTCAGGGTCTGAGAGGGGATGGGGGAAGCAGCTAGTGCTGCCTGGGAGGCAGAAGCATAGTGTTCCAGGTCAGACAACTGGCCAAGTCTTTCTTCCAAAGTCTGTCAGGCTACATCTCCTAACGGGCACTTCTGGATTGGTACCCAGTCAGAATGCATGCAGTCATCACAGCAGCTGCCATTTCGAGTGCCGATTACATACCAAGTATGCACAGTCCTGTGAAGATGGTGCTGTTATTGCCCTCTCCCCTCATTTAAAACTGACCACAATCCGTATTTGGATACGTCACTAAAATGAGTAAGAACTCAAAATGCTAGTGCACATTCAGCAGTACTTCAAATGCCTGGGTTTGGGCTTATTTGGGAGCGCAGGAGGCAGTCTCATTCCGAGGCAGAAGGATGGGAATACTTCGCCTGCTTAAGCTTCCTTCCAACATGGCTGCCTGGAGGCAGGGAGCTGAGTTACTACCTCTGGGGAAAGAGGGGCTGGCCAGTGAGGTCAGGAAATTTGGGCTGCTCTCTCCACATATCCCACCCATGTTCTGACCTCCTGCCATCTGTCTGTGCCACCTCCCTTGTGCCCTTGTGCCTAAGTGGTCACTTTCTGCCCTGGCATCCCAGCTGTGGGATCCCTTCTGCCCTCCTGGATGATAGCTGGGACAGGAACACTGGCTTTTAAATCACAATGCGTTTGGAGAACAACCACAGAACAGCTCAACCCAAGAAACCAAAACCAAAGAGCACAGAAACAAGACAGAACCAAAGACGAGTCACTTTGGGGGAGAAGAGGACCAGGTGAAGGGAATGGGAAGGGTAAAAAGAACCACTTGATTTTTCCCCCCAAAAACGAAACAAAACCAAAGAAAAAAAGAAAAAAGAAAAAAGAAATAAAAAGGAAACAAGAAAACCAAAAGAGAAAAACGGAACGGAAGACGAGAAACACTCCAACAGAAGGCATTGGGAATTCACCAAACCAAACCGACAAGAGAAGCATGCAGAGAAATTTTTACATTCTCCCAGCATGCATCAGGCCCAAGTTACCATGACGACGAGGAGTGCAAAAAACTTAGCAACAACATTACCAACGGATGCAGAGGCGACCATAATGCAAGCATCGCATGTGTGCGGCCGGCCCTAGGCCGGGCTGGGCGCGGCTGAGATTTTCGTGTCTTTCTGGGTTTTGCTCTCGCTTGGCGGTTTTTTTTTGTTTAGTTTGCTTTGTGCTTATGATTCATATTCCATCTTTTAAAATTGTTGTTCATTTTTCTATTTTTTTCGTGTGCGTGTCAGCGTGTGTCCGTGTGGTGTCTACATGTGTTTTGTGTGTGTGCGTGTCATTTTCAGAATGTAAAAATGTGGGTAAAGAAAGTAAAAAAGAAAAAAACACACCAACCTTCTCGAAGCTCTGAGGGATGTAAAGGGGGTTTGATGCGGAACACAATGACATGGGAAGAAGAGAAAAAATAGGGGAGATACAGAGAGTAAAAAGAGGACTTCCCAAGGCTAAAAGCTGCAATAGTTTGTTGTTTTTTTTTTCTTTAAACCAAAAAAAAAAAATTAAAATTAAAAAATAAAAAGAACAGCAATGACCTTTTTGTCTTTTTTTCCACTCTGCCCTTGACATATAAGATCTACATTTGCCTTTCTCCATTCTTTTCTAAACTTGATTCTGGAGCATCTAAGACCCAGGCAAAGATGGGGAAGTGGAACCTCACCCCCTCGACTGCCCCCAAGAGGATGGAGGCTCATGCTGGGGACCCCACCTCTGGGCGATGAGGACGCAGAAGCCCCCCTCCCTTCTTGCACCCTCACTAAAGGCCCCACCCGGCTCCCTGCCCCACACCCGCTGTCCACACTCTTTTGAGCCCTGCTGGATTTACAAACCCCCATCCCAGGTGTTGGCAGAGAAATAAGCAGGTTAGGTGAAGACCAGTCAGTTGGAGTCACGAACGCGTTACAACTCACCAGAGGTGCCGTGACAGCGGATCAGACGTGCCCCTACCCACCACCCGCCCACACACCCACATTCCCATCCCCTCCCCCTCCATGCGGCCTCCTCCTCACAGACAAAATGCAAAACCCCAGGTCCAGGACCAAGGAGTCACTTCAGGGCCAGCAGGTGCTGTGGATGGTGAGGACGAAGGTGGTGAGTGAGGGTCTGTGGGCGGGGGATGAGCCACACGGCCTCCTGGATGGAGAATGACTAGGGCTTGGCACTTCGCATGGGGGAAACTGAGGCCCAGAGAAGGATGTGATCGAGTCAATTATACAGCGCTAACTGGGGCAGCCCTGGGGATTGAATGGGGCCCTGGCATCCTGGCAGAAGCTGTTTCTACCACAAATCTGATCAGAAACAGCTACTAGGAGGTGAAAAAGGGAGGAGGAGGAGGAGGAGGAGGAAGACTACAACTTCTGAAAAGACCCAAGAGCCAACACACGAGATAAGAGGAGGCCAACGGAGGAATCTGGGGGCAAGGGAGCCCCCTGGCACCTCTGAGGCAGCACCAAGGGACCCACAAGGAAGGAAGCTTCCTTGGGGCCGGGGAGTGGGGAGGTGCTGGGGCGAGGCCCCCACGCTGCTGGGCATGACTGAGTGGGAATTGGAAACCAAGAGCAACAAGCTTCGCTGGGTGCCGTGCCTGCCCCAGCTTGGTGCAACTACCGAGCCCCCCGGGTGCCTGTGCCCGCTGTGGCCCCAGCCTCCCAACGGCCTGGACTGTCCTTCTCCGAGAGTCATTAGGAAGAGACAGAAGGCACCGGGCTCTGGACCAGCCGGTGGGGGGCGGGGGGGCAGCCTCGAAGACCCCTCCCCAACTTCTAGATTGAGGGCCCTGGATTGGGGGGGCAGTGAAGCGGGGAGCTACGAGGCCACAAAGTTAGGAGAAGCAAAGCCAGCACACAGCACGGGAAGGCACGACACACCACAGAAGCCAACTCGGGTGGGCAGGCGGGTGGGGAGGGGTGGGGCAGAGGCCTGCAGGCTCCCCTGGCCCTGTAGGCCCAAGACTCACCCCCTCACCCTGCCCCACGCCTTCCTACCCCACCATCACTGCCTCCCCAGAGCCCTGCTGCCCACGGGGCATCTGTTGCAAGGCACGAGGAAGGGAATTTAAGCTGCCCCCATTCTACACGTAAGGAAACTGAGGCCCAGAGAGGGACGCCGCCTCGGCCAAGGTCCCACCGCGACCGGGGAGGGGCCTTCCTGCTTGGGTGTGCAGGGGACGGGGGAGCCCGGAGGCGGTGAGCCCGAGGAGGGAGGGGGATGGGACGGGGCGGGTCCCTGCCTTCGACCTGGACACGGCGTTCCCTACCTCGCACGTAGAGGTTGGCAGGTGAGGAGTAGCGCACGCCGGCGCTGTTGGTGGCCACACACTCGTATTTGCCCTGGTCGGTTTCCTCACTGCTTTCAATCTGCAGGGCTCCTGTGGGAAGAGGGGAGAAAGCTTGGTCCGTTAGAGGGGGGCCCAGGAGTGAGCAGGGGAAAGCTGTCCCACCAGAGTGTTGTCCGGCCTGTCTCCTGTTCTGGCTGGGCCAGAGAGGCAGATAAGAGGTGAGAAGCCCCAGCTCGGCCAGGCCTTGTATGACCTCCACCCCCACATCTAGCCCCACCAGGGCCTGGACACACCAGATTCCCCAGCAAATTCTCCACTCGCAGTGGAAAAGCAGCTGGTCATGAGGCTGCTGCTTCATGACTGCCAAGTTGAATTACAAAGCTGGAGAAAAGTGTGGTTGAGAAAGCACTAAATGATGCTCTCCCGGCCAGAAGGAAAGAGTGGGTTGGCATTCACAACTCATAACCATCATTTGATAGATCCAGGGACCTAAGGGGGCCCACCACAAATCATGTGAAAATTCAGGGAGCCGGTGGTTGCTCTGTTTCATTAAGTGCCCATGAGTAAATGAACATGGGTCTGGGTTCCTCAATTGTGTTTGGAATCCTAGTCCTCAAAGTCCTCAACGCCCGTAAGTAAATGGAGACAGGGTTGTACTTCTTCAGGTGTGTTTGAAATTTCAGGATTAGGTTATACCCTGAGGTAGCTAAAGTAAAAAACGTTGAGGCTGGTGTGTATCAAGTATGTTTGAAATCAAAGCCATGGATCTGGATCCAAGCCTTCTGGCCTGAAGTTGATTGAAAAGAAGTCAGAATTTCCCCAAGTATTTTGAGTCGTCGAAGTAAAAGTCTGAATTTACCTGCTTGTATTTAAAATCACAGGCCTGAAGTCAATATCCTGGTGGCTCATGAGTAATTGAATGGACTTCATCGAGTGTGTTTAAAATTATGGTCCTAGACCCAATTCTATGATGCTCATAGGTACACAAGGATTAGATTAAATTTTCTTTTTTTTTTTTTTTGAGACGGAGTCTTTGCTGTGTCGCCCAGGCTGGAGTGCAGTGGCACGAACTCGGCTCACTACAAGCTCCGCCTCCTGGGTTTACGCCATTCTCCTGCCTCAGCCTCCCGAGTAGCTGGGACTACAGACGCCCGCCACCTCGCCCGGCTACTTTTTTGTACTTTTAGTAGAGACGGGGTTTCACCGTGTTAGCCAGGATGGTCTCGATCTCCTGACCTTGTGATCCGCCCGTCTCGGCCTCCCAAAGTGCTGGGATTACAGGCGTGAGCCACCGCGCCCGGCCTAGATTAAATTTTCAAACGTGTTTGAAATCAGGGGTCTGATTGAAAGCCTCTTATACTCACAAGTAAAGTTGAGGCTAAAATGCTCCAAGCCTGGATCAAAGAACTTGTTGGTCATGAGTAAATACAGATATAAAGAAGACGGCAATTTTTCAAATCACAGGCATATTTAAAATTTAAATATCACAGGCAAAAATCCAAGGTCTTGGTGTTCATGAGTAGATGAAAATAGAACTGATTTCCCCTCAATACATTTGAAATCACAGGCCCAAATCAAAGACTTCACTTCCAATGAACATATAAAAATGAATGAACCTTCTCAAGAATATCTGAAATCACAGGCCTTGATCAAACACTACTGTGCCCATGAGTAAATGAAAACGAGGCCAAGATTTCCCCAAAGATATCTGAAACCACATGCCTGAAACAAGTCCCTCATTTTCACAAGTAAATGAAGCCAAGTATGTCTTAAATTACAGGCCTTGATAAAAACTTGAGTGCCCAAAAATAAAAACTAAGGCAAAAGTTTCCCCACGTATGTTTGTAATCACAGGCCTGGATCAAAGTCCTTATTCTCATAAGTAAATAAAACTTAGTGTAACATATCTAAGTATGTTTGAATCACAGGCCTGGACCCAAGTGCCTGTCGACCATGAGTAAATGAAGATGAGTGAATATCCGCAAATGTGTTTGAATCACAGGCTTCAATCAGAGCCTATGGCACCAAGGATCCAAACATCCAGACTGAGTTTTCCAGTCTTGTTTGTGATTATCCCACAGAAATGACATGCACCCACAGATGGGGGGATTCTCTCTGGAGGTCATGGATAAAGACTCTGCCCCCATAGAACACTGCCTATTCTTCTTTGACTTCGAGGTTCTGGGAAGCAGGCAGTATCTCCATCACTAAGGAGGCCCAGAGAGGGTCAGGAGACTGCTCTAGGTCACACAACATTTGTAGCAAAGGTAGGGTTGGACACTGATTCTTCCCCAGGGTTCCCACTCAGGCCTTCTCTTGGCTCTTCTCTGAGGTAGCAGTTGGGTGGGGGATAACGGATGGAGCAGACTGACCTGAGAGCGCGTGTCTCTACGTGTCCTTGGGTTAGACCCTCCAGATCAGAAAGAACTGTGGAGCTGGAAGGCCCACTTTGCTTTTTTTTTTTTTTTTTCTTTTTTTGAGACAGAGTCTCTCTCTGTCACCCAGGCTGGAGTGCAATGGCGTGATCCTGGTGGCTCACTGCAACCTCTGCTTCCTGGGTTCAAGCGATTCTCCTGCCTCAGCCTCCCGAGTAGCTGGGATTACAGGCGCCCACCACCACGCCCAGCTAATTTTCGTGTTTTTAGTAGAGATGGGGTTTGACCATGCTGCCCAGGCTGGTCTTGAATTTCTGACCTCAGATGATTCACCTGCCTCGGCCTCCCACAGTGTTGGGATTACAGGCATGAGCCACTGCGCCTGGCCTGCACTGCTCATTTCAGAGGTGGCTAAACAACATGGGGCTCCCAGCACTCTGGGGGTCTTGCCAGGTAGGGTCCTTCCCAGAGGGAGAGAGAGCCCCCTGGCCTTCCACAGTCAGGTGACCTGAGGAGTCACCTCGGCCACATTCAGGTCCCCCGGCCACAGACACAGACACAGACGCAGAGACCAGACTAACACTGGGTGGAACGAGGGTGGTGGCAGGGTGGACACGCATGGAAGCGGGCCTGGGGACAGCCCCTGTGGAGCCTGAGGGGCTGAGTGGGCAGCGAGAGAGAGCGTGAGTGGCTGGGTGAGTGAGGAGCCTCTTACCTCGAATCGGAGTGCTTTCTGTAAGGGAAGCAGAGAGAACCAGGTGAATGTCACAAGGCGGTCGTGGGGGACCAGGGGGCCCCAGGGAAGCTGGGCCGGAGCCATAAGCCAGGCCTCTGCACTCTGCCCCGGGGAGGGGATCGAGCCAGCCCTGGGCATATGGACCCTGCAGGCTTTGCTGATGAAGCCGGAAGAGGCCTCCTAAGAGCAGGGTGAGGTCTGAGGGCTTGTCAAAGCAGGAGGGCTTCCTGTAGGAGGCGGGAATCTCTGGGGGTGGAGGGATGGAGTCTAGAAGACTCTCTGGACGGGCTGAGGGGCGTCTGTATGCCCAGGGGAGGTCTGTCAGCCTGGGCCTTTGGTGGCCTTCCCTCTGGGCCAAGGGAGGGAGGTTCATGACCCCCGCCTTCCTTCTTTCCTTCTTAGGGAGCCCAGCAAGGGACTGTTTTCAAGTCCGGACTAGGAGGGGACAAGGAGCAACAGGAATTATCTTGTTAGAGACAGGGAGGTGGGTGGGGTTAGTGCCCCAGGGCCAGGCATTAATACAGCCAAGGAAGGGTGTCACAGACAGGCCAAGTAGGAGGGACGGGGAGAGGCCTGCAGCCTTCTTACCAAGAGGAAAAGAGGAAAGACCTGTTTATCTGGGCCTTGCGGGCAGGGACGGTTAACTGCAAAGCAGGAAAAGGAGGCTCAGGGCTGGAACGTTACCCCTCTGCTCATGATCCAGGGAGAAGTTTTGGGCTCCCTTCTCTCTGCTGCCGATGGCCGATAAGCTGATAACTTGGCCGGCTGGGGCCAAGAAGATCCTAAGACCTGGATCTGCCAGGAGTGGCCAGACATGTGAAAAAACAGCTCATTCTGCGTGGCCCAAACCCATTTTACAGATGGGCCAACTGAGGCTCAGAGGGGAATCTCTGAGGTCCCATCACGAGGCGGGGGTGGGCACTGACCCTAGCTCTCCGGCCTCCTGGGCTGAGGAGCTTCTGGCCTGAAGTTTTCGGGGTCCCTGTATTATCTTTCGAGGTATCCTCGTGAGGCCACTCTGCACCCTTTACCGGGGAGCAAGTGGGAATTTGCCTAAAGTTACACCCTGGAGAACTGGAATCCGAGTCAGCAGAAATCCAGGCTGTCCTTTGCTAGGACATTGGGATGACGATGGTGGAAGCCAGGGTTATAGAAAGTCTTTTCAAGCCGGCCCAGTGGTGTAATCCTGGCACTTTGGGAAGCTGAGACAGGTGGATCACCTGAGGTCAGGAGTTTGAGACCAGCCTGGCCAACATGGTAAAACCCGGTCTCTACTAAAAATCCAAAAATTAGCTGGGTGTGGTGGCGGGTGCCTGTAATCCCTGCTGCTCAGGAGACTGAGGCAGAAGAATTGCCTGAACTGGGGAGGCGGAGACTTTAGTGAGCTGAGATGGTGCCATTGTACTCCAGCCTGGGTGACAGATTGAGACTGTCTCAAAAAAAAGAAGTCTTTTCAAGTTGGCCAAATCACTCAGGGCTATTCTATCAAGCGGAAACAATGTAGCTCTTAGACATTAAAAGGTGTTCCACTTCCCACCCGGAGAGAGATGAAAGAACTGGTATCATAGACTGACATCAGTCACTCTCACTTTAGTATGAATTAGTCCCACAACTGACTTCAGGGGATTCAGGCTGAATGCTGAGAAAAGTGGATGAGTAGTGCCCAGTGGCAGCTACGCTGGAAAAATCTCCACCCCACGCCCAGCTCCAGCCCCCAAACTTCTGTAATTAAATCCTTTTCCAGCAGGGCTAAGGCCAAGAAAAAAGTGGGGGAGGACGAAGTTCCATGAGCCCGAGGATGCCTCTGAACCCCCCTCAGCCTCCACTCTGAGGTCTGCCTGGCCCCTTGTGGACTTGTCTCTTTTCCTCTTTTCCTTTGGGTTTTTTTCTCCGCTGCACACTAGTGCCCAGCTGGGGAGGGCTGAGGGGCTCGTTGGGGAGGAGGGAGAGGGCGTTAGTATAACATACCAGGCAGAGTGGGTCACAGTTACCATCACGGTGGCTGTTAGTTTGGTGAGGAGAAGGGGGCAGAAGGGGCACAAAGGGGATGGGGCGTTAGTTGTTGACGTGGTGATGAAATCAGACTTACCAAAGGTTTCTGAACGTTTACAACAGGAGGATAAGAAAAGAGAACAGGAAGTTAACAGGTGGTTAGGAAGAATCCTGTGTCCTCATCGAGGAGGGGAGGGCGGGGGAGGAGAGGGGACGCTCAGAATAATAATAATAATAATAATAATAATAATAATAATAATAATAACATTTCTTACGGTTCCTAAAGTGGTTTATGTTCACTAAGCACCTAGCAGGCGTTAGACATTCGATCCTGCAGAGGTCACCAGAACACAAGGAAATAGGCACGTTTTATGGGGAAACTGAGGCCACCGCTCCCCTGCTTGCAGAGGCCTCGGAGCTGCAAACATCCTCAGCCGGGCTGGGAGAGGGGGGCAATTTGTCCCTGCAGTGTGAGGTCTGAGTCTCTCCAGGGAAGACATTCTGGGCTCCATGTCTGAACTTTTTTGGGGCTTGGTTTTCACTAAGGAGGAGCAGAAAGCGGAGAACGGGTAGGTGGGCTCTTTGGTGGGGGGCAAGGATGGGCAGTGAGTGTGGGGCACTGGGGATGATTTGGGGAGGGACTGCTGCGAGGGGGGTACTCCGTGGCGGGGTCCTCGGAGGAAGGGGAGAGAGAAAGCAAAAGGAGGTGTGTGTGTGAAGGTGCAGGGTGATCTCAACAGTGACCTGAATGAAGGCAGGGCGTCAAGCCCGGCACAACTGAAAACAGTAAATCCATGACACAGACACACATGCATGTGCAGCCACACGTGTGCTCTCCCAATGGAGACACAGCTCCACCACGTGTGTCCCCACGCACAAGCACTAGGGAGGTGCAGGCTGAGAGGCACGTGCGCGGGTCACCGCCCTGTGTGCACAGGCACGGGAGTGACTGCAACGTGGGTGCACGTGTGGCCGAGATGCAGGCGGACACTTTGCTCCAGGTGGGGGAAGGGAGGCCCATGTATGACAGTGGCGAGGCCCGCACACCTGTGCCCACACGCGGGAGGCAGGCCAGGCCGGCACGGGGAGCCCAGATATGCACACGTGGACATATCGTGAAGCAGGGGGACGACACACACGCAGACACAGTCCCCCAGACAGATGGACCCGCAGATGGGCCACGTGGGTGCTTTGTGGAGACACAATGGTGGAACCGCCCATCCCCAAGGCTCTGTGTGTCCCAAGGTCTCCCTAGCTCCCCCAGGGCCTGAACAGAGAGGCTGGACTGCCCGCCGGTGCCCCATTACAGACCTGAAGCCCCGCCATCACCTCTGCTCGTCTTTGTCCCATGATGTTCTTACTGCTCAGCCTTGAAGACACTCTCTCCCTGTAGTTTTCTATGGCTCCCCATCACCTTACCTGTCACCTCTGGACACTTACCATTGCCTTACACAGCTTCCACTATTCCTGCCTGTCTGGGTCCCACTGTATTCTCACTGGACACGCCTACTGCTTCTGTATAGAGGATGCTCTCTCTCTGCCACCTTCCATAGCTCCCTATTACGTACCCATTGAAGCTGGTCTCCCCTTTTCACTCTCCATGGCTCACCGACACTTCTCCTTGTCTGTCTCCCAATGCTTGGGCACTCCCAATACCCACCATTCTTGGTGGCTTGCTTGCTTTCTTTTTGGAGACTAGGGTCTTGCTACATAGACCATGCTGGTCTCAAACTCCTGGCCTCAAGCAAGCCTTCTGCCTTGGCCTCCCAAAGAGCTCGGATTACAAGCATAAGCCACTGTGCCCAGCCCCCTCAGCGGCTTCCTGTCACCCACAACAGTCTGTGGGTGACAGTCGTGATCTCACTGCCTGAGTATGGGAGATGCTCTCCCCCCACCATGGCCCTACATGACTCCCCACCCTTGTGCATGTCTGCACCATTATATCTTCACTGGCCAGGTGTCGAAGCATTCTTCTTCTACCACTGTCTATAGCTCCCCGGTACTCATGCCCATCTGTGCCCCCTAATATCCTCAGTGTGCAGCTTTGAAGACATTTGCCTCCACTCCTCCAGTGCCAATGCCTGCCACGGCCGCACACTGTCTCTGTCTGTCCTCCAGTAGTCCCCACAGCTTGGGGCCTGCAGATGCTCCCCAGCCCCTGCTGCCCTCCGAGGCTCCCACGTCCTGTCAGCCACACACACTCACCCGATCGTAGCTGTTTGATGCGTCCATTGCTGGCACTAGGATCCACGGGCAGGAAGTCCTTGAACCAGGTGATCTCAGGGTCAGGGTTGCCGCTGGCCGCACAGAGCATGGTGGCTGTCCGTGTCCGCTCCACCACCTTCAACTGCGGGCCCATGTCGATGTTGGGGAAGCCGGAGGGCAGCTGGTCCTCTGAGGGCACAGACGGGAGAGAAATGGGCATGGTTCTGAGCACTGCACGGCCACCCCTCCAGCCTGGGGCTCAGGGAGTGCCCGGCCACGTGTCCGGCTCCTGCCTGGCTGCGTGACCTCAGCCCTGGGTGCCATCCTTTACAGTCAGTTCTCTCTTTTTTTTTGAGACAGGGTCTTGCTGTCTCAAGTGCAGTGGCACAATCATAGCTCACTGCAGTCTCAATGATCTGGGCTCAAGTGATCCTCCTGCCTCTGCCTCCTGAATAGCTGGGACTATAAGAACGTGCCACCATGCCTGGCTAATTTTTAAATTTTTTGTAGAGAGGGGGTCTCGCTGTGTTGTCCAGGCTGGTCTCAAACTCCTGGCTCCAAGCAATCCTACCGCTTCTGCCTCCCAAAGCACTGAGATTACAGGCATGAGCCACTGCACCTGGCTGGGTCCCTCTTCTGTACAAGGGGGAGGCTTGTGTGAGGGAACTGAGCAGGCTAGAATATTTCTCACTGGGGGGTGACTCTGCTGCCCTGGGAGACACTGGGCGATGTCTGGGGATATCTGAAGTTGTCATGAGTTGGGGGTGGGTGCTCCTGGAATGGACTGGGTGGGGCTCAGAGATGCTCTGCCTCCTGCTATGTATAAGCACAAACCTGGCCCCAGGGTCCACAGCGCTGAGTGGGTTCATTTACAGCAGCCTGAGGACACCTTTCTTTTTATCTTTTAAAAAATTTTTGTAGATAGACAGACAGACAGACAGATAGATATATCAGCTGGGCACGGTGGCTCATGCCTGTAATCCCAGCACTTTGGGAGGCCGAGGTAGGTGGATCGCTTAAGGCTAGGAGTTTAAGAACCAGCCTGGTCAACATGGTGAAACCCCATCTCTATTAAAAACAAAAATTAGCCAGATGTGATGGTGCACGCTTGTAATCCCAGCTACTCGGGAGACTGAGGCAGAAAAATCACTTGAACCTGGGAGATGGAGGTTGCGGTGAGCTGAGATCACGCCCCTGCACTCTAGCCTGGGCGACAGAGCGAGACGCAGTCTCAAAAAAAATAATAACAAAAATAAAATACATAAAATATAGAGATAGGGTCTCACTATGTTGCCCAGATTGGTCTCAAACTCCTGGGCTCAAGGAATCCTCCCACCTCGGCCTCCCAAAGCACTGGGATTACAGGTATTTTACAGGTATGAGCCACTGTGCCTGGCCTGGAAGACACCTTTTTGTTTTTTTTTTTTGAGATGGAGTCTCTCTGTTGGCCAGGCTGGAAGGCGCTGGCATGCACTCCACACCCGGCTAATTTTTGTACTTTTAGTAGAGAGGGGGTTTTGTCATGTTGACCAGGCTGGTCTCGAACTCCTCACCTTGTGATCTGCCCGCCTTGGCCTCCCAAAGTGCCTGGAATACAGGCGTGAGCTACCGCGCCCGCCTGCCTTTCTAAACATAAACCACACTGCTCCCCCGCGGTACACCTTTCTGTGGTCCCACCACCCTCAGAAGGAGCCCCGGCTGCTTGTCTGCTGCCGGCCCCTGCCACCTTCCCTTCTCTTTTTCTCTCTGGCCCAGTCACGCTGGCCTCCACGGCTCTCAAAGTCATCAAGCCCCCTCCCTCGGGTCACCTGTTCTGTTCCCTTGGCCTGGAATTCCCGTTCCCGCATCTGTCTACTCATTGGAACACCACCTGGGACTAGCTCCAACAACCTTGCTCTAAATGCCCCTACACTCCCCACTGTCCTCTCTGCAGCAGGGAACTCTGAAATGGTGCATCTGCGTCCCTAGCACCCAGCGCAGAACCGGGCATACAGTAGGAGCTCAATCAATGAACAAACAACTCAATCCTGGTTGAGCACTCAATCCTCCAGCACGGTGAGTGGCCCCAGGTCTCCAGTGCTCGGTATCCCTCTTGGGTAGCGAGGTTCTAGCTCCCCTAGAGTAGTAAATGGAGGGGTAAATGGTAGATGGAGACTGGTGGTGATGGGGTCGGGGGACAAGGAGGAGAAACTCAGCTTCCTGGGAGCTCCTGGTCCCAGAGCTCCCTGACCGGTGGGAACGTACTTCTGGGCTGAGCCGGCTGAGTGACAGTCTGCCTCGCATCCAGGGTGCTCTACAAACCAAGATGGGCCGGCCGCAGGGGCTCACACCTGTAATCCCAGCACTGTGGGAGGCCGAGGCAGGAGGATCACCTGAGGTGAGGAGTTCGAGACCAGCCTGGCCAACATGGTGAAACCCCGTCTCTACTAAAAATACAGAAATTAGCCGGGCATGGTGGCAGGCACCTGTAATCCCAGCTACTCGAGAGGCTGAGGCAGAAGAATTACGTAAACCCAGGAGGTGGAGGTTGCAGTGAGCCGAGATCACGCCACTGTACTCCAGCCTGGGTGACAAAGCAAGACTCTGTCTCAAAAAAAAAAATTAGGAAACAGCCATGTAGAGCAGACTCATAACCGCTCCCCCGACCCCGCCCAACTCCATTCCAAAGGACAAGTGACAAAAAAGTGACCAATCGCAGTGCAAGAAATAGGCAGCTCGTCTGCATCTGGTAAGAATGCTGGAGTGGGAGGGGGTAAAGGGCCGCAAATGATGGCTTCAGGGCCACATGTGGCCCTGTGGCTGTTTTTGTTAATAAAGTTTTATTGGTCGGGCGTGGTGGCTCACGCCTGTAATCCCAGCACCTTGGGAGGCCGAGGCGGGTGGATCACGAGGTCAGGAGATCAAGACCATCCTGGCTAACATGGTGAAACCCCGTCTCTACTAAAACTACAAAAAAATTAGCCGGGCGTGGTGGCGGGCACCTGTAGTCGCAGCTACTTGGGAGGCTGAGGCAGGAGAATGGTGTGAACCTGGGAGGCGGAGCTTGCAGTGAGCCGAGATTGCACCACTGCACTCCAGCCTGGGTGACAGAGCGAGACCCCGTCTCAAATAAATAAATAAATAAAGTTTTATTGGCACACAGCCACACCCATTCATTTCTCAGCTTTCCCACCACAATGGCAGAGTTTTGGGTTGTTGCTGTGACAGAGACCGTCCAGCCTGTAGAGCCAAAAATATTTACTTTCTGGTGCTCTGGAGAAAAAGTGTGCGCTTCCTGGTGTAGACAATGTTGCTGTTTGTTTAAAAGAATACACATGTATTTGCTTACAAAGGCCCAGATGGGACATGGGGCACAGGGCTGGGTGGCTGTGGACAGAGGTGGGCAGGAAGCCACCATCTTGGGAGGAAACTGAGCCCCAGGCAAGCAGCAGGAAGGCAGGAGGCCAAGATGGGGCAAGGGAGAGGTGGGCAGGATCCAGGGAGGTGAAGCCAGAATCAATCCCCGCCTCCCCAGTGTAACAAGAGAGCAGCAGTTCCAGCCCAGGGGTCACTGCTTGATGGGAAAAAGCCCCAGTGGAAAGCCCTGAGCACTAACAGCATCCCAGGCACTGTGCAGGCAACAGAACCTGTGATCTCCTCCAAGCCTTTTTCATAGAGGGGGAAACGGAGGCCCAGGCAGGCGCACACTTGTTCCAGGTCACACAGCCAGCATGTAGCAAGGATTTGAACCCAGGCCTGGCTGAGCTCAGAAGCAGCTGAGCGGGATGGGCTGCAAAAGCCCTCCACCCAACCGGGTCTGGACCCATCGGGGCCCTGAAGGGGGTGTGGCTGGATGCTCTCTGAGGAGGTTCAGGCCTCCTGTCCGTCCTTCCTGGGCCAGGGACCCGGACGACCTTGAAACTGGCTCTGATTGGCTACTGATGACATCATCAGAGATTAGGGCCAAAATGACTGGGCCTCAGTCAGTTGGTCTTGGTGCCCACAGGTGGGTCTGTGGGCATTCCCGTGTGTGTGTGTGCATGCCCGTGTGCCTACGAGGGTGGCTTTGATGAGGACGAGAACCCTGTATTTCATTCATACGTGGGTATGTGTGCTCACGCTTGTACATGCTCAAGCTTGCCCTGCGCCCACACGTGTTCACACGTGAGCACTTCCCGTGTGCATGTGGCCCCGCGGGGCTCCCCATGAGCATGTGTGGGCAGCAGCCAGCCAGGGTGCAGGGGGAGGCCTCGGCTGCCTGATGCTACTGAGAGCACCTAATTAAACGAAAACGTACATCGCGAACCACACTGTGCCCAGTTCCTCGGAGTTTAATTAAAACAACAGTGCGGGAGGCGTGTGCGGGGTCCACAATCAGATGGCAGAGGAGGAGGGAGGCAGGGAGTGGCCCTGGCAGTCCAGATGGTCCCCCGCCAACTGCCAGTGACTGGCCGGGGGTGCCTGGAGCTCAGGGCTGGTGGCAAGGTGGGTGGGGCGGGGACAGGGTATCCGAGGCCCTGGGCCCCGGCAGGAAGGATGAGCTCCCAGCCCAAGCAGGCCCTTCCAGGCAGCTGGAGAGCAGAGAGAAAAAGAGTGTGGGCTGGGCACGGTGGTTCATGCCTGTAATCCCAGCACTTTGGGAGGCCAAGGAGGTGGATCACCTGAGGTCAGGAGTTTGAGACCAGTCTGATCAACATGGCGAAACCCTGTATACTAAAAATACAAAAATAAGCCGGCGTGCTGGTGGGTGCCTGTAGTCCCAGCTACTCAGGAGGCTGAGACAGGACAATCGCTTGAACCCAGGAGGTGGAGGCTGCAGTGAGCCAAAATCACGCCATTGCACTCCAGCCTGGGCAACAAGAGCAAAACTCCGTGTCAAAAAAAAAAAAAAAGTGTGGATGGATGCAGGGGGCATTTTTCCCAGACTCCCGGGGACCAGGCAGTTGATGGCTTCACAGCTTGTCCTTTGAACACCCTGAGTGCTCAGCGTGGAGGCTGGCACGGGAAAAGAGGAGGCTGTTCCGTCTGTGCCCGGGAAAGGTCAGGGCAAAAATATCTGCTGGGAGGAACAGGGCGGGCCACAGCGGGCTGACTCCACCCCGGCTCCTCCCTCCATCCCCCGGCGGGACGGGCTCCAGGACTCAGGCAAATGAAATGAGGGGGTCTCTTGTTAGAAAAGTATTAAGACTTTCCAGACCGCAACAGCAGAGGTTTTATCTTTTCTTTCCCCTCCTCCCGCCCCCATTTTAGAGACAGGGTCTTGCTTTGTCACCCAGACTGGGGTGCAGTGGCATGATCATAGCCCACTGTAGCCTTGAACTCCGGGGCTCAGGGGATCCTCCTGCCTCAGCCTCCTAAGCATCTGGGACTTCAGGCAGGCACCACTACACCTGGCTAAGTTTTACATTTTTTTTTGTAGAGACTCGGACAGTGGGGTATGGGGTCTCTACGTTGCCCAGGCTAGTCTCCAACTCCTGGGCTCAAGTGATCCTCTTGCTTTGGCCTCCCAAAGTGCTGGGATTACAGGTGTGAGCCATGGCACATGGCCAACAGCAGAGCTTTAAAAAGCACGGGGCCTTTCTTTTTTTTCTTTTGAGATGGAGTCTCCCTCTGTCACCCAGGCTGGAGTGCAGTGGCGCAATCTCAGCTCACTGCAGCCTCCACCTCCCGGGTTCAAGCAATCCTCCTACCTCAGCCTCCCAAGAATCCGGGAGCTAGAATGACAGGTGCACATCACCATGCCTGGCTAATTTTTGTATTTTTAGTAGATCTGGGGTTTCCCCATGTTGGCCAGGCTGGTCTCAAACTCCTGACCTCAAGTTGTCTACTTGCCTCGGCCTCCCAAAGTGCTGGGATTACAGGCCGAAGCACAGGGCCTTTCTGAGGGAGGGAGCCTGTATGACTCCACAGGTCACTCGCCTGTGATGCCAGTCTTAGTTTCATGGGACCAGAGTCTGAAATCAAGTACCCCTAGGGCAGCTGTGATACCCCCTCCCAGGGCTCCAAGCTGGTCATAGCTGGGCTGCCCTGGAGGACACTGGAATAGCCTCATCTTGGGAAGTGACATGCAGGGGTCACGTCCAAGCTAACGGCTGGCAGTGGCTCATATTCATGGTTGGGATGTCTCTGCGGGTGACAGGTATAGCCCACCCACTTGAGAGCTGCAGAAGAGTTGGTAACAAGCATCTTACTAAACAAGAATCTTAATAGTAGTGAACGTAATAACGGGGAAGTAGAATTGACCAAATATGGCATTGTGCTAATCTCTCTCCCTGTCTCACTCACTCATCTGGTTCACAGAATTACCCCTTGTGGTGAGAACCATTATTAACCGTTTTTTGTTTTTTTTTTTCCTTTTTCCCCGAGACGGAGTCTTGCCCTGGTCACCCAGGCTGGAGTGCAGCAGCGCCAACTCGGCTCACTGCAACCTCCACCTCCCGGGTTCAAACGATTCCCCTGCCTCAGCTTCCTGAGTAGCTGGGATTACAGGTGCCCACCATCACGTTCAGCTAATTTTTGTATTTTTAGTACAGACAGGGTTTCACCATCTTGGCCAGGCTGGTCTTGAACTCCTGACCTCACGACCCACCTTGGCCTCCCAAAGTGCTGGGATTACAGGCATGAGCCATTGTGCCCAGCCATTTTATTTTTATTCATTCATTCATTCATTCATTTTGAGACAGAGTTTCGCTCTTGTCGCCCAGGTTGGGGTGCAATGGTGTGACCTCAGCTCACTACAACCTCCACCTCTTGGATTCAAGCAATTCTCCTGCCTCAGCCTCCCGAATAGCTGGGACTACAGGTGCATGTCGCCTTGCCTGGCTAATTTTTGTATTTTTAGTAGAGACAGGGTTTTACCATGTTAGCCAGGCTGGTCTTGAACTCCTGACCTCAGGTGATTCACCTGCCTCAGTCTCCCAAAGTGTTGGGATTACAGGCGTGAGCCCCTGCACCTGGCCCGACTTTAGAGATGAAAAAACTGCAGCTCAGAGAGGTTCATTAACTTGCCCTAGGTCACACAGCAACCAAGTGGCAGCCAGGACTTGAGCTCCACAGGCGGGGCCCAGTGCTAAAACCAAATTGCAATGGAGAAGGCAGCACAGAATGGTTGGGCAAGGGGTTTGTAGGGGGCTGTTTGAAATGATGCTGAACAAGAGTCTGTTCACAAAATTGCTTCCTCATTATAAAACAGCATCATTCAGACAGCCCCCTATAAACTCCTTGCGACTTGTTCCAGAAATGCACTTAGGCTGCATGCAGTGACTCACGCCTATCATCTCAGCACTTTAGGAGGCCAAGGTGGGTGGATCACGTGAGGTCAGGAATTTGAGACCAGCCTGGCCAACACGGTGAACCCCGTCTCTACTAAAAATACAAAAATTAGCCAGGCGTGGTGGCACGTGCCTGTAATCCCAGCTACTCGGGAGGCTGAGGCAGGAGAATTACTTGAACCTGGGGGGCGGAGGTTGCAGTGAGCTGAGATAGTGCCACTGCACTCCAGCCAGGGCAACAAAGCAAGACTCTGTCTCAAACAAAAAAAAAGAATTGCACCTGAACAAGGCCAGCAAGCAGCCCCGCAGGCCCATGTGAATGTCTGGGGAAGTGGGGCAGCTATCTCCGCCTACCTAGCATCTGTTCATCCTTTATTTTTTGTAGAGATGGGGTCTCACTATGTTGCCCAGTCTGGTCTCACATGTGATCCTCCCACCTCAGCCTCCCAAAGTGCTGGGATTGCAGGTGTGAGTCGCCATGCCTAATCCTGTTTATCCTTATTCCTTTGGCGAAATGACACTCACTCTTGGCTCCAGGGAGGAGTCCAGCCAATCAGAGTGTTTGTTCCTCCTGAGCCACAGTGATTAGTTCAGGGAGGGGCATGGGATCCAAGTTCACTGGGGGTGGGGGAAGTCGCACTAAGGATAACATCAATACAGAAGGAAACAAAGCCAAGAGACAGAGAGTGAACTCTGAGAAAATTCAATGAGCCCCTGGATCCAGCTGAACCTGAAGCCAGTCACTCCACGGAATTTTAATTCTGCACATCAATTATCTTTCTTGCTTGAACCCATCTGAGTTGGATCAGCCTCTTGTCATCAGAAGCACATGATGAAGATTATAAATTAGGATGATTCTAGTCTCTCAATTCCTTCCTTTCTTACAAAGGCACAATAAATCCCCACCAGTAGGCTCTGGGCCCTGAGAGTGTTACTGGTTCAAGAAGGGAGATCAAGGTCCTCCCAGAAAAACCAAAGTAGGAAGGTTTGGGCTCACTTTCATGTATTCCTTTGGTGCTTGTTCCCAAAGCCCAGGGCCCAGTTCATCCTCCGCCCACCCTGGGGAGCCCAATACCTCGGAGGACAGTGAGCTTGGCATGGACTGTAATCTCCCCAACCGAGTTCTGGGCCACACACTCGTACACGTTTTCATCCCGCGGTGTCCTCAGAGGCTGGATCCTCAGCACTGCCCCCGCACTCTCATCAAACTCAATCGTCTGCCGTGGGCAGGGGAAAAAAGGACAGGGTGAGGATGGTGTCCCCAGGAAGGTTCCTGTCTAGGCTGGGCTGTAGGGGGATGGCAGTCAGCCCCATGATCCTGGGGGTGACCGGGAGAAGAGCTGCAGGCTGAATGTGCATGTGTGTCGGTGTCCAGTATAAATGCTTGGGAGACAGAGACCAGATTTGGGTACATGTGAGAACAGGGTGTTGTGTGCATGTGTGACTGCGATGAATGTTTGCAAGCCCATGTGACAGGCATGCAAAGGCGTGTGAAGACATGCAGAATGTGGCAATGTGCATGTGTGATCATGTGCATGTATTCAGAGTTGTAAAGTTCCTTTTGTGTGCACTGGTGCTGTGTACACTGAGCTGTGAAGAAGACTCAGAGAGGGCAGGGCTTTGCTTGAGGCCACGCAGCATGGAGCTGGTAGAACAAGTGAGGCGGGCAGGGCCCCAGCTGGAGTCTGCACAGCCACATTTGCCCGGCCACCGACGCCTGGGCTCCACCTGGGGAATGTGTCCACGATGTCTTCTGTGGCTGAGGTGCTGTGGCCCTGCCTTGGGGGAGCGTTGACCCCGGGCTGCCTCTCCCCACCCCGACTCACCTCAAAGCGCTGAGAGTTGACCTTCTTGCCCTTCTTGTTCCAGGTCACTCGTGGCTTGGGGTCGCCCGTGGCTTGACACACGAAAGAGGCCACACCCCCGGACACACCGATCTGGTCCTTGGGTTCTTTGATAAACCTGGGGGGCTCTGGGGATATGGCAGAAAGAAGGGGGGAGCTGATGGGTCCAGGCATCTGGCTAGGATACCACAGAGCCACGAAAACCTGCCCTCACCCTCTGCCCATAGAAATGCCACGTGGCCAATGGAGAGAGAGGGAGGAAAGCGAGGATGACAATGAACACCCTCCTGCCTCACCCCCCGCCATGGCACCCAGGTAGCCACATATCCCCACTTTCACCTGCAACAGCCACACCTGCCCACACGTGGACACAACCTCGCCTGGGCACACCTGCTCAGACACACTGCCACTGAGAAAGATGGGAGACCCGTGAGATGTGGGGTCCCTAAATTCAGCACCTGAACCCCCCTCCATGGTGACCAGCCAAACCCTGGAGGGCCCTGAAAACACCTGCCAGATGGTAACTCGGTCTAATTCCCTGGTGAGACACGTGAGGAAACGGAGGCACCCAGCATGGGGGTGACCATGGGATATGAGGCCAGAGCCAGCATTCGAACCCAGAGCTCCAGCTTCTTGGGAGGCATCCAGGACATGGCTGGACACAAGGGGTCAGTGCCCACGAGAGTGGTCTGAGCTAGAGGCAGGACCTCAGAAAGGGTGAGTAATATTTAACATTTAATATTTAACCTCTTCAACAGCATGCAGGGGCAGTGACATCCTGATCTTCATTTTCTTTTTTTTTTTCTTTCAAAGAGAGTCTCGCACTGCTGCCCAGGCTGGAGCGCAGTGTTGTGATCTCGGCTCACTGCAACCTCTGTCTCCTGGGTTCAAGTGATTCTCCTGCCTCAGCCTCCTGAGTAGCTGGGACTACAGGCGCCCACCACCACGTCTGACTTTTTGTATTTTTAGTAAAGATGGGTTTCACCATGTTAGCTAGGATGGTCTCCATCTCCTGACCTCGTGATCCGCCTGCCTCAACCTCCCAGAGTGCTGGGATTACAGGCGTGAGCCACCGTGCCTGGGCTTTTCTATTTTTCTTTTTTTTTTTTAAGAGATAAGGATTCACTCTGTCACCCAGACTGGAGTGCAGTGGCACGGTCTTGGCTCACTGCAGCCTAGACTTCCCAGGCTCAAGCAATCCTCCCACCTTGGCCTCCCAAGTAGCTGGGACTACAGGTACAGGCCATCACACCTGTAATCCCAGCACTTTGGGAGGCTGAGGCTGGAGGATCACCTGAAGTCAGGAGTTCGAGACCAACCTCACCAACATGGTGAAACCCCATCTCTACTAAAGAAACAAAAATTAGCCAGACATAGTGGTGGGCACCTGTAATCCCAATTGCTTGGCAAGCTGAGGCAAAATAATTGCTTGAACCTTGGAGATGGAGGCTGCAGTGAACCGAGATCACGGTACTGCACTTCAACCTGGGCAACAGAGTGAGACTCCGTCTTATAGAGATGGGGTCTCACTATGTTGTCCAGGTTGGTCTGGAACTCCTGGCCTCAAGTGATCCTCCCACCTTGGCCTCCCAAGTAGCTACGTTGTCCAGCCTGGTCTCAAACTCCTAGCCTTGAGCAATCCTCCCACTTCAGCCTCCCAAGTTGCTGGATTTATAGGCATGAACCACCATACCCGGCTCTGCAATCCCCATTTTATATGTGAGGAAACTGAGACACAAATCAGGCAAGGGACTCGCTTTGGCTGGACATGCAGCCAGGCAGTGGCTGAGCTGAACACGCTCCTTTGACCCAGGCTGGCTTTCACACCCACATTCTTCACCCTCCATGACTATCTGATGTATTCATTCAGTCTCTGCAATAAAGTCTGGAGTAGGAGTGTTTTTCGTGTGTGTGTTTGTTTTTGAGATGAAGTCTCACTCTGTCACCAGGTCACCAGGCTGGAGTGCAGTGGCGCGATCTCGGCTCAGTGCAATCTCCACCTCTCAGGTTCAAGCAATTCTCCTGCCTCTACCTCCCGAGTAGCTGGGATTATAGGCACGCACCACCACGCCTGGCTAATTTTTGTATTTTTAGTAGAGATGGGGTTTTACCATGTTGGCCAGGGTAGTCTCGAACTCCTGACCTCAAGTGATCCACCTACCTTGGCCTTCGAAAGTGCTGGGATTACAGGTGTGAGCCACTGCACCCGGCCTGGAGTACGCGTGTTTTTTTGTTTTTGTTGAGACAGAATCTCACTGTCGCCTAGGCTGGAGTGCAGTGGCGTGATCTTGGCTCACTGCAAGCTCCGACTCCCGGGTTCACGCTATTCTCCTGCCTCAGCCTCCCAAGTAGCTGGGACTACAGGCGCCTGCCACCATGCCCGGCTAATGTTTTTTGTATTTTTAGTAGAGATGAGGTTTCACGGTGTTAGCCAGGATGGTCTCGATCTCCTGGCCTCGTGATCCACCTGCCTCGACCTCCCAAAGTGTTGAGATTACAGGCGTGAGCCACTGCACTAGGCTGAGCACCACTGTTTTAACACCCTAGAGTAACCTCAATCAGCTGCACCTGGGACAGGCTACCATATCTGTGGAGAATTCATTAACACTGTTTCCTTTTTATTGACTATTTTTACAGTAACCTTTGCATCTCCCAGAGGGATACTACATTTCCATTCACAGGAATGTTACAACGTATCCCCTAAGATGAATGGAGCTACTGCTGAGAGATTTTCTTTTTTTTTTTTTTTTTTGAGACAGAGTCTTGCTCTGCCGCCCAGGCTGGAGTGCAGTGGCATGATCTCCGCTCACTGCAAGCTCCGCCTCCCGGGTTCACACCATTCTCCTGCCTCAACCTCCCAAGTAGCTGGGACTACAGGGGCCCGCCACCATGCCCTGATAATGTTTTTGTTTTGTTTTGTTTTGTTTTGAGGGCTGCAACATACTTACAAGAGTCCTCAGGAAGCAGCCTCTATATCCAATAAAAAGGAACTGATCAAGTGAATGCCAGGCTATCTATGCAGCAGCGGAATACTACATAAATATAAAACGAGGGAAAAGGCCAGGCGCGGTGGCTCACGCCTCTAATCCCAGCACTTTGGGAGGCTGAGGCGGGCGGATCACGAGGTCAGGAGATCGAGACCATCCTGGCTAACATGGTGAAACCCCATCTCTACTAAAAATACAAAAAATCATCTGGGCGTGGTGGCGGGCACCTGTAGTCCCAGCTACCCAGGAGGCTGAGGCAGGAGAAAGGTGTGAACCCGGGAGGCAGAGCTTGCAGTGAGCCGAGATCGTGCCACTGCATTCCAGCCTGGGCGACCGAGTGAGACTCCATCTCAAAAAAAAAAAAAAGGGGGAAAAGCCTCTCTTCCTCGGCACTGCCTATGGAGGTGGCAGTCGTCTCCTCCTTGGCATCATGGCTGCCTCAGACCCCTCATGAAGCCCAAGATCGTCAAAAAGAGAACCAAGCGGTTCATCTGGCACCAGTCAGAACAATATGTCAAAATTAAGCGTAACTGGCGGAAACCCAGAGGTACTGACAACAGGATTCGCAGAAGGTGCAAGGGCCAGATCTTGATGCCCAACACTGGTTATGGGAGCAACAGAAACCAACAGCACATGCTGCCCTGTGGCTTCCAGAAGTTCCTGGTCCCCAGCATCAAGGAGCTGGAAGTTCTGCTGATGTGCAACAAACCTCCCTGTGCTGAGATCGCTCACAGTGCTTCCTCCAAGAACCGCAAAGCCATCAAAACCATCGTGGAAAGGGCCGCCCAGCTGGCCATCAGAGTCACCCACCCCAATGTCAGGCTGCGCAGTGAAGAAAATGAGTAGACAGTTCACGTACAGGTTTTGTGTTTAAATAAACGTAGAAACTGCCAAAAAAAAAAAAAAAAGGGGGGGGGGGGTGGGGGGAAGGATGCCTTTTTGCTTCAGACAGGGACTCGCTCTGTTGCCCAGGCTGGAGTGCAGTGGCATGAACATAGCTCACTGCAGCCTCAATTTCCCAGGCTCAAGCGATCCTCCCAACTCAGCCTCCTGAGTCACTAGGACTACAGTCACGTGCCATCACGCCTGGCTAATTTTCGTACTGAGTTTTGTCACGTTGCCCAGGCTGGTCTTGAACTCCTGTCCTCGAGGGATCCTCTCACATTGGGATGCTTTTTTTTTTTTTTTTTTTTTTTTTTTTTGAGACGGAGTCTCGCTCTGTCACCCAGACTGGAGTGCAGTGGCCGGATCTCAGCTCACTGCAAGCTCCGCCTCCCGGGTTCCCGCCATTCTCCTGCCTCAGCCTCCCGAGTAGCTGGGACTACAGGCGCCGCCACCTCGCCCGGCTAGTTTTTTGTATTTTTTAGTAGAGACGGGGTTTCACCGTGTTAGCCAGGATGGTCTCGATCTCCTGACCTCGTGATCCACCCGTCTCGGCCTCCCAAAGTGCTGGGATTACAGGCTTGAGCCACCGCGCCCGGCCGCTTTTTTTTTTTTTTTGAGACGGAGTCTCGCTCTGTCGCCCAGGCTGGAGTGCAGTGGCGCGATCTCGGCTCACTGCAAGCTCCGCCTCCCGGGTTCACGCCATTCTCCTGCCTCAGCCTCCCGTGTAGCTGGGACTACAGGCGCCTGCCACCACACCCGGCTAATTTTTTGTATTTTTAGTAGAGACGGGGTTTCACGTGTTAGCCAGGATGGTCTCGATTTCCTGACCTCATGATCCGCCTGCCTCGGCCTCCCAAAGTGCTGGGATTACACGCGTGAGCTACCACGCCCGGCCTCGGGATGCTTTTTGATTATTTATTTATTTATTTATTTTTGTGGCAAGGTCTCACTCTGTCACCCAGGCTCAAGTGCAGGGCGCGATCTCGGCTCACTGCAACCTCCACCTCCCTGGTTCAAGCAGACTCTTCTGCCTTAGCCACCTGAGTAGCTGGGATTACAGGCGCATATCACGCCCGGCTAAGTTTTGTATTTTTGGTAGAGACAGGGTTTCCCCATGCTGGCCAGGCTCATCTCGAACTCTTGGCCTCAGGTGATCCACCTGCCTCAGCCTCCCAACTTGCTGGGATTACAGGCGTGAGCCACCACGCCCGGCCAGGATGCTTTTTAAAATAAACTACTAGGGTAGGAACAAGAAGATAAACTATTAAATGGAGGGGGTGTGTATAAGCAAGAGGTAATAAAGTATAGCAAATAAAGTATAGTTGCATGATTTTTTAAAATGAAAAAGGGCGGGGCGTGGTGTCTCATGCCTGTAATTCCAGCACTTTGAGAGGCTGAGGCGGGCTCTCTAGATTAGGAGTTCGAGACTAGCCTGACCAACATGGTGAAAACCTCATCTCTGCTAAAAATACAAAAATTAGCCAGGCTTGGTGGTGCGTGCCTGTAATCCCAGCTACTCAGGAGGCTGAGGAAGAAGAATCGCTTGAACCCAGAAGGTGGAAGTTGCAGTGAGCTGAGATCGCACCACTGCACTCCAGCCTGGGCGACATACCAAAACTCTGTCTCAAAAAAAAAAAAAAAAGGCCGGGCGCGGTGGCTCACGCCTGTAATCCCAGCACTTTGGGAGGCCGAGGCGGGCGGATCACAAGGTCAGGAGATCGAGACCACAGTGAAACCCCGTCTCTACTAAAAATACAAAAAATTAGCCGGGCGCGGTGGTGGGCGCCTGTAGTCCCAGCTACTCAGGAGGCTGAGGCAGGAGAATGGCGTGAACCCGGGAGGCGGAGCTTGCAGTGAGCCGAGATCGCGCCACTGCACTCCAGCCTGGGCGACAGCGGGAGACTCCGTCTCAAAAAAAAAAAAAAAAAAAAAAAAAGGAAAAAAGAAAAAAGGGAACAATTGTGTGTATGTGTAGAAACAGTACTGCCTCCAGGGAGCTGAGTGGCTGGACACAGGGACAGAGACTTTCACTTTGGTATCTTTTTAGATTTAGAACTAAAGACAGGCCGGGCGCGGTGGCTCAAGCCTGTAATCCCAGCACTTTGGGAGGCCAGACGGGCGGATCACGAGGTCAGGAGATCGAGACCATCCTGGCTAACACGGTGAAACCCGGTCTCTACTAAAAAGTACAAAAAAACTAGCCGGGCGAGGTGGCGGGCGCCTGTAGTCCCAGCTACTCGGGAGGCTGAGGCAGGAGAATGGTGTGAACCCGGGAGGCGGGGCTTGCAGTGAGCCGAGATCCGGTCACTGCACTCCAGCCTGGGCGACAGAGCGAGACTCTGTCTCAAAAAAAAAAAAAGAACTAAAGACAAATTGAAGAAGTTATTTTTATTATTTTTAATTTTTCTTAAGTGTTTTTTTTTTTTTTTTTTTTTTAGCAGAGACAGGGTCTCACGCTCACCCAAGGCTGTGGTGCAGTGGTGCAATCATAGCTCACTGCAGCCTCAAACTCCTGGGCTCCAGGGATCCTCTGGCCTCAGTCTCCTGGGTAATTGGGACCACAGGCGCTTGCCACCACACGCAGCTAATTTTTAATCTGTTCTAGAGACAGGGTCTCGCTATGTTTCCCAGGCTGGTCTGGAACTCCTGAGCGCAAGCAAACCTCCCATCTCAGTCTCCCAAAGCTCTGGGATTAGCGGTGTGAGCCACCATGCCCAGCTGAAGTTGTTTATTTTTATTTTTACTTTTTTTTTTGAGACAGAGTCTCACTCTGTCACCCAGGCTGGACTCTCTGTAAGCTCTGCCTCCCGGATTCACGTCATTCTCTTGCCTCAGCCTCCCGAGTAGCTGGGACTAAAGGCACCCACCACCATGCCTGGCTAATTTTTTTGTATTTTTCATAGAAAGGGGGTTTCACCGTGTTGGCAAGGATGGTCTCGATCTCCTGACCACATGATCTGCCCGCCTCAGCCTCCCAAAGTGCTGGGATTACAGGTGTGAGCCACAGCGCCTGGCCTGAAGTTATTTTAAACTATAAAATTGCTTAAGTAGGCCAGGTGTGGTGGCTCACGCCTGTTATCCCAGCACTTTGGGAATCCGAGGCGGGCGGATCACAAGGTCAGGAGATCGAGACCATCCTGGCTAGCAGGGTGAAACCCCGTCTCTAACAAAAATATAAAAACTAGCCAGGCATGGTGGCGGGCGCCTGTAGTCCCAGCTACTCAGGAGGCTGAGGCCAGAGAATGGCGGGTAAACCCAGCAGGCAGAGCTTGCAGTGAGCCAAGATCGCGCCACTGCACTCCAGCCTGGGTGACAGAGCGACACTCCGTCTGCTAAAAAAAAAAAAAAATTGCTTAAACAAAAAAGTGAGCTGATTAAAGAAAAACTGGAGCACAACTTTGTTTTAAGTAAAAGTTTGGGGTCTGAGGAGAGGCAGAGGTCTAACAACTCAAACTTGAGCAACGCTAGGACTTTGAGCCTCTACTACCAGCTGGAAATGGGTGGAGTGAGTCCAGGGGCCACACGGATTGACCAGAAAAGTTCTGGAAAGTTCCAGCTATTCAGAAGTCCAGAGAGGCCTTAAGAAGGCCTGAGGTTCCAAGTGTAGGTCCCTGTGGGCCCCAACGCCTACCCATCCATAGCTCGGGCTGGGCTTTAAACAAAACAGAGTTCCTGTTCCAGTGGCCTGACCAGCCTAACCTCCCTCACTCAAGGCTCCGCTCCTGTTGATAAGACCATATGTGTCTGCTTTGAGCATCTGTCCCAAAAGTCACTAGACCTGGTTGGGCGCAGTGGTTCATGCCTATAATCCCAGCACTTTGGGAGAGGATTGGATTACCTGAGGTCAGGAGTTCAGGACCAGCCTGGCCAACATGATGAAACCCCGTCTCTACTAAAAAATACAAAAATCAGCCGGACGTGGTGGCAGGTGCCTGTAATCCCAGCTACTCGGGAGGCTGAGGCAGGAGAATCGTTTGAACCCAGGAGGCAGAGGTTACAATGAGCCGAGATCATGCCATTGCATTCCAGTGTGGGTGACAAAAGCAAAACTCCATCTCAAAAAAAAAAAAAAAGTCACTAGAACCACCATGTACAGGAATGCACGACCTCCCTTAACCCTTTTTTTCTTTTTGGGATGGAGTCTCGCTCTGCTGCCCAGGCTGGAATGCAGTGGTGCAATCTTGGCTCACTGCAACCTCCGCCTCCTGGGTTCAAGCAATTCTCCTGCCTCAGCCTCAAGAGTAGCTGGGATTACAAGCGCCCACCACCACGCCTGGCTGATTTTAGTATTTTTAGTAGAGACGGGGTTTCAGCATGTTGGCCAGGCTGGTCTCGAACTCCTGACCTCAAATGATCCACCCACCTCGGTCTCCCAAAGTGCTGGAATTACAGATGCGAGGTGCCGCGCCTGGCCCCTCAACTCTTATTTATCCCTCTGATGAAGCAACAGCCAGTCCCACTGTACAGATTCAGGAATGTTAATGGGTTCACAGAGCTCAGAAGCTGGGCGTGGTAGCTCACGCCTGTAATCCCAGCAGTTTGGGAGGCCACAGCGGGAGGATCACCTGAGGTTGGGAGTTCGAGACCAGCTTGAAAAACATGGTGAAACCCCATCTCTACTAAAAATACAAAAATTAGCCCGGCGTGGTGGCAGGCACCTGTCATCTCAGCTACCCGGGAGGCTGAGGCAGGAGAATCGCTTGAATCCGGGAGACAGAGGTTGCAGTGAGCTGCTGAGATCACTCCATTGCACTCCAGCCTGGGTGACGGGGCAAGACTCTGTCTCAAAACACAAACCACCACAAAAAAATATCACAGAGCTCAGAAAAAACAGCACTGGAATTTGAACCCGGGTTTCTGCCTCCAAGCCGACATCTTACTCTCCTTCCACATCCAGACCTTGAGCCTGATTAGGGCAGATGTTTTGCTCCACATGGAGCCTGGGCCTGCCCCCTCCTTCTGGCCTCAGGAATGGTGACCCGGGGCCATGAGTCCTCAGCCAAGGACATGAGGAAAAGTCACTGTGGCTGGGTCAAGAATGTTACTTCTGGTAAATCCCTCCCTCTGGAGCTGCTGGAAGGAAGGGCAGAAGCAGGCTGCGGGTAGAGACGCATCCAGCTGCCTGTCTGACCTAGAGCCCGAACACACCCCTTGCCCCTCCACTCCAGCGAGCAAGACCGGGCGGGTGCTACAATCAGCCACTGTCTGTGTTGTTCCTTCCTCCCGGGGTCCCTTCCTCCTCCTCTCATCTGGCAGCTTCAACCTCAGCTCGGCCAGCACCTCCCCTGGGGAGCTTTCTTGGGTTACTGCAGGCCCGGTCACGAGTCCCTTATGCCACCGCAGCCTGGGCGTCCCCAGAACACTGGGCTGAAATACCTGCTTGTGTGGCTCTCAGCAAAAAGGCCAAGGGACAGCCTCAGTTCCCTGGGACCTCAGACTTCCTCTCGGTGTCTGGTGAGCCTTGAGAAAACGGAGCTCCCAACATCACTGCCTGCTCTCGGATTTGGAGGGGTTCTGCCTCTCGGAAGCACCCCCACCCCTGCAGATCAAACACCCTCTCCGTCTTCTCCAGGCAGCTTTGGGATCCGAGCCAGCCTGGAAGAGCTGTCTCTGCCCACCGCGTTCCCCGTCAGAAAATGTCTTGCGGATGCTTGGAATCGCTCCTTTGGACAAAGCTTCCCCACCTTTTTCTCAGCAAAGGGGCAGAGACACAGGAAGGACACCTTCGGGGCTTAAGAGGGCCACACCTGCAGCTCAAGAGGCACAAAGACACGCCATGTGCTAAGTTTTATGCCTGTGGCCAGGAGGAGCAAAACTGAGGCTCAGACAGGTGAAGAGGCCGGGCGCGGTGGCTCAACCTATAATCCCGGCACTTTGGGAGGCTGAGGCGGGCAGATCACCTGAGGTCAGGAGTTCAAGACCAGCCTTGCTAACACGGCAAAACCCCACCTCTACCAAAAATACAAAAATTAGCCAGGTGTGGTGGTGCGCGCCTGTAATCCCAGGTACTTGGAGGCTGAGGCAGGAGAACCGCTTGAACCTGGGAGGCAGAGGCTGCAGTGGGAGCCGAGATTGTGCCACTGCACTCCAGCCTGGGCAACAGAACAACGGAACAAGACTTCATCTCAAAAAAAAAAAAAAAAAAAAAAGAGACAAGGGATCTGCCTTTTAGTCACACGGCGTGTGATGGGCAGAGACAGGATTCCAACCCAGGCCTATCTGGCTCCAGTGCCCTGAAAATAACACAGGCTGGATAAATGGGGTTGTGGGTTTTTATTGACCACGAGTACCGTGGATGTCCCTGTTTCTCAGATGAAGAGACAGAAGTTCAGGTGGTGCTGCCAGTATCAAAAAAGCTGGGAAGGGAACCCGGCTCTCTCTGGAGGCAACGGGCCTGAGCCTCCTGCTCTGTGGCCTGGCTTGGCGCCATCTCTGTTTTTCCATTTCAGATTCTGCAGAGAAGAATTCAGCGCCAGAGCTGGTGACCCACCCACCCTGTCCCCTCCAACCCTGCCCGGGGCCAGCCCCACGGCATCCTGGGAAGGCCCCACTGGACCTGAAGTGGTTTCTAGAGCAGAAATTGTTCCCTTCCGCCTAGAATCCTGGCACTCTGGGAGGCTGACATGGGCAGATCACCTGAGGTCAGGAGTTCAAGACCAGCCTTGCTAATGTGGTGAAACCCCATCTCTACTAAAAATACAAAAATGGGCCGGGCGCGGTGGCTCAAGCCTGTAATCCCAGCACTTTGGGAGGCCGAGACGGGCGGATCACAAGGTCAGGAGATCGAGACCATCCTGGCTAACATGGTGAAACCCCGTCTCTACTAAAAATATACAAAAAACCAGCCGGGCAAGGTGGCGGGCGCCTGTAGTCCCAGCTACTCGGGAGGCTGAGGCAGGAGAATGGCGTAAACCCGGGAGGCGGAGCTTGCAGTGAGCTGAGATCTGGCCACTGCACTCCAGCCTGGGTGACAGAGCGAGACTCCGTCTCAAAAAAAAAAAAAAAAAAAAAAGTACAAAAATGAGCTGGGCATGGTGGTAGGCGCCAGTAATTCCAGCTACTCGGGAGACTGAGGCACGAGAATCGCTTGAACCTGGGAGGCGGAGGTTGCAGTGAGCAGAGATTGCACCATTGCACTCCAGCCTGGACAACAGAGCAAGACTCCATTTCAAAAACAAAACAAAACAAAACAAAACAAAAGAAAAACTGAAAGGGGTCAGTACTGAAGGCCAGACATCCCCAATGCAGGGGAGAGAGGCCAGGAAGACTCAGGCCCTGGAGGCGGCCGGACAGATCACGGCGCAGCTATACCTAGCTTCTGGTCCCTGAGGGAGTGTGGTCATGGGGAACTTGGCCTGTGGGACCAGGCAGCTCAGGTTCAAATGGCCACTTCTGGTCGGGCACAGCAGCTCACGCTTGTAATCCCAGCACTTTGGGAGGCTGAGTTGGGAGGATCGCTTAAATCTAGGAGTTTGAGACCAGCCTGGGCAACACAGTAAAAACTCCGTCTCTGTAAGAAATCTAAAAAATTAGCCAGGCCAGGCACTGGGGCTCAGGCCTGTAATCCCAGTATTTTAGGAGGCTGGGGTGGAGGACTGCTTAAGCCCACGAGTTTGAGACCGGTTCGGGCAACATAGTAAGAACTCCATCTCTCCAAGAAATTAAAAAAATTAGCCAAGCCGGCTGGGCTCAGTGGCTCATGCCTGTAATAAATAATCCCAGCACTTTGGGAGGCCAAGGCAGGAGGATCATGATGGGGTCAGGAGATTGAGACTACCCTGACTAACATGGTGAAACCCCATATCTACTAAAAATACAAAAAATTAGCCGGGCGTGGTGGTGTGCACCTGTAATCCCAGCTACTCGGGAGGCTGAGGCAGGAGAATCGCTTGAACCCGGGAGGCAGAGGTTGCAGTGAGCCGAGATTGTGCCACTGCACTCCAGCCTGGGGAACAAGAGCAAGACTCCATCTCATAAATACATGAAAAAAAAAAAATATATATATATATTCCCTCTTTTACATATATATATATATATATGTAAAGCCAGGCCAAGCACAGAGGCTCATGCCTGTAATCCCAGCACTTTGGGAGGCCAAGGCGCTTCAGCCCATCAATTTTCTTTTTTTTTTGGAGACAAGGTCTGAATCTGTTGCCCAGGCTGGAGTGCAGTGGTGCAATCAGTTTCCGTAGCTGTATGACGGGGATGCTGATAATCGCATTCACCTCATCAGGGTGTGCTGGCTGATCTGAACGTATAGTGGCATTTACTAAAAAACAGCATGAAGCTGGATGCCATGGCTGACTCACACCTGTAATTCTAGCACTTTGGGAGGCCAAGGCAGGTGGATTGCTTGAGCTCAGGAGTTCAAGACCAGCGTGGGCAACACAGTGAAACCGCATGTCTACAAAAAATTTTAAAAATTAGCCGGGCATGATAGACCATGCCTGTAGTCTCAGCTGCTTGGGAGGCTGAGGTGGGAGGATCGCTTCAGCCTGAGAAGTGGAGGTTGCAGAGATCCTGCCACTGCCCTCCAGCCTGGGTGACAGAGTGAGACCCCATGTCAAAAAGAAGAAACAACAATAAAAAAAAGCAGCACGAAAATAAGAAAAAGCACAAATGAATGAGTCAGGGGTGTATGTCTCCAGTTTGTTCACCAGCAGTAACACTTATGCTTGTGGTAACACAGGATTGCTGGCCTGCTATGTGCCCAGCTATGTGCCCAGCTATGTGCCCAGCTATGCGCCCAGCAGCAGGCAGGGGCTTATGACATGTCCACGTCACAAGAATGCTGGATGTGCATAATGATATGAGCCCTGTGACGGTGGGTAAGGGAGGCTGAGCCACTAGCCCGAGGTTGTGCAGCAGGTTGGTGGCAGAGCCAGGATTCAAACCCAGCCTGACTATAGAACCCAGTCTCTTTTTTTTTTTTTTGAGACGGAGTCTCGCTCTGTGGCCCAGGCTGGAGTGCAGTGGCCGGATCTCAGCTCACTGCAAGCTCCGCCTCCCGGGTTCCCGCCATTCTCCTGCCTCAGCCTCCCGAGTAGCTGGGACTACAGGCGCCGCCACCGCGCCCGGCTAGTTTTTTTGTATTGTTTTAGTAGAGACGGGGTTTCACCGTGTTAGCCAGGATGGTCTCGATCTCCTGACCTCGTGATCCGCCCATCTCGGCCTCCCAAAGTGCTGGGATTACAGGCTTGAGCCACCGCGCCCGGCCCAGAACCCAGTCTCTTTCCCTACTCCCCTGATCCCCTATGTCCTCATGGGCCTGAGTGACGCCTTCTCCAGGTCCTTCATGGTGGGGTGAGTCTTGGCATTGGGCCCCAAATGGACGCTCATCCTCTTCACATTATAGCCAGAAATGCTGCCTTGCCCATCTCTAAACTATACCAACCTCTTTCATCTCCAGGCCTTCCCGGGTGCTGTCATCCTGACGAGGAATAGCTTTTCTGTTGGCGAACTCCTATACACTCACAAAACCCCAGTCCCAATGCCCTTTCTCCCAAGAAGCCTCCCCTGGCTCCGCCTGAGACAGTTTGTCCGTGTGTGTGTCTGCCACCAGGTGTAGCTACTGCCCACAGCAAGGAAAGGTGAACTCTGTGGCTCACTAAGGAGTGACCTCAAATAAGTCCTTGCCTCTTTTCAGCCTTGTTTTCCTTCATCGGAAAACATGGAAGGTAACAGAACTGGCACACTGGGTTTTGTCAGGCTCAAGGGAGAGGAAGCAGGTAAAATCTGTGCTTAGCATGGAGCCTGGTGCTGAGTTGATGCTGGGGAAACAGACACCACCACCATCGTTCCTGTTATTTATGAATACCAGCATTGTTATTTATCTCTGAATCTCTCAGGGCTCAGCACACAGCCCTCAGCATTCAGCCTCATTTGTGGAGCATAAAAGTTCCACTTGGCGACCGGGCGCAGTGGCTCACACCTGTAATCCCAGCACTTTGGGAGGCCGAGGCAGGTGGATAACGAGGTCAGGAGATCGAGACCATCCTGGCTAACACGGTGAAACCCCGTCTCTACTAAAAATACAAAAAAATTAGCCGGGCGTGGTGGCGGGCGCCTGTAGTCCCAGCTACTCGGGAGGCTGAGGCAGGAGAATGGTGTGAACCCGGGAGGCGGAGCTTGCAGTGAGCTGAGATCCGGCCACTGCACTCCAGCCTGGGTGACAGAGCAAGACCCCGTCTCAAAAACAAAAAAAAGTTCCATTTGGCAAAATGCAGGGCCCCTGGGAGGAGGTGGGGAGCGTGCTCACACACACACAGCCATAAATGCACACAGGTAAACAAACACGCGGACACCTGCACACTCCGTGCCAGCTTCTTACCTTCTGCTGCGCAGCCTCCAACAAGCAGGACCACAAGGAGGCCCATGGGACCAACCACGGATACCATGCCAGGGCCCCAGGTGGGCGCCATGCTTGGCAGCGACCTCTGATCTCCGCCCTGGAGGGGGATGGCCCCCCGGTCCCTCACAGAGAGGCCTCGAGCCGAGCGTCAGATGGGGCAGCGTCTGCAGAGGCAACGGAGGGCTGTGAGAGGCAAGTGGGGAAATCCAGGAGACCTTCATGGAGGAGGTAGTGGGAGGGTCACATGGAGCAGGGGAGGGTCCTGCGGGGGCTGGTCATGGGAAAATGGGGAAGGATCACAGGGTGATGGGATGGAATGAAAGTGCTGGGCCCCTGCTATAGAATTAATGTGTCCCCCCCGCCAAAAAGAAAATCGTATGTTGAAACCTTGTCCCCACTAGGATGGTAATAGGAGGTGGAGTCTTTGGTAAGTGACTAAGTCATGAGAGCAGAGACCTCATGAATGGGATTAGTATCATAAAAGCTCTCCCAGAAAGCTCCCTTGCCCTTTCTGCCACGTGAAGACACAGGGAGAAGATGCTTTCCATGAACCAGAAGACAGCCCTCACCAGACACCAAATCTGTGTTGCCTTGATCTTCGGCTTCCCAGCCTCTAGAACTGTGAGGTACGAATTTCTGTCGTTTACAAGCCACTTGGTCTGTGGTATTTGGCTGTAGCAGCCCAAATGGACTAAGGCAGCCTCCAACCACCAGCGAAACCCCAACCCCAGCATGAGTCCCCAACCCGGGCTGGGCCCGTGACTCAGATCAAGCCCCACACCAGGACTGAGGACCTCTGGGGGTGCTGAGCCCCGATTTTCTCCAACTCACAGGCTGCTTCTCAGGAAGGAGGGGACTCCAGACTACGCTGCTGTCTGGCTCTAAAACCTGGTCCCCCAAGTCACGAGACAAATCTCTCCCCACACCTGCCTGTCCCTGCCCTGCTCTAAGACCTCCCATGGCTCCCGGAGCCCCCAGGGGAAGCCACTCCTGCTGACTTCACTGTTTCCCCTCGCTTGGAGGTACAGCCAGGCCGGCCAAGCTCAGTCCCACCTCCAAGCCTTTGCTTCTGCTGTGCCCTCTGCCTGGAATGCTGTCCCCCACCACATGACAGGTCTCAGCTCAGCTGTCACTTCCTCAGGAAGCCCTTCTCTGTTCCTCAAAGGTCAACTCCCCCTACATTCTACATCCCGGAGCGTCAGATATGACTAAGGTTATCCTCCATGGTATTCACCCCGGTTCCCAAATTAAATGAAAAGATGTTCATCATTCAGCACGTTTCTCCCACAAGAACCTCAACTCCTCCCCGGCAGAAGGGTCCCTCCTCACACACCTTGAACCCTGGAACGGCCCCCTCCCCATCTCCCCAATCTCTACTCTGTCCGGAGCCAGGTCAGAGGGCCAGGGAGGGGCAGGGAGAGGCCCAAGGATAAGATCTTTGTTACCCAGTCATGCCGGCACCCATGCCAGCCCATGCCCTGGGCGGGTCCAGGCTGTGGCCACAGGAACTGGTGGTGCATAATAACGGGCAGCCCCTGTGATTCTGACTCCCAAAATACCCAGCTGCGGTCACCTCGCCCAGCCCTGGGGCGGTCCCAGGGGAAGGATGGGCGGGTAGTGGCCAGGTCACAGCCTAGGGCGAGGAACGGGATTGGGGGGGCCTCGGTGTACATAGTGAGGCCACAGGCACTTAGTCAGACCGGGCACAGAGAATGATGCCTGCTAAATCAGGCCACAGACATACACAGATATACACAGTCAAATCACCAATACACACCGACACACAGTCAGACTGCAAGCAGTTCTGTATCTGCAAGAGACACAGAAACAAACGTATTCACACAGTCAGGCAGCAGAGATGGGCACATGCACAATCAGGCAAATAAAACTTGCACATAGTCAGACCACAAACACAGACAGGCCCAAAATCAGACCACAGACATACACCAAGCCAGAAAAGATACAGACACAGGGTCACGGTGGGGCAGGCAGTACACGTACACAGTTAGGTTACAGGGAACTGCAAACATGCAATTAGATCAGAGATACCTACAGGTGCACAAGCAGGTCAACGTCACACACAGACACAGGTGCCGGCACACTGTCAGACTATAGATAGGCCACTCAGTCAGCAGACCACAGGTGCATGCACCAGCCAGCCAAATAGAGACGCGCAAAGTCAGATTCCCTTCCTACACACATCTGTGCACACAGCCAGGCTACATAGACACGTACACGCATAGTCACACTCTAGGTACACCTTGCACACAACCAGTTGGGGACTGGGAAGATGAAGGAAATGAGGCCCAGAGCACAGTCCCTTACTCTGAGTCCCCGCCCTGGCCCTTTAAGAGCAAAAGTCACCAACAAGGAAGGCGGTGGCCCCAGATGGAGAAAACAGCCTGTAGCCAGCTGGGGCTAGGGTGACCACAGTGGCTGGCCCTGCCCAGAAATGCACATCTGCTTGGCCACACTGGTGGGGCAAGGTCAGTCCCAGACCACTTTGAGCAGCTGGGCAGGCCTGCAGAGAGCCTCTGGGGAAACTGAGGCAGCACAGCAAACCTGAAGCTCAGAGAGCATGGGTAGGAGTCACTTGCACAGAGAGCCTAGGTGGGGCACACGTATGGAGGGCCCCAGCCACAGCTGGCTCTCCCACATCCCACGGGGACCTCAGGGCAGCCGCCTTCTAAACCGGGCAGCCCTAATTACACCCTGGCTCCCACGGCAGAGGCCATGTTGGGCCCATACCTCCCTGATGTCTGCGCAGGACAAGGCTGACCCAGGCACAGGCAGGCAGGGCCTGGCCATGGATTCCCCTTAGATCCGCCACTCCAACCTGTCAGGGGCGGGGACGAGGGGCTATAGCAACAGTGGCATTTGAGGCACGGGTGATGCCTCAGGAACAGGGTGGTGGGAGGGGCCCAGGGAGTGGGGTTCAGACACTACCGCTGCAAAAGACAAAACATTCCAGGGTCCCTTAGGTGCCAATCCTCCCTAGGGGAACCTCCCATGATGGAGATAGGACCCCACACACCCACGACCCTCCTACTGACTCCTGCTTCCACGAAAACCCCAGGTGTGGGGTCCTCTGCGAGGACTTGGGAGAAAAGATCCCGAAGTCCCATCAGCTCTGCCTTCAGAATCTGTCCCCAAACTGCCCACTTCTTACCCATTCTTCTGCCTCCACTTCTTCCAGCCCCACTGTCACTGGCCTGGATGGACATCGTCACCTTCACCCTGGTCTCCCAGCTCCCGCCCTCGCCCTCGGTCTGTTCCACCCACAGAAAGCAGAAAGCATCTGCCAGCACCTGAGTCAGGGCCCGTCCTTCCTCTGCCCACAGCCCTCCACGGCTTCCACCTGCCTCGGGGTCAAAGCCCAAGTCCTTCCTGAGGCCCACCAGGTCCTGCACGACCTGCCCCATCCCCTCCCTGCTCTCCCCTCCTCCTCCTCTCCCCTTCCTCCTTCTGCTCCAGCCGCATGGCCTCCTTGCTGTTCCTCCAACACCCCAAGTGTAGTCCAGTCCTACCCCCGGGCCTTTGCATGGGCCATTCCTGGATTTAATATTGGGTGAGGACCAAAAGGTGAATGGGAATTAGGGGCAAGGGTGTCTGTGCACTAGGAACAGCATGAGGAAGGGCAAGGGGGCAGCACCGAGAGGTCCTAGGAGGGAGAGGGGGAGAGATGAGGACAGAGAGGTGCACACAGACCAGACCCACAGGACAGCCAGGAGCCCTACGTGGCCCTGGGCAGGGAGGGACACAGTCAGGTTGGTGCCAGGTCAACCCTCCACCATGCCCTCTTGCAACAAGGCAGCCTGGGCCACCAGCCTTGCCACTGCCAAGAAAGGGAAACTAAGTCAGGTGCAGTCATCTGCAAGCTCCCAGGAAATGACACGGCTGTCAGGAAAAGCATGGCAGCCCATGGTGGCCAGTGAGGCTGCGCCAGGGCTAGGGAGAAGGGAAAGGAGGGACTGCTGGACCTTGAACCCACGTGGGGCTCAGGGAGGGTCTCTGCCCACCCCGCCTGGCTTTCGGGGGCTAGGCTGCCCACCACTATCTCGTGGTAGCTGGTCGGAGGCAGGCGCTTGCCTTTTACAGATGAGGAAACTGAGGCTCATGGAAGAACAGGGACTCAGCCAAGGCCCCCAGCTGGGGTGGGACTCGGGTCTAGAGCCCATGTTTAATCTTGTGACTGTGTCTTTCCCTAGCCACTGCGGGATCTCTGGACAACTCTCTCTGGGCCTGGTAGAGCCTGCTGGCCGCCTCTGGGGATTCCCCCGCCGTGCTAATGGGGGGCGAGTGGGCACCCATTCCAACCAGGCGCCAGGGCATGGGTCACGCGATCTGGGAGCCGGCTTTGCGTGCCCACGCGGTCCAGGGAGCATAAAGGGGTGATTATGACCCAGGCCGGGCAGCAAACAGGCTCTGTCACCCGCACGAGGCGGGGGCTCCTCGGGCCGGAGGAGGCTCCGGCTGGAGAGTCTACCCTGTCCTGTCCTGGGACGGGACTCTGGGGGCCTAATTCTAACCCTCAGGGGCCATCCCATGACCCCAGGGCAGGAGAAGCCAAGGCTGGTGATGCCAGCAGTGGGACTCAGGGAAAAGACCCTAAGCCTGCACAACATCTCCACCTTCACATCCACCGCCCACCCACATCTCTCCCATGCCACCGCCTGGAATGTCATTTCCAGGACTGGACCCTGGCCTCCAGCCTCCCTGGACCTGGGTCACTCCCACGTCCACTCAAGCAGGGACAGGCAGCGAGGGCCCCCTTGGGCGGCAAGCCCAGGCTCTGTGGCCACTGGTGGGCTCAAGTCAGCTCTGGCCAAGCCACTGTCCCTCCCAGGTCACCATTATCTCCCTATCAGGAAATGGGCTCAGGGAGGGGCTGGGTGGGACTGGCCCTTCCTGGAACTGAAGACAGAAGACCTGGCTTTAATTGACTATTGATTGTATTGGGAAGATGTGACAGCTCAGGGCACTGTCCCCAGGGGTCCTGGTGGCCAGGAGTGGAAGGGTGGGGCAGACAGGGAACCAGGCCCAGCCCTGGAGAGGGAAATCATTAAAGTCCACTGGGTGCCCCTGGGGTGCTGAGCCCCATTAGATGTTCTCTGTGTTTCCTGCTGTTTAACGGATTAGGAAACCGAGGCTCACCAAGAGTCCTGCATGGAGAAGGGGGCTGGGCTGGGTTAGGATTTGAGGCCAGAGCCCGGTTCTCAATCGAGCTCAGGGTCCACGTCCCCTACGCACCCAGGCTGCCAAAATCGCCCCAACAGTGTGTCCCCCATGCTGGTTTCATGGAACAACTTGAGACGCCAAGATCTGGGGGCATCCCTGCTGCTCACACACCCACAGTGGCTCCCAGCTCCCGTGCTCGGTGTGCTGGGCCCTTCTTGATGTGACTGCATCTATCTCTTCCCTACCCCCTCTTCCCAAAAGGTCCCGCAGTTCTCAGAATACACTGCCTCAGGCCTCTGAGCCTCTTCCCATGCAGGTCCCTCACCTGGCACATCCTTCCCCAGCTGGCCCACGGTCACAGTCAGCTCATCCTGTAAGCTGCAACCACGAGATGCCTCCACTCCAAGCTAAGCCCCGTTCTCCTCTGCTCTAAAACCCCCATGGCTCCCATCAACACGCATTAAAACTCAGACTGCTACCTCAGCCTCCAGAGCTGCCAGCCCGGCCTCTACTGACCCCGTCACGCCACAACCCCCCATGCCAGGCTTCCCATGCCACCTTGATCCCCCCACTTGTGGCCCCTGGCTCCCATAGGGGTATTGACACGCACTGTTCCTTCCACCCAGCACACCCTTCCATATCCCCATCAAATCTCAGCCCTCACACTCATCCTCAAGTCTCAGCTGAGCTGTCGCCTCCTTCAGGAAGCCCTCCTGGATGCCCCAGGTTGGATCAAGACCCATTCTGCGCTACCCCATCACAGCTGTGCTCCCACTGTGGGTCTGTCAACCCTCTGGATGGAAGCCCTCTTCCCACCCCAGGAGCGTGGCAAAGCCGCTGCGTGCACTGGATGCCTGCTGCATACCCAGCTCCACCTGGCACTTTATCCACATCATCCCTGGGGTCACCTGGGTTTCAGAGGTGGAAACTGAGACCATAGACAGAGACCACCCCAGGCAATGGAGGCCAAGACGGGGACAGCCTCACATCCACCCTAGGGGGTCTGGCTGAGATTTAAAGGGTGAGGGTGAGGCTCTGGAAGAAGCAGACAGGGCTTGGGGTTGACGCCAGCCTGGGGTCTGCCGGAAGCCCCTTGAGGAGGGTCACCAAACTCCATCAGCTCAGGACTCCGGGCCTGGAACGGCTTAGAGCCCAGGGACGGGAATGGGTAACGGAAAGGTACGAGCTGCCCTGACCATCCCAGAAGACACCACCACAGGCCCCTCCCTGAGGCCAAGCCCCCCAGTTTCTTAAAGCCCCCCAACAAAGCACAGAGGCAACGTGGGGTCCCCAGGCCCAAGGGGAGCTGAAACAAATGGATGGAGGTAAACTTTTGCGATTTTCGGGGTTGGCTAAGAGCAGGAATTCCTGCCATGCACCCCCCACCGCTACCTGCCCCCTCTGCGGTCCTGTTGCCTCCTCTGCCTTCTGCGAAGTCCCCAATCAGAGCTCCCCCGGGCTGGCAGCGAAGGCTGCCCTGCGCCTGGCTCCGCCCCCGGGAGGTGGGGGAGGAGAAGGGGTGGGGGGAGGAGGTCGGGCTGGGGGCCAGGCGGGGGAGGGGACCCTGCGGAGCATAACGGTCTGGAGTTTTCCAAAGTGCAAGCGACGGGCCTGAATGGGGGGGCGCCAGGCAGCAGCAGGCCCAGATTGTCCCTGGAGGGCGGCCAGCCCGGTCAGGCCCGTGCTAGGCTGGGGGGACCCCCGCGTCCCCCGTCTCGGAGCACGGAGGGGGAGCGAGGAGAGGGACAAAGCCTGGCGCGGCCCGGGCCTTGGGATGGAAGGGGGTCCCGGGCGCACTCACCCCGCGGCTCGGAGATCGGGCCCGGGCCCCGCGAGGCCTCCACAGGGCCCGCCGCAACCGGTCCCCGCGTCCCTCGGTCCGCCCGGAGCGGAGCGCGGCGCGCAGCGAAGACTCGGGAGAGGCCTCGGCCTGGGGAGCTCGGCCTGGGGGCGGGGCAAGGGGCGGGGCTGCAGGGGGCGGGGCTGCAGGGGGCGGGGTTGCAGGGGACTGCCGGGGAGAGGGATTGGGGGGGCAGGGATGGGCCCCGGCCGGAAGTGGGGCGGGGGGACCAGAGGGGAGCCCCATCTGAAGGCGCAGAGAGCCTCCGCGGGGGTCCGTGCAGCATTGAGAGAAGGGGTGCCCCAGGGAGGGCATGACCCAAGACCCCTCCCTCCCGAAGCCTGGTCCCACTGGGAGCCTCTACCCTGCTCCCCGCTTCCACAGCTCTGATCGTGGCCATGGCAACGGATGAGGAGGCTGGATGCCGGACGGGGCGGCGGAGGGCTCCCCAAACACACCCAAATACAGGAGGTCGGAGAAGGGGCAGAGTTCCCCTCCCCGTCTGGGTGGGACCTGAGGCCCAGCAGTTGGGGGGGAGGCGTCCCCTCTTTCCCCTCCTAGACCAGAGGGTGGGGGAGGGGCTCGGGCGCAGAGGCTTCCCTCCCGCTGGGGGTCCAGGGGAATGAATGGGGGAACACCGTGGCAGAGGCCCCCACCCTCGCCACAAGCCTGAGGAGGGGGCGGAGAGCGCGGGGCCAGATTGGAAACAGATGGGGCCGCCGTGCCAGGCCCGCGACACTGGAGCAGAGGGAGAGGAGGAGGGAGAGGGAGGGGCAGACCTGTCCGGGCGCCCAATCCGAGCCCGCGCTGCGCCCAGGGTGCGGGTTTGAAAACTCCACTGGAGGGGCCCAGAATGCAGAAGGCCAGCGGGACCTAAGGGTCTCGAGCACGGGGCAGGGGCCGGGATGGAGACCCAAGGGCTCCCGCCTCTGCTCCCATCCCTGGTGAAAACGCCTCTCTTCCCAGCATCCGCGCTGAGGACGAAGCCCAAACGCCAACGCCAACGGGATGTCCTGAGCTCTCAGCTATCATCAGCTGTGCTTCCTCAGGCCACTGGCCACGGCTCTAGGAGGCAGGCCCATCATCACCCTCATTCTGCAAAGAACGGAGCCAAGAAGGAGAGAAACGGCTGCCCACAGCCAGGAAGAGCAGGGATCGGAACCAGGGTTTGGGTCCAGAGGCGGAGCTCTCACCACAGTGCTGCTGGAGGCCTGGGGCCCCGGAACTGAGGGTACATCACGAATAATTTCAAGTCCCTTGGGTTAATCTAGGGACAGGGCCATCCTGGAGACAGACGGCCCCACTCTCTAGAAGTCATTACTCAGTGGGGCAAAGGATGTGGGCTTTGATGGGAGACACATGGGCGGCTGTGAGAGCCCAGCAGAGACCACTCTGTTCCCGTCCATGCCCTCCCACTGCTACCCCAGTGGGTGGCTCCCACCTCCCTCAAACATCGAATAAATGCCTCCCTCACTGGGGGATCCCACACTGCCCCTTTCCCGTACCACGCATCATCCCCCCTCTGCAAAATGGAGCATGGAATCCCCCCACCCCACCTCCAGCACTAGGTGGCCTAGTCCACAAAGCACCATGCACACAGTAGGTGGTCTGTGAGTGTCTGCACACAGGCTCCCTGCCTGCCCCTTTGACACAAAGCACACAGTAGGAAATAAACACAGGATGCCTTGACGCCTCCCATCCCACGCAATGCCACCCTCAGCGAGGTACACAGTAGGTGCTTCATGGAGGCGGCGGCCTGGTGCCCCAGTACCACTAGAGGCACACAGGAGGTGCCCTGTGTCAATGAAGGCATAGGAGCAACCAGCATGACCTCCCCAACTCGGCTGGGCACACAGTGGGCCCTCAGGAGCAGAGTAGGCACCTTGTTTGCATCTGCGGCAAGGTAGGGAGCTCATACAGACTCGAGCTTGAATCCAGGGATGCCCCGTGTGTCAAGAAAGGACCCGTACCTCTCAGGCTGACGGTTTCCCCATCTGCCACATAAGTCAAGCACCGAACAGGCGTTCAATGAATCCACACTGTCAGGAGGCTTGGGGCTGTATGACCTGCGGCAGACGGGCCTGGCTCCTGCCAGCCCCTTCCCAGCCAGTCCTGCCCTCTCTGGGCCTTTTGCCCATGTCTCTGTGGAGACAGACTCTTGCTCCTATTCCACAGTGGTGACCGCAGTTGGCAGGGGACATAGCTGCCCCCGAGGGGCTGGGGAAGTTGGGCCAGGTGCCCTCCCCCTTGGCTGGGTGGCCCCATCAGCACAGAGCCCTAAGTGCGCCTAGTCCCGGGTCTGCCTCTCCCAGCAGACTGTGACCTCGGTGGACAGAGCAGGGTTTGTCTCGGTCACCCAGTGTCCCCAGCACCTAGCACAGGTCCATGGTACAAAGGAGGTTCTCAGCAAACATTTGCACAATCAGGCCCAGCCTCACCCAGCAGAGCCCCTCCAACCTTATTCTCCTCCAAAAGCCACACCGTGTGCCCTTGTCATAAAGCAGGCATCTTCGCCCACCCTTTTTTCAAGACAGGGTCTCACTCTGTTGCTCAGGCTGGAGGGCGGTGGCACCATCATGGCTCACTGTAGCCTCAACCTCCTGGGCTCAAGTGATCCTCCCACCTCAGCCTCCTGAGTAGCTTGGACTACAGGCACGTGCCACCATGTCTGGCTAATTTTTGGATTTTTTTTTGTAGACATGGGACCCCCCCCCAAGTTGCCCAGACTGGTCTCGAACTCCTAGACTCAAGTGTTCCTCCTGCCTCAGCCCACCAAAGTGCTGGGATTACAGACATGAGCCTGTATAAGGTTAAGCCCAGCCTACCCTTTTCTAAACAAACATTTCCAAGCACCTATGCCAGGCACAATTCTAGGCACACAGTGACCAAGACTGACAAAGATGCCTGCCCTCAGTGTGCAGACGCTCTGTTGAGGGTGACACATGAGAAGCAACGGAAATAAAATCCACTGCGGGCCAGATGGTGGTAAGGGCTCTGAAGATGATTGGGTTGGGGGTTGTAGGATGAGGCGGGAGGATCGCCTGAAGCCAGGAGTTTGAGACCAGCCTGGGCAATACAGCCCATCATCTCTACCAAAACTTAAAAAAATTAGCTGGGGCCAGGCAAGGTGGCTCAAGCCTGTAATCCCAGCACTTTGGGAGGCTGAGATGGGCGGATCACGAGGTCAGGAGATCGAGACCATCCTGGCTAACACGGTGAAACCCCGTCTCTACTACAAAATACAAAAAAAACTAGCCAGATGAGGTGGCAGGCGCCTGTAGTCCCAGCTACTCGGGAGGCTGAGGCAGGAGAATGGCGTGAACCCAGGAGACGGAGCTTGCAGTGAGCGGAGATCCGGCCACTGTACTCCAGCCTGGGCAACAGAGTGAGACTCCGTCTCAAAAAAAAAAAAAAAAAAAAAAAAAAAAAAAGCTGGGCCTGGTGGTGCATGCCCGTAGTCCCAGCTACTTGGGAGGCTGAGGCGGGAGCATCGCTTGAGGCCAGGAAGTTGAGGCTGCAGTGAGCCATGATGGTGCCACTGCACTCCAGCCTGGGTGACAGAGCAAGACTCTGTCTCTAAAAACATGTAAAATAAAATAAATACAGGATAGGAGAGGGGGAGGTGACACACGAATAAAGACCAGAAGGAGGTGGGAGAAAATGAAAGAGGATTCCAGACAGAGAGCTCAGCCCATGCAAAGGCCCTGGGGCAGCACCATACCTGGTGTGTTGGAAGAATGGCAAAGAGGCCCGTGTGGCTGGAGCAGAGTGAGGAGGGGGAGACAAACAGGAAGGGAGGGGAGGGAGGGAATGGGACAGGATTCGCAGGGCCTCAGAGGCCTCCGGGAGGAATTGGGCTTTGACCCTGAGGAAGGTGGGAGCCATGGAAGGCTGTGGGTAGAGGAAGGATGGGCCCTGACTTAGGTACTCACAGACATCCTCAGTTGCTGTGGGGAGGGCAGACTGTGGGGGATGACTAGGCTGGGGTCAAGGTAGGCAATGATGGGGCTGGAGTGGGTAGAGGATGGGAGAGAAGGGCACATTCTAGGCAGACCCAATGGAATTTTCTAAATGACTCGTTCGGGGATGTACAGAAAAGAGGGGACTCAAGGATGACTTCCAGGTTTTTGGCCTGAGCACCCTAAAGGTTAAGGGTGGCCACCTCCAGGAAGCCCTCTCTGATTACCCCGCCTACCCTGTGCCCTTGAGGGCTGACCCCTGCAGCCCCTCCAAAAACATTCCATTGATATGTCCTCTGTATACACCCAGGAGGCGGCTGCCCTTGGGGAGGAACACGGGGCTGGATCACGTCAGCTCCCACAGCTGGGACGTTGGGGGGTAATTTTTTTCAAAATAACTTTTCTTCTAATTATAAAATAGGCGCGTGCAGCAGAAAATTAGGTAAAATCAGCATAAAGAAGAAAATAAAAGTTACCCAAAATCCATCCCTCGCCTAGAGAGAAACTGTTTCATGAGGCCGTTCTCATTCATTCTTTCCCTGTACATGTATTGAGCACCTACTGTGTGCTGTGCTGAGGACACAGTGGTGAGCACGATGGAACCAGTGCTCCTGCCCTTGTGGGGGGGACACAGATAAGTTGGGGGGATGGACACCCACAGAGAAAAACAAACACTGTCAATAATGCAAGGCCTGGCAGTGCTAAGAGATGCCAATAACAAATAAACCACACTGCAAGGCTCCAAAAACTGGGGGATCCCTGAGGGAACCTCTTAGAATTGGTGACAATTGCATTTAGACCTGGAGGAAGAGAGCAAATCAGACATACAAACACCTATGGGAACAGAGTTCCAGACAGGAGGAACAGCAAATACAGTGGCCCTGAGGCTAACCATTTCCTTCCAGTCTTTTTTTTTTTTTTTTTTTTTTTGAGACAGAGTCCTATTCTGTCGCCCAGGCTGGAGTGCAGTGGCACGATCTCAGCTCACTGCAACCTCCACCTCCCAGGTTCACGCAATTCTCCTGCCTCGGCCTCCTGAGTAGCTGGGATTACAGGTGCACACCACCATGCCCAGCTAATTTTTTGTGCATTTTTAGTAGAGACAGGGTTTCACTATGTTGGCCAGACTGGTCTCGAACTCCTGACCTCATGATCTGCCAGCCTTGGCCTCCCAAAGTGTTGGGATTACAGCCGTGAGCCACCATGCCCGGCCTCCTTCTAGTCTTTCTTCTATGCATACAAATGGATGCTTTTCTTTCGTTCAATGGGGATCACCATCAGGAGACCACGTTCCAATGTCCAGCGCACAGAATTTAATCAGTTCCCACTTATCCCATTATGTCCCTTATAAACAACACTGTGAGGGACATCCTTAGACACAGCTGTGTCCCTTCATCTCCTGAAGAAACTTCCAAAGCAGGGGTAACTTTTGTTCTCAAGCCTTTTAAACCTTTCCTGATGGGGGCCCCTTAGATAAAACCATACCCTTGGCACACCGGGGCAGGACCCCCTCCCCCAGCCTGTCTGTCCCACCTCCTTCATATTTGGCACCAAAAGCCCTGGACATTTCATTTAGGTACAAACTCTGTACTCTTGGCTGCGAGAGCCAGAGAGAAACTGGTCGGGCAGCTTCCTTTCGGTTTCCCTGCCCTGGTCTTGCCCATGCCCAAGGCTCCCGCCTCCTACCTAGCACAGCATTTGTGACCCGGGGCACGGGCGGGTGCCAACCAGCCAGAAGCCTGCCTCACCCACGTTCACATCACAGCCCTGGCGCTGGGTCTACCCGCCAGCCACACCGCAGCGGGCATGATGCCCACCACAGGCACACCCCAGTTCCATGTCTGCCTTTTTTACCTGTCCGCCCCCGCAGGCCAGGCTACCTTCCCCTTCCTGGAAAATTTGAGACACCTTCAGGCGTGGCTGGATCCAGCAAAGCCATTCCTCCCATGTCTTCCCCAACTCTGCTGACGGCAGCTCCATCCTTCCAGGGGCTCAGGCTAGAACCTGAAAGCTGGCCCTCAATGCTCTTCCTCCCTCACCCCATATGCTATTTGTCTGGAAATACTCTCACGTTTCCCTCCTAAATTTCTACTCACTTTGTCCATCTTTCTCCATATTCCCTTCCCAACCCATCCAGCTGGATTATTGCCTGCTTGGACCAGCACAGTCACCTCTGCCCTGGTCGCCAGCCTCCCACCCTCGCCCTCCACAGTCTGTCCTCCCCACAGCACCCACTACAAGGTGCCGGTGAGCACCTGAGTCAGGTCCCGTCCCTTCTCTGCCCACAGCCCTCCATGGCTCCCACCTCCCTCAGGGGCAAAGCCCAAGTCTTCCTGGTGGCCCACAAGGGCCTGTACAACCTGCCCATCCCCTCCCTGCCTTCTATTCCTCCCTCTCTCCCCCTCACTCACTCTGCTCCAGCTACATGTGCCTCCTCGCTGTTCCTCCAGCACCCCAAGTGCGGTCCTGCCCCAGGGCCTTTGCATGGGCTATGCCTCTGCCTGGAACACTGTTCCTCTACATTTTCATGTCACTTTCCTTCTCACCCTTCCATTCTCCCTCAAGGATCACCTCCTCAGAAGCGCCCTGGCTGACCACCTCACTCAAGCAGCACCCATCACCCTTTATCTTACCGTCACCTGAAATTCTCTCTCTTTACTCACTGGGTCTGAGTTATCAAATACAAGAATCACTAGTGACTGGGTGCAGTGGCTCATGCCTGTAATCCCAGCGCTTTAGGAGGCCAAAGTGGGTGAATTGCTTGATGCCAGGAGTTTGAGACCAGCCTGGGCAACATGGCAAAACCCCATCTCTACTAAAAACACAAAAATTACCTGGGTGTGGTGGTGCACACCGGTAGTCTTAGCTACGTGGAAGGCTGAGGCACAAGAATTGCTAGAACCCAGGAGGTGGACATTGCAGTGAGCTGAGACCATGCCATAGCACTACAGCCTGGGCAACAGAGTGAGACTCTGTTAAGAAAAAAACAGAAAAGAAAAATGAAGTAAACTTTAAAATTCTGCTTCTCAAGTCACACCAGCCACATTTCCAGTGTGGTTCATGGCCAGAGTACTGAAACCCACATAGCAGACTTCTATCACTGCAGAAAGTTCTGCGGCCAGTTCTGCCAGGGAGAATGGGGTCAGGCCAGTCTTGGTCATCACCAGGGTCGAGTACACAGTATGTGCTCAATAAATGCTTTCTTTTTTTTTTTTTTTTTGAGACGGAGTCTTGCTCTGTAGCCCGGGCTGGAGTGCAGTGGCCGGATCTCAGCTCACTGCAAGCTCCGCCTCTCGGGTTCACACCATTCTCCTGCCTCAGCCTCCCGAGTAGCTGGGACTACAGGTGCCCGCCACCTCGCCTGGCTAATTTTTTGTATTTTTAGTAGAGACGGGGTTTCACCGTGTTAGCCAGGATGGTCTCGATCTCCTGACCTCGTGATCCGCCCGCCTCGGCCTCCAATAAATGCTTTCTAAATGAAGAAGTGAGCTGGGTGTGGTGGCTTACGCCTATAATCCCAACACTTTGGGAGGCCGAAGTGGACAGATGACTTGAGCCCAGGTGTTTGAGATCAGCCTGGGCAACATAGGGAGGAGACTCCATCTCAACAAAAAATACCAAAACTAGCTGGGCATAGTGGTGCATGCCTGCAATCCCAGCTACTTGAGAGGCTGAGGTAGAAGGATTGCTTGAGCCCAGGAGGCAGAGGTTGCAGTGAGCTGAGATTGTACCATTGCACTCCAGCCTGGATGACCGAGTGAGACTCCATCTCAAAAAAAAAAAGGTGGCAAAATATATATAACAAAAAAATTACCATAAAAATATACAGAGATGAAAGAGTGAAGACATCAATGGCTCAGAGGCCTTGCAGAGGCTGGAGGTGCTGACCAATGGCACGGAGATCAGCAGGTACCGTCTGCAGCCACAGTCCCCCGTCCACTCTCACTCCCCGGGCAGCCACGTTAGGATATCCAAACTCCACATTTCCAACATGGGGACACGGAAAACCAGAAAGCAAAAGCCACACTGCTGGGCTTTGAACCTGGATCTCCCTGGCTGGCCAGCAAAGCATCCTCTGGGAGCTCCTGCTCTAGCCCCAAGGGTAGAAACTTGGAAAAGGCTTCCAGGCCATAGCTGGAGTCAGTTTCGCAGTGCCAACGTGCTGACTCAGCCGAAAGTGGGGGATGGGGGAGGGACAGAATGGCTGGTCTCCCCGCCAGGTCCCATTGCCAGCCTGGGCCCCTGCCAGGCCCACCGTCTCCCACCTTGAGCCAGCGTTGAGTGCATTAAAGTTGTTGCTTTTTTTTTTTGTCTTTTTTTTAGACAGAGTCCGCTCTGTCACCCAGGCTAGAGTACAGTGGCGTGATCTCAGCTCACTGCAACCTCTGGCTCCCGGGTTCAATTGATTCTCCTGCCTCAGCCTCCCGATTAGCTGGGATTATAGGTGCCCACCACCATGCTCAACTATTTTTTGTATTTTTAGTAGAGACAGGGATTCACCATATTAGTCAGGCTGGTCTTGAACTCCTGACCTCAGGTGATCTGCCTGTTTGAGCCTCCCAAAGTGCCGGGATTACATTTGTGAGCCACCGCGCCTGGCCGCAAGTGCATTTAATGGATCTGGCCACATCCTCTCTGCAAGATGCCTGCGGGTCTCTTGTTCAAGCGCATCCTCCTGCTCTGCACCCACCAGTCCCCAGGGAGGGTGATCATGGTCTCCCCCCAATCCTCCCCTCCTTGCTCATGACTCTGCCATGTCCCAATACCCCCCACTGATTGATTGATGGATGGATGAATGGAGTCTCACTCTGTTGCTCAGGCTGGAGTGTAGTGGGGCAATCTCGGCTCACTGCAACCTCTGCTTCCTAGGTTCAAGCGGTTCTCCCACTTCAGCCTCCTGAGTAGCTGGGATTACAGGTACACACCACCACACCGACTAATTATTGTATTTTTAGTAGAGATGGGGTTTCACCATGTTGGACAGGCTGGTCTTGAACTCCTGACCTCAAGTGATCTGCCTTGACTTGGTCCCCCGAAATGCTAGGATTAGAGGTGTGAGCCACCACACTCGGCCCCCCATTTAATCATTCATGTAGGTTGGGCATGGCCAGCCTTGGGAGGCCAAGGTGGGAGGATTGCTTGAGCCAGAACTTTAAGATCAATCTAGGCAACAAAGTGAGACCCCCGTCTCTAAAAAAAAATTAAAAATTAGCTGGGCATGGCGGTATGTGTCTGTACTGCCAACTACTTGGGAGGCTGAGGCAGGAGGATTGCTTGTGACCAGGAGTTTGAGGCTGCAGGTGAACTAAGATCCTGCCACTAAATACCAGCTTGGGCAACAGAGCGAGTCCCTGTTTAGAAACAACTTTCATGCCATTGCCTCCCGCCTTTTCCTTAAACCAATTTACTTTAGAAACTAATTTGACAGTATTGTGTATCTCTAAGGAAGACCCAGAAGATTCTGCCCTGCCTTGCAAGTCACCAGAAACATTGTTACAATGAAAATAGTACCCAGTTATCCCATAGCCATTGGATACTGTTGCGAACACCAGCAGCCGGATGGGATTTTGTTACAAAGAAATTGGCAGGTGTTAGTGTTTGAGCTCACCCTGAATCTCCCTGGGCTTTCCTCCCTGATGTTAGGAACTGAAAGGGAGTCATTGCTGGTGCGTGCAGCTCTAGGCTGCCGGATGCCTCCTCCAGAGGCCACCCCCAAACAGCCCCATCCTAGGGGTGCGTTCCTGACTTCAAAAACCACGGCTCACCGCAGGCAGGAAGCCCAGGTTCTCTTCCAGAGGGAGCTGTGTGGACCTGAATAAGTCCTTGCCACTCTCTAAGACTCAGTTTCCCCATCTAAGCACCAGGGAAAATGGGCTCTTGGGTACCTGGGGCTGATTTTTGTGGGTTCAAAGTCTGTAAAGATCAAGGAAACCGAGGCGCAAACCAGGGAGGTCCCCAAGGCAGGGCTCGGTGTAGCTCCTAATTCCTCTGGGTCCCCTGCACAAGGATGGGATTTGGTTTTGGTGACAGTTGAAACTCCAGCACCTACTGTGTGCTAGGGCTGTCTTGAATGCTGGGGACACAGTAGAGATCAAGGCAGATAACCTCTCAGGGTTTCTGTTCTGGGGAGACAGCGACAGATGGGGACAGCCATGGAAAGACAGGGGCAGAGGACACAGCACGTGCAAAGGCCCCGAGGTGGGGATGAACACACGAAGTTCTGGATAAAGAGGGGGGTGGTGTGGAGAGAGGGCCGAGTGAGTGAGCAGGGGTGGGATTTGAGGAGTAACAGGAGTGTAGGTTGCAGTGGCTCACGCCTGTAATCCCAGCACTTTGGAAGACCAAGGCAGGTGGATCACTTGAGGTCAGTAGTTTGAGACCAGCCTGGCCAACATGGTGAAACCCCGTCTCTACTAAAAATACAAAAAATTAGTTGGGTGTGGTGGTGTGTGCCTGCAATCCCAGCTACTCAGGAGGCTGAGACAGGAGAATCGCTTGAACCGGGAAGAAAGAGGTTGCTGTGAGCCAAAATCACACCACTGCACTCCAGTCTGGGTGACAGAGCAAGACTCTGTCTCAAAAAATAATAACAACAATAAAATAAACAGAAGTGCGGAGGCCATGGCCCTGCATGCCATGTCAGCATTTGAGGAATGAAAAACTGTTGGCCGGGCGCAGTGGCTCAAGCCTGTAATCTCAGCACTTTGGGAGGCCAAGACGGGCGGATCACGAGGTCAGGAGATCGAGACCATCCTGGCTAACATAGTGAAACCCCGTCTCTACTAAAAAATACAAAAAAAAAAAAAAAAAAAAACCAGCCAGGCGTGGTGGCAGACGCCTGTAGTCCCAGCTACTGGGGAGTCTGAGGCAGGAGAATGGCGTAAACCTGGGAGGCGGAGCTTGCAGTGAGCTGAGATCCGGCCACTGCACTCCAGCCTGGGCGACAGAGGGAGACCCTGTCTCAAAAAAAACAAACAAACAAAAAAAAAAAAAAGAAAAAAAAAAGAAAAACTGTCACACCTGGTAATGATTCGTCTCTCAGCACCCCTCCAGCATTTATAAGGCACCTACTGTATACCAGGCTCTGGGCTGGGTACTAAGGACACAAGACGACTGTGGGAGGCAGACAGGGGGCCCTGGAAGTTAAAGGTCAGGTCTTGGCCAGGCGCGGTGGCTCACGCCTGTAATCCCAACACATTGGGAGGCCAAGGCAGGCAGATCACAAGGTCAGGAGTTTGAGACCAGCCTGGCCAACATGGTAAAACCCCCATCTCTACTAAAAATACAAAACAACAACAACAACAACACAGTGGGCTCATGCCTGTAATCCCAGCACTTTGGGAGGCCGAGGCGGGTGGATCACGAGGTTAGGAGATCGAGACCATCCTGGCTAACATGGTGAAACCCCGTCTCTACTAAAAATACAAAAAATTAGCTGGGCGTGGTGGCGGGCGCCTGTAGTCCCAGCTACTCGGAAGCCTGAGGCAGGAGAACGGCGTGAGTCCGGGAGGTGGAGCTTGCAGTGAGCTGAGGTGTCACCACTGCACTCCAGCCTGGGCGACACAGCAAGACTCCGTCTCAAAACAAAAACAAAAACAAAAATAGCTGGGCGTGGTGGTGTGTGCCTGTAGTCCCAGCTGTTTGGCAGGCTGAGGCAGGAGAATCGCTTGAACCCAGGAGGCGGAGATTGCAGTGAGCCGAGACTGCACCAAGATTGCAGTGAGCCAAGACTGTGCCAAGATTGCAGTGAGCCGGGACTGCGCCAAGATTGCAGTGAGCCGAGACTGCGCCACTGCCTTCCAGCCTGTGCAACAGAGCAAGACTCCGTCTCAGAAACAAACAACAACAAAAACGGTCAGGGCCATGGGCTGGGCGTGGTGGCTCACTCCTGTAATCCCAGCACTTTGAGTGGGAGGTCGAGGCAGGCGGATCACTTGAGGTCAGGAGTTCAAGACCAGCCTGGCCAACATGGCGAAACTCCATCTCTACTAAAAATACAAAAAAAATTAGCCAGACACGGTGGCAGGTGCCTGTAATCCCAGCTACTTGGGAAGCTGAGGCAGGAGGATTGCTTGAATCTGGGAGGTAGAGGTTGCAATGAGCCGAGATCACATCATTGTACTCTAGCCTGGGTGAAAAGAAAGAAACTCTGCCTCAAAAAAGCAAAATAAAAATACAAAAATTAGCCAGGTGTGGTGGTGCATGCCTGTAGTCCCAGCTACTCAGGAGGCTAAGGCAAGAGAATCACTTGAACCCGGGAGGTGGAGGTTGCAGTGAGCCGAGATCACACCACTGCACTCCAGTCTGGGTGACAGGCAGACTCTGTCTCTAAAAACAAAAAACAAACAAAAAGAGATCAGGGCTGTAAGGGGATGTCACAAGGCTTTCAGGAAGAGGTGAGGTCTAAGATGAGAAGGATGGCAGAAATCGCGCTGGGCTGGGGCAGGGATGTTGGGGAGCAGGAAGGGTGTCCCAGGTATACGGAACAGCATAAGCCAAGGTCTGGAGGCAAGAGAGGTGCAGAAGAGGAAACCTCATTAGCCCTGAACAAAACAGAAAAGGAGAGGGTGGGGACCCTGGGCCAGGTCCCATCCCACATGAGAGACAACTGAGGGACATGGGGGGCTGCTGGGGGGGGTGTGGCAGAACTTCCCACAGCCCCCCAGAGCTCAGGTGAGGGCATGACCTCTCTAGGTGGCTCCCCAAGCTCTCAGGTACCAGGTAGGATAAGGTGGTCTCCCTGAACAGGTGTTAGGATCTAGACCCAACCCCATCTCCCCAAGACATAAAAACCCCTATCAAGCACTTAGCAGGGGCAAAGCACTCAGAACTGAGCTGGGCATACAGAAGGTGCTCAGTGAGCACACCAGCTATTATTCCGGGCTTTTCCCACCATCTAGGCACACTAAATCTCAAAACTGCTATTATTTGCCAAGCATGGTGGCTCATGCCTGTGATTCCAGCATTTTGGGAGGCTGAGCAAAGAGAACCACTTGAGGCCGGGAGTTGAAGACCAACCTGGGCAACACAGCGAGACCCTATCTCTACAAAAAAAAAACACAAAAATTAGCCAGGCAGGGTGGGGCATGCCTGTGGTTGTAGCTACTCTAGAGGCTGAAGCAGGAGGATGACCTGAGCCGTGGAAGTCAAAGCTGCAGTGAGCTATGACAGCACCACTGCCCTCCAGCCTGGGTGACAGAGAGTGAGACCCTGTCTCAAAAAAAAAAAAAAAAATCCTTGTGCCTAGAAGCTGGACACGGTGGCTCATGCCTCTAATCCTGGCACTTTGGGAGGCTGAAGTGGTAGGACAGCTTGAGCCCAGGAGTTTGAAGCTACAATGGGCAATGATCTTGCCACTGCACTCCAGCCTGGGTGACAGAGTGAGATCCCATCTCTAATCAATCAATCAATCAATCAATCAATCTTTTTAAAGGCAAATTCCTCATGCCTGGAACAGAGAGAACCAGCAACACAGGAGGCACAGATACTTGAGGAAAGGAGGAAGGGACAGTCCCTCTGATGCTCTCCTAGAAGCAACTTCTGCCATTTGCATCTATCTTTAAGTCTTTTCCTCAGGTAGTTATTGACCAAAGGTAACTCTAGCATACGAGGTCGTTTTTTTTTTTTTTTTTTTCTTTTTTTGAGATGGAGTCTCACTCTGTCACTCAGGCTGGAGTGCAGCGGCGTGTTCTCGGCTCACTACAGCCTCCACCTCCCAGGTTCCACCAGTTCTCCTGCCTCAGCCTCCCGAGTAGCTTGAATTACAGGTGTGCACCACCACGCCCGGCTGATTTTTGTATTTTTAGTAGAGACGGGGTTTCACCATGTTGGTCAGGCTGGTTTCGCACTCCTGACCTCAAATGATCCGCCCACCTCGGCCTCCCGAAGTGCTGGGATTACAGGCATGAGCTACCACGCCTGGCCCAGGGTGATTTTTTTTTTTTTTTTTGTATGTGAAAATGATATCATTCTGTTTGTTTCATGGCGGTTCCTCACACGACTTGTAACTACTGAGCACAAAGCCCAGGCCTCTTCTTGCCTGTGGTATGATCTTCCATGACAAGGCTGTGCCATATATCACCCAATTCCCTGTGGACACTTTGGTGGCCTCCATTTTTTCCCAACCTCACCCAATGCCACGGTGAATCTCCAGACCGGTATCTCCCAGGTCCCCTTGGGGAAGGATTTTTGTCTCGCACTGGTGTCCAGAAAAGGGCAGCTGGGGTGGAAGGTCGGGTTACAGCTTGTTCTAAACAAGCAGGTTCCCCTCCTACACAGTCGGAAATGAGTAGGTCCTAACAGTCCCCAAGGAGACCATTGGCTATTATCTTCCGAAGTTAAGTTTATATATTCTCTTTAGGCCTGATAACACCACCTCTAGAAATCTACCTGGCAGATACTTTCCTGTGAAACGACATGTGGAGAAAGTCCTCACAGCAAAAGATTTGAAGCAACTGAAACATCTATCAATAGGAGACTGGCTAAGTAAATAACAATACAAGGGCCGGGCGCGGTGGCTCAAGCCTGTAATCCCAGCACTTCGGGAGGCTGAGGCGGGAAGATCATCTGAGGTCAAGAGTTCGAGACCAGCCTGGTCAACATGGCGAAACTCTGTCTCTACTAAAAATACAAAAAAAATTAGCCAGGTGCGGTGGCCGGCACCTGTAATCCCAGCTACTCGGGATGCTGAGGCAGGAGAACTGCTTGAACCCAGGAGGCGGAGGCTATAGTGAGCTGAGATCATGCCATTGCACTGTAGCCTGGGCAATAAAAGCGAAATTCCATCTCAAAAATATACATAAATAAATGAATGAATAAATAAAAATAATAGTACAAGGGGTCAATAAATGATCAGAGATTAGTATCTTTTAGTGTTATGAGATCAGTATCACAGCTGTGAAAAGGAATGAGAATACCAGATGTGCAATTACAAAATTACTTTTGAGATACTACATTTTTAAACGGGGGGGGGGGGGAAACAAGGTACAGAACAGCATGTAAAAGATGCTGCCATTTGGTTAAACAAAGGAATATAAATCCAGCCGCCTACTAAATGTTCACAGAAGATTTCTAGATAAACTGCACTCTTCAAAACGGTAGCCACAAGCCGTATGTGGCTGTTTAAATTTACATGGAATAAAATGGAATAAAATTTAAAATTCAGTTCCTCGGTTGCACTGGACACATTTCAAACACTCAATAGCCACATTCGGCTCAGGGCGACTATACCATGGTGCGTAGACGGAGCCCATTTTTATCATCGCCACATTGGGGGCCAAATCCGGCCCACCGTTTGTTTTTATAAATAAAGCTTTATTGGCACATAGCCACGCCCACCAGTTTATGTATTTATCTATGGCTGCTTTCACGCTCCAATGGCAGAGTCGAGTAGTAGACAGAGATTGTCCAGTCGGCAAAGCTGGGAAGATTTACAAGGTGGCCCTTTATGGAAAAACTACTGACCCCTGTTCTGGGAAGAAACTGCTACTGGGGAAGAAGACAGGGGAGGGGGTCTGGGAGCGGCAGGTAGAGATTCTCCACCATGCATTTTTCTCTGCATTCTCAATTGTATCCCATGTGTATGCATTATCTGGCCAGAACAATACATTAAAAATAAAAGACATGGTGTCACAGAGATGCCGATTTCATCTCTTGCCAGCCGTGCCTGGAGGGCCTGGTTCCCCTCGACACTGCCACCCTGGATAACACCACACTTCAAACAGTTTTGCTACATGGATGGGCGAGAAATGATATCTTGTTTTAATTTGCATCTCCTGGGCAGGAGATGGGAACTCTTTAACTACGGATAAATGCCCGTCTAATCATCCATCGTCCCCCCAGACTCCTTAAGGGCAAGGATTCTATCTGCATAAGTCACTATAGTGTCCCCAGCCCCAGCATGGGGCCAAGCAAACAGCTGCAGCCCAGGACATCCACACGGAAGAGAGGGAATCAGGCCCAGGGCAGCAGCCACAGTGCAAGGCCTGGGCTAGTTGTGGCTGGTGGTGAGCATCGAGTGCCAAGCCAAGCTTCACCGACGCAGTCTCAGGGACAGACTCCATGGGGCAGAGGTGGCTGCCAGCCCCTCGGGGAACCTGCAGACTCAGGTTCAGCAGTGGGGGAAGGGAGCAGGGTGGGCAGGGACCTGGCAGCCTTGGGGGGTAGGGGAACCGTGGGCTCCAGGCGGGGGGAGAGATTATATATTCATCAGAATCTTAAACAAAAGCCCCGCAGCCGCCTGTCAGCCGGGCTATGGCTTTTATGGTAATCAGCAATGAATTACCCACAATGCCTGGCCAAGCGCAAGTGGTTTTTGGCCCGGATCCTAAACTAATTTTTGTATGTTCGTGTGTATATAATTTCGCTTGCTCCCTCCCGTTCCTCTCCCTTCATTAGCAGGAGCACGGGTGGGGTACGGGGTTGGGGGGAGGCAAAAGGAACCCTGGGTGTAAAAGTGGAGGATGCTCACCAAGACCCCCCTGGCCCTCCAGCCTGCCTGGCACTGGGCCCTGGGCTCAGAGTGTGCTGAGGTGGGAGGTGAGTGCCAAGTGGGAACTAAGGGGAGCCTGGAAACCACCAAAAACTGGAGCTGGCAGCTCCGGGGGTGGAGAGAGAAGAAGGGAGGGGGGGTTTGGCTGGCTGTGGTGGTGAGCAGAGTGTGCGGGCCCCTTAGTGGGGTTGAGCCTGTGCCATGTGCTGTGTGACCTTGGGCAAGTGCCTTAACCTCTCTGGGCTTCAGCCCCCTGATCTGCAAATTAGACCTTCCCCTCCTGTCCTAACCTCTAGCCCCATCCAATCCCAAGTGAGTAGCCCACAGCCCCTCCCAGGGCCCTGTCTACGCAGGCCACTCTCTAAGTGCTCGACGCATATTAACTCGTTTTGTTGTGTCGGTTTTCTCAGATGGGGAAACTGAGACTGAGGATAGGATGTACCTTGCCCAGGGCCACTGGCTTGCTTGCAGCACCTGAAACCCCCCCCCCATGGGCTAAGTCAGGAGTTGCCAACTCCATGTCTCCAGGGAGAGCCAGCCCACCGCCTCCCGGGAACCTCGGCAGGTGTCCTGCTAATGGGGGCGTTTCCGTGCCTGCCTCTCTCACCATCTTCGCCACCTCAGCTCATCTTCTCCATCTTTACCGACGTTCAGGACAGAGGCCTGGGAGTCGTTCCTGACTCATCTCAACCCTACCCTGCAGCCAACCACTTGGGAGAATCCAGCCAACCCTTCTGCAAAATCCTTCTAGAATACAACCCCTCCTCCGCCCTCGCCTGGTCCAGCCCCATCCTCCCTGGCCTGGATCTGTGCTGTCCCCTCTGCCCTGGTCCCCCAGTGTCTGCACTCATCGCCCCCAGTCTGTCTTTTCTGCAACAGCCAGGGGTCACCTGTGAGCACCTGGGTCAGGGCTGGTTCCTCCTCTGCCCATAGCCCTCCATGGCTCCTACCTCCCTCAGAGTAAACGCCCAAGCCCTCCTGGTGCCCCACAAGGTCCTGCACAACCTGCTCTGTCCTCTCCCTGCCCTCCACTCCTCCCCTTCTTCCCCCTGCTCCAGCCACACGGGCCTCTTTACTGTTCCTCCAACATGCCAGGTGCGGTCCTGCCTCAAGGCCTTTGCACGGGCTGTGTCCTCTGCCTGGAACACCCTCCCGTCAGATATCAGCAAACATCATTCTCTTTTTCCTGCAGGTCTTACTGAAATGTCACCTCTAATGGGAGGCCGGTCTTGATACTGTAGCTAAAAGAGCCCCTCCCTGCCACCAACCAATTCCTCTGGCTTTTTTCTTTTCTTTTCTTTTTTTGAGATGGAGTCTTTATCGCCCAGGCTGGAGTACAGTGGCGTGATCTTGGCTCACTACAACCTCCGCCTCCTGGGAACCTCATCAGGTTCAAGTGATTCTCCTGCCTCAGCCTACCGAGTAGCTGGGATTACAGGCGCCCACCACCGCCATACACAGCTAATTTTTGTATTTTTAGTAGAGACAGGGTTTCACCATGTTGGCCAGGCCGGTCTCAAAACTCCTCACCTCAAGTGATCCACCCACCTTGGTCTCCCAAAGTGCTGGGATTACAGGCATGAGCCACTGCGCGTGGCCAACTTTATTTTTCTTAAAGGCACGGCATACAGTAGATCCTTAACACATACTTAATCTATTTGCTTTATGGCTTTTGTTTTTGTTTTTATTTTTTGAGGCAGAGTCTCCACTCTGTCACCCAGGCTGGAGTGCAGTGATGCAATCTCAGCTCACTGCAGCCTTGAACTCCTGGGCTCAAGTGATCCTCCCACCTCAGCCTCCTGAGTAGCTGGGACTATAGGCTTGTACCACCACACCCAGCTAATTTTTGTATTTTTATTTATTATTATTATTATTTTGAGACCAAGTCTTGCTCTGTTGCCAGGCTGGAGTGCAGTAGCACGATCTCACTGCAACCTCTGCCTCCCGGGTTCAAGAGATTCCCCTGCCTCAGCCTCCTGAGTAGCTGGGACTACAGGCGCACACCACCATGCCAGGCTAATTTTTTGTATTTTAGTAGAGATGGGGTTTCACCGTGTTGGCCAGGATGGTCTTGATCTCCTGACCTCGTGATCTGCCTGCCTCAGCCTCCCAAAGTGCTGGGACTACAGGTGTGAGCCACCGCGCCCGGCCTTTTGTATTTTTAGTAGAGATGACATTTCGCCATGTTGGCCAGGCTGGTCTTGAACTCCTGACTTCAGGTGATCTGCCCGTCTTGGCCTCCCAAAATGCTGGGATTATAGGCTGAGCCACTGCGCCCGGCCCCTATTTGTTTATTGTCCTTCTGATGCATTCCACAAGAGAAGGGTTTTTCCCTCTGTCTTCTCCATCACTCTGTTCCCAACACCTGACCCTGCAAGGATCAGGGCCTGGTATACAGGAGGTGCTCAATAAGTATCCAGTGATGGAGCTCTAGGCCCCTAGCAGGGTCCTGGGCCCAGAAAGGACACAATGGTTGTTTTCTGAACACACAGAAGCTTTCCTTAGGGTCTGAAGGAAAATTTTAGACCTGAAACCATCCCCTGGCTGGAGGCCGGGGGTGGAGATATAAGTACCTTGGGACTGGCCATGGAAAGAAAAAGAACATTCCTGTCTCATCAGAGCTATTCAGGGGAGACCGGAGCTCCCTGGCTGGTGGCTGGGGTGGAGATGGCGGATGCTCTTTGCAGGGTAACTGGGCAAGAAGGAGTGAATATTGAAATGCACATCCCACGTGATATCTCCTGGTTGTGCGTGAGGCCTGTGTGTGAATGAGCCCTGCAACGCATCTCACAGAAAAGCAAAAGAGAGACAAATGGGCACATCCGTCAGGAGGGGCTGGGCACGCAGACGGCATACTACGCAGCCCTGAAAAAGATGTCCCTGGCTGTGTGCGTCCCGGTACTGTCAGTGAAAGAGCACAGCAGGGAACAGCAGGCAGAGGATGTGTGGAACAAGAAGACAAATTCAATATGCCAATATTTGCGAATGCTAAAATAATCACAGCAGGGCCAGGTATGGTGGCTCACACCTGTATCCCAGTGCTTTGGGAGGCTGAAGCAGGGGGATCACTTGAGCCCAGGAGTTTGAGATCAGCCTGGCCAACATAATGAGACCTTATCTCTACAAAAAAATACAAAAATTAGCCAGGCGTGGTGGTGCATGCCTGTAGTCCCAGCCATTTCAGAGGCCAAGGCAGGAGGACTGCTTGAGCCTAGGAGATGGAGGCTGCAGCGAGCCACAATCACACCACTGCACTTCAGTCTGGGCGACAGAGCAAGACTGTCTCTAAAATAGTTAAAAATAAAAATAAAATAGGCCGGGCGCAGTGGCTCACACCTGTAATCCCAGCACTTTGGGAGGCCGAGGCGGGCGGATCACGAAGTCAGGAGATCGAGACCATCCTGGCTAACACGGTGAAACCCCATCTGTACTAAAAATGCAAAAAATTAGCCGGGCGTGGTGGTGGGTGCCTGTAGTCCCAGCTACTTGGGAGGCTGAGGCAGGAGAATGGCATGAACCCGGGAGGCAGAGCTTGCAGTGAGCCAAGATCGCGCCACTGCACTCCAGCCTGGGCGATTGAGCGAGACTCTGTCTCAAAAAAAAAAAAAAAAAAAAATTAAAAAATAAAATAAAATAAAATAGGACAGGCGCGGTGGCTCACGCCTGTAATCCCAGCACTTCGGGAGGCCGACGCGGGCGGATCACAAGGTCAGGAGACGGAAATCATCCTGGCTAACACAGTGAAACCACGTCTCTACTAAAAATACAAAAAAATTAGCCAGGTGTAGTGGCGGGCACCCGTAGTCCCAGCTACTTGGGAGGCTGAGGCAGGAGAATGGTGTGAACCTGGGAAGCGGAGCTTGCAGTGAGCTGAGACTGTGTCACTGCACTCCAGCCTGGGCGACAGAGCGAGACTCCATCTCAAAAAAAATAAATTAATTGGCTGGGCGCGGTGACTCAAGTCTGTAATCCCAGCACTTTGGGAGGCCGAGACAGGCGGATCACAAGGTCAGGAGATCGAGACCATCCTGGCTAATCCGGTGAAACCCTGTCTCTACTAAAAAAAAAATACAAAAAACTAGCTGGGCGAGGTGGCGGGTGCCTGTAGTCCCAGCTACTCAGGAGGCTGAGGCAGGAGAATGTCGTAAACCCGGGAAGCGGAGCTTGCAGTGAGCTGAGATCCGGCCACTGCACTCCAGCCTGGGCGGCAGAGCGAGACTCCTTCTCAAAAAAAAATAAAAAATTAATTAAATAAATAAATAAAAAAATAAAAATTAAAATAACAGCAACAGCAACAATAACTGCTAATATTTATAGGTCAACATACTGCATGCCAGGCATCGTTCAAAGTCTTTTACACATAATATCTCATTGAATTCTAATTGTCTCCATTTTACAGATGAGGCGACTGAGCATCAGAGAGGTCAAGACACTAGTCACACAGCTTAGCGGCAGCAGAGGGGGGATATGAGCCCAGGCTGCTGAGCCCCAAAACCTGGCCTAGGATTTATTTCTTTAGACAGAGTCTCACTCTGTCGCCCAGGCTGGAATACAGTGACACGATCTTGGCTCACTGCAACCTCAGCCTCCTGGGTTCAAGCGATTCTCCTGCCTCAGCCTCCCGAGTAGCTGGGATTACAGGCACACGCTACCATGTCTGGCTAACTTTTTGTATTTTTAGCAGAGACAGGGTTTCACCATGTTGGCCAGGCTGGTCTCGAACCCGTGACCTCAGGTGATCCACCCGACTTAGCCTCCTAAAGTGCTGGGATGACAGGCATGAGCCACCACGCCCAGTCCTGGCCTGAGATTTAGTGACGACACTCGCTGATAGCCTACACCCGATCCCTGGTATGTACGGTGGACGCCTAATAAATGCCCCGGAGATGCTCAAGGGCAAAGTAAGCAGAGACAGGGGCATGCCCAGGAGGAGACAGTGGGACTCAGAGAGCGGTCCATTGCACAGGGATAGGTTGGACAATGCTTACTGGGGAATCCATGCAGTCAGCACACACGCGAAGGAAATCGGGTGTTGGGAAGCGAGGAGGCTGGCTCGTCGGAGAACAATTCGCTGCCATTCTCATTTCCTCCTGTGACAGAGATGGGCAGGCCTGGCTGGGGCCCACGGCTGGCACTGAGCCAGAGTCGGCGGGGACCTCCCTACCTGTCTGAATGATGTGTTTATCAAGAGAACAGGAAATGTCATGACCATCGGGGGCAGGCGGCAGGAGGGGCTGGGGTGGGCGCTTCTTAGATGAGTGGGGAGGGCCTGGCCCAAGGTCAAGGCAGCCCCTGGAGAGCCTTTTCTCCTTCCTGCCTCGGCGGAACCAACCCATCGTTCAATCCATGCTTAAGGAGAAACCCTATGACGTGGTTCTAAGACCACAGGTTTGTTGGGCATACAGTAACTCACACCTGTAATACCAGCATTTTGGGAGCCTAAGGCGGGTGGATTGCTTGAGCCCAGCAATTCAAGACCAGCCTGGGCAACACAGTGAGACTCTCTCTCTCCACAAAAAAATTAAAAAAAAAAAAAAAAGACCATAAAAAAATTAGCCAGCCAGGCAGGCATGGTGGCGTGTGTCTGTAGTCCCAGCTACTCAGTGGGCTAAGGTGGAGGGATCGCTTGAGCCCAGGAGGTCGAGGCTGCAGTGAGCTATGATCACAGCCACTGCATTCCAGCCTAGGCAACAGAGCTGTCTCAATTAATCAATCAAGACCACAGGTTCAGCGTTGAGTTCAGTGCCAGTCTCTGCTCCTTGAACACTGTGCGACCTTAAGCATGTCATTTCCCTTCCACGAACCTCGGTAAGATAGGGTCGTGACCTCCCTGACCTGGGTCAACCTTCTGAGTCACGCTGAGCAGCATGAACTTTGGATTCAAAGCAACCCAGGATCTGCACGGTGATTTGGCCTCCTCTTAGCTGTGCAGCCTCAGGTATAAATGGATCAATCTCTCTGGATCTGCTTTTCTTGTTTGAGCCCCCGGATCCAGCTATGCCTGAAGGTGGTCCATTCTAACATCAGCCTTTTTGGTTCAAGAGCCGATCAACTCCCCGGCTTTTCACTAATGTCGGTTTGATGTGGGTTTCTCCACCTTTCTTATTTATTTATTTAAAAACTTTTTCTTTTTTTTTGAAACAGCATTTCACTATGTTGCCCAGGCTGGTCTCAAACTCTGGGGCTCATGTGATCCTCCTGCCTTGGCCTCCAAAAGTGCCTGAGATTACAGGCATGAATCACCACACCCAGCTGTTTCTCCGCCTTTCAAACCCACTGTGTGCCTGAGGACAGAGCCTTGTTAGTAGCTGGGGCAGGGAGCTGAAGATTCGAGCCATCACAGGTTGTCCCTGCTCAACAGGCGATTAGTTCAGGGGCTTCAGAGGAACCTCAAAACTCTGAGCCTTGGGTCATTCAGAATGCAGTTGCTGGAGAGGAACACCCACATGGCGTCATTCAGATTTGGGACTGAGGACAGGGCCCACCAACTATCTACCATGATGCATTTAGTGAGCACCTACTATGCGCTAGGCCCAGTGCAAGCCACAAAGTGAAACAACTGATGCTTCACAAAGACCTTGTGTGGGAAGCTTTTGCCCATGCTGTTCCATCTGCCTACAACACTCTTCCCTCCCCTCACGGTCCAGTTAACTCCTACTCTACCTTCACTTCTTAGATCAGCCGCCACTGCCACCTCCTCCAGGAAGCCTTCCCTGACTTCCCCTCCCATCATTCACGCCCAGAGCCTCCCATTCTCTATTCCCCTCCCCTATCAATCTCCAGCAATTCCCATATTTTACTGGAAAGGAAAAAATAAAAAACACTGCCACTTAAACTGGTCTGAATTTTCTTGTCATGAAGAATTCTTACTTGAAAGGGCTTTTTTTTTTTTTTTTTTTTTGAGACAGAGTCTCACTCTATCACCCAGGCTGGAATGCAGTGGCACAATCATGGCTCACCACAGCCTTGACCTCCTGGCCTCAAGCAATTCTTTTGCCTCAGCCTCCTGAATAGCTGCGGCTACAGGTGTACACCATCATACGTGGCTAATTTTTAAAATTTTTTTCAGAGATGGGGTCTTGCTATGTTGCCCCGCCTGATCTGAAACTCCAGGCCCCAAGTGATCCTCCCACCTCAGCCTCCTGAGTAGCTGGGACAATAGGCATATCATCACAACTGGCTAATTTTTTGCACAGATGGGGTCTTGCTATGTTGTCCTGCCTGATCTGGAACTCCTGGCCCCAAGCAATCCTCCCATCTCAGCCTTCTGAGGAGCTCGGACACCTGGCTAATTTTGTTTAACTTTTTGCAGAGATGGGGTCTTGCTATGTTGCCCTGCCTGATCTGGAACTCCTGGCCCCAAGCGATGCTCCCACCTCAGCCTCCTGAGTAGCTGGGACCACAGGGGTACGGCATCACACCTGGCTAATTTTTTCAATTTTTGCACAGATTGGGGCGGGAGGTCCTATCTTGTCCTGCCTGGTATGGAACTCCTGGCCTCAAGCGATCCTCCCACCTCAGCCTCCTCAGTAGCTGGGACCACAGGCACACGCCATCACACCTGGCTAATTTTTTAAATTTTGTGCAGAGACAGGGTCTTGAATACTACCGCACCTGATTTGGAACTCCTGACCCCAAGCAATGCTCCAGCCTCAGCCTCCCAAAGTGCTGGGATTACAGATTAGCCACTGTGAGAAAGGGCTTTTTAAATACTCTTTTGGACACAGGTTTTGAGCACTTTTCTTTCCTGAACTACATACAAAAATGGAAAATGTAAGTAAAATAAATGGTTCATGTTTCCTGAAAAGTCCTGTGTCCCGAGTCCAGCTCTCCTGAATGCTTCTCGCCCCAGATTTGCTGATTGGGTTTTTTTCTTTTCTTTTCTTTTCTCTTTTGAGACAGTGTCTTGCTCTGTCGCCCAGGCTGGAGTACAGTGGTGTGATCCTGGCTCACTGCAACCACCCTGCCTCCCAGCTTCAAGCAATTCTCCTGCCTCGGCCCCCCAAGTAACCGGGACCACAGACTCACGTCACCATGCCCGGCTAATTTTTGTATTTTTAGTAGAGAAGAGGTTTCACCGTGTTGGCCAGGCAGGTCTGGAATTCATGACCTCAAGTGATCCACCCGCCTCGGCCTCCCAAAGTGCTGGGATTACAGGCATGAGCCACCGCACCTGGCTGTGATTTGGGGTTCTGCACACATAGCACTCTTGCTTGCACTCCCAGGCACCGAGGACCTGGCATCTCCCATGGGCGGCTGCCCCACTGCCCCGGGGTTTTCTTCCCAGCCATGCTGAGACATCTTTTCTGAGGAATCCACGAAGGATAGCGACTATGGCTGGGGCTCCTGCTCACCCTCCCACAGCCCAAACACCAGGGTCTGTCAACTCTCACTTTGAGGGATGGAGTGGCCATGGCGGGACATTAGGAAGAACCACTCTACCCAAAACAATGCCTCAGGCCGGGCGCGGTGGCTCAAGCCTGTAATCCCAGCACTTTGGGAGGCCGAGACGGGCGGATCACGAGGTCAGGAGATCGAGACCATCCTGGCTAACACGGTGAAACCCCGTCTCTACTAAAAAAATACAAAAAACTAGCCGGGCGAGGTGGCGGGCGCCTGTAGTCCCAGCTACTCGGGAGGCTGAGACAGGAGAATGGCGTAAACCTGGGAGGCGGAGCTTGCAGTGAGCTGAGATCCGGCCACTGCACTCCAGCCTGGGTGACAGAGCAAGACTCCGTCTCAAAAAAAAAAAAAGAAAAAACACACAAAAAAACAATGCCTCATACAGGGCAGGCACTGAGAAAATATTACCTAGGTAGACAAAAAAAACAGCTCAGCCTGGCTGAGCGCAGGGGCTCACGCCTATAATTCCAGCACTTTGGGAGGCAGAGGTGGGTGGATCACTTGAGGTCGAGTTTGAGACTAGCCTGGCCAACATGGAGAAACCCTGTCTCCAGCAAAAATACAAAAATTAGCCGGGCGTGGTGGCGGGTGCCTGTAATCCCAGCTACTCAGGAGGCTGAGGCAGGAGAATCACTTGAACCCGGGTGGTGCTTGCAGTGAGTCGAGGTTGCACCACCGCACTCCAGCCCGGAAGACAGAGCAAGACTCCGTCTCAAAAGCAAAATCATAAAACATTGCCCAGGAAATGAGCAATCAGAGAGGTTGGGGAATGGCCACAAAATCACACAGCTAGGGAAGAGGTGAGAGCAGGATTTGAATCCAGGACTAACAGAATCCTAGATTTTCCACTGGTCCAGGTGACTACCGACAGCACAAATTTTCCCAAAACAGGACAGGGCAGGGCAGGGCCCGAGCAAACATCTCAAATGAGAGAACCCAAACTCACAAAGATCTTTAAATTAAGAGGGTGGGGTGTGTGGTCCACCTATAAATTAGGAAGGGCCCAGCTGCGATGGTTCATGCCTGTAATCCCAGCACTTTGGGAGGCTGAGGCAGGTGGATCACTGGAGCTCAGGAGTTCAAGATCAACCTGGCCAACAGGGTGAAACCCCATCTCTATTAAAAATACGAAAATTAGCCAAGCATGGTGGCGCATGCCTATAGTCCCAGGTACTCGGGAGGCTGAGGCAGGAGAAAAGCTTGAACCCAGGAGGTGGGGGCAGCAGTGAGCAAGACTGTGCCACTGCACTCCAGCCTGGGCAACAGAGTGAGACTCTGTCTCAAAAAAAAGGGAAGGAATGATGGAATGACCATGAAATGCTGAGAGACGGAATGAGGACAGGACAGAACAGGCTACACCCCAGCCAGGCCCAACAGCAAAGCAGTCTGGCCATGCTGTGTGACCCTGGGCAGGTGACTCAACCTCTCTGGGCCTCAGTTTCCTCATCTATAAAATGGGTATAAAGGTATCTTCCCTCCCTCTCATGGCTGCTGTGAAGACTGAATCGAAAAGCACACAGAACTGTTCACACCACCTGAGAAGCAGTTGATAGACTGCAGATATTATTATTTTGGTAGTGGTTGTTATTTTTTTTTTATTTTTAAAGACAGGGTCTCGCTCTGTCACCCAGACTGGGGTACAATGGTGACATCATAGTTCACTGCAGCCTCAAACTCCTGGGCTCAGGTATTCCTCCTGTCTCAACCTCCCAAAGTTCTGGGATTACAGGCGTGAGCCACTGGGCCCAGCTGATGTTATTTTTTAAAAAGTTTTTCCTGGCCTAGCTTGTCAGGGTGTCTAGCGCGGGATCCCCTTTGACATTGCTAAGTGAGAGGCCCACACTGCAATCTCTTGATCTGTTTGTACTCTCCATTTAACAGACAGTGAGTCCCTGGAGGGCAAGGGCCTGGCCCGCCCTCCCCTCTGTATTTGTCGCTGAAATTCTGAGTTCTGGAAACTTCTAATGGAAGGATGGAAGAGAAAGCATCAGCTCAGCCTAGCCACTAACCCCAGACATGGAAGGAAAAAAAAGGAGGAACATTTTACCTTCAAAAGCTATCCCAAGGCTGGACGCAGTGGCTCATACCTGGGATCCCAGCACTTTGGGAAACCGAGGCGGGCAGATCACCTGAGGTCAGGAGCTCAAGATCGGCCTGACCAATGTGACAAAACCCCATTGCTACTAAAAATTAAAAAATTAGCCACGTGTGGTGGTGTGTGCCTGTAGTCCCGGCTACTTGGAAGGCAGAGATGGAAGGATCACTTGAGCCCGGGAGGTGGAGGTCGCAGTGAGCCAAGATTTCACCACTGTAGTCCAGCCTGGATGACAGAGCTAGACCTTGTCTTTAAAAAAAAAAAAAAAAAAAAAAAAAAAAAAGCTATCCCAAATCCAGTTGCTGCTTCTACCCACCACCCACCACTGCCTCCACCTGGTCCATCCCTGGCATCGACCATGAGTATCTGAGTCAGGTCCTGTCCCAACTCTGCCCACAACCCTCCAAAGCTCCCACCTCTCTTGGGCTCAAAGCCCAGGTTGTTCTCCTTGCAGCCCACAAGCCCTGCATGACCTATCCCATCCTTTCCTTCCCCTCGCCTCCTCTCCCCTGCCCATCACTCACTGGGCTCCAGCCACACAGGCCTCCTTTCTGTTCCTCCAACACGCCAGGCACGGTCCTGCCCCAGGACCTTTGCACATGCTGTGCCCTCTGCCTGGAATGCTCTTCCCCCACATATCTACTTGGTTCCTCCTCACCTCCATCAGGGCTTTGCTCAAACATCACCTCCTCAATGAAGCCATCCCTACAACCCCATTAAAAATGACAACCCTCATGCTTCCCTTCCAAGTCCCCTTTATTCCTTTACTGCTTTCTCTGATCACCCCTGACGTGCTGTATATCGTATTTTGCCTATCATCTCTCTCCCTGATCCACAAAGCCATCCCCTTTATTCCTGCAGGGTCCCGGCACAGAGCCCGGTGGACAGGAGGCGTCCGACAAATCCCCCCAGATGATGGAAAGCACAAACTCGGAGGCAGTGGCTGCAGCCAAAGCAGCCGCTGAGACCCCCAGGGCTGATGGCGGAAGCCTCCACGCCTACTCCAGCTGGGGCCTTCCTGTCCCTGTTGGCAAGCCAGGCCCCTGCCCTCTGCCATCCGGCGGCTCAACACCTGCTGTGACACAGCAGGAAGCAGGGGCGGCAGCCAGTGCCCGTGGCCTTGGCCGGACAGGTCCCTCTGGCAGGTTTAATCCCTGCCCCAGTGGGAAAGGGGGATACACGGACCTTGAAGGCAAACACACAGGCTGACTCAAGCACCATCCACTTGGCTTATCTGGCTCCCAGGAAGGGGCCGGTGTGTGGACAGCCTGACAGACGTCTAGCAAACAAACTGATTTTTTGTTTGTTTGTTTTTTGAGACAGAGTCTCACTCTGTCATCCAGACTGGAGTGCAGTGGCGGAATCTCGGCTCACTGCAAACTCTGCCTCCCAGGTTCAAACGATTCTCCTGCCTCAGCCCCCCAAGCATTTGGGATTACAGGTGCACGCCACCATGCTCAGCTCGTTTTTGTATTTTTTTTTGTAGAGACGGGGTTTTGCCATGTTGGTCAGGCTGGTCTTGAACTCCTGACCTCAGGCGATCTGCCCACTTCGGCCTCCCAAAGTGCTGGGATTATAGGCATGAGCCGTGGCATCCGGCCTGGATTTCTTTTTTTTTTTTTTTTTGAGACGGAGTCTTGCTCTGTCGCCCAGGCTGGAGTGCAGTGGCTGGATCTCAGCTCACTGCAAGCTCTGCCTCCAGGTTTATGCCATTCTCCTGCCTCAGCCTCCCGAGTAGCTGGGGCTACAGGCGCCCGCCACCTCGCCTGGATAGTTTTTTTGCATTTTTAGTAGAGACGGGGTTTCACCGTGTTAGCCAGGATGGTCTCGATCTCCTGACCTCGTGATCTGCTCGTCTCGGCCTCCCAAAGTGCTGGGATTACAGGTTTGAGCCACTGCGCCCGGCCAGGCCTGGATTTCTTTACAATCACTACACCACCCTCATGCTGAGCCCAGCCCTGATTTGACAGCTTCACCCTATGAACTCACTAGATCCTCCCAAAGAACCTGGGCAGTCAGGTTCTCATTATCCTCATTTTCCAGACGAGGAAACTGAGGCCCAAAGAGGTAGAGTCATTGCTACTAAAGGACAGAGCCATCTGGCCTTAGAATCTGGTTTTTGGCCACTAATCGACACAGTCTCAATGAATGAGAAGAATAAAACAAGGGCCCAGTGCAGTGGCTCACGCCTGTCATCCCAACACTGTGGGAGGCTGAGGCAGGAGGACCACTTGAGCCCAGGAGTTTGAGACCAGCCTGGGCAACATAACAAGACCCTGTCTCTACAAAAACAAAATTAGCCAGGCATGGTGGTGTGCACCTATAGTCCCAGCTGCTCAGGGGGCTGAGGCAGGAGGGTCATCTGAGCCTGGAAAGTCAACGCTGTTGTGAGCTATGATCACGCCACTGCACTCCAGCCTGGGCAACAGAGCAAGACCCTGTCTCAACAAAGAAAAATAAAAAGAATAAATCAAGGTAACAGGAAAATGTGAGTCACATCTCCGGACCATTCCGACCTGGGGAAAAGGGCAGCTATGCTTCATCGCCCTGACTTCTCCCGATGCAGTGATACAGGCCCATTTTAGGGATGAGGAAAACTGAGTCCCTCAAGGGGGAAGTGATTTCCTGAACCGCCTAGAAGTGGCAGGCTCAGAGCTAATGCTAAATTCACTAAACCCTTACCTCAGATCGATAACAGGGTCATTTCATAGGGGTCTCAGTGCTGTAAGGAGTTTGGCTTGTGCCTCGTGAGTACCTACTGTGTGCCAGGCCCAGAGTGGAAAAGCCTCAGATGTCCCATTTCCACACAGGTAAACCGACACTGAGAAGTTCAGCTATTTCCCCAAGCCCTGAGATGTTACCATTTTACAAACAGGTAAACCGAGGCTCAAAGAAATAGAACCATTTATCCAAGCTCCAAAATCGTCTCTATTTCCAGATGGGTAAACCGAGGCTGCGAACTTCAGCTATTTCCCCAAGCCCTGAGATGTCATTTTACAAACAGGTAAACCGAGGCTCAGAGAAATAGAACCATTTATCCAAGCCCCAAAATCGTCTCTATTTCCAGATGGGTAAACCAAGGCTGGGAACTTCAGCTATTTCCCCAAGCCCTGAGATGTCATTTTACAAACAGGTAAACCGAGGCTCGGAGAAATAGAACCATTTATCCAAGCTCCAAAATCCTCTCTATTTCCAGATGGGTAAACCAAGGCTGGGAACTTCAGCTATTTCCCCAAGCCCTGTCATTTTACAAACAGGTAAACTGAGGCTCAGAGAAATAGAACTATTTATCTAAGCCCCAAAACTGTCTCCATTTCCACATGGGTAAACTGAGGCTGAGTTCAGCTATTTGCCCAAACCCGGAGATGTCCCCATTTCACAAGTAAACTGAGGCTCAGAGAAATTTAACCATTTATCCAAACCCCGAAATTGTCCCCATTTCCATTTGGGTAAACTGAGGCTCAGAGAGGTTTCAACAGTTGCCAGAGGTCACAAGGCTGGCAAGAGGCAGCACTGAGCCTCAAATCTGAGACTTCCTGACCTGACAGGGAACTGCGGGCCCCACGGTCCCTGCCTGAGCTGGCGTGCGCCTTTAACGGAAGCCCTCCCCAGCTCTGCACAGCAGACACCCTCGCGGCCGTGCCTTGCTAGAGTATCCACAGTGACACACAGCCCTGTTGGTGGCTGGGCTTTTTCAGGCTTAAAAGGGAGGTAAAATCACCTAACACCAGCTATATTTTTAAAAACCCCACAGCACTCAGGAGGCTGGCCCGTCAGCGCAGCACCACGTCCGTGGGCAGGCAGAGGCCCCGGAACTCGAGGACGTGGCTATTTTAAAGGGGCTATTTCTGGAGGCTGAGGTGAGAATGCGGGGGTGGGAGGAATAAGCAGCCGCGGGGACCGACTCGGGCCCGCCCCGGCTGGCCAACTCCCGGTAGGGGGTGGTTAAGAGGGAGAACGTGGAAGCCACCTGCTCCCTGCAAGCACTGCCACCAACCCGCAGAAAGACCTCAGGCGGCCGGGCGCAGCGGCTCACGCCTGTAATCGCAGCACTTCAGGAGGCCGAGGCGGGCAGATCACCTGAGGTCGGGAGTTCGAGACCAGCCTGACCAACATGGTAAAACCCTGTGTCTACTAAAAATACAAAACTAGCCAGGCATGGTGGTGGGCGCCTATAATCCCAGCTACTCGAGAGGCTGAGGCAGGAGAATGGCTTGAACCCGGGAGGCGGAGGTTGCGGTGGGCCGAGATCGCACCATTGCACTCCAGCCTGGGCAACGAGACAGAGACTCCGTCTCAAAAGAAAAAGAAAGAGCTAATGCATTTCAGAGCCTCACTTCTTCCCCTGGGAAGGAAGAGCTGTTTAGGCAAAATGTATGCCTGGAGCCCTACTGTGTGCAGACACTGCTATGGACATGGTAGAGGAGGAGACAATGAGTATGAAGCATTCAAGGCTGGGCGCGGTGGCTCACGCCTCTAATCCCAGCGCTTTGGGAGGCCGAGGCCGGCAGATCATTTGAGGTCAGGAGTTTGAGACCAGCCTGATCAACATGGCAAAACCCCATTTCTACTAAAAATACAAAAAACATAGCTGGGCGTGGTAGCACATGCCTGTAATCCCAGCTACTCAGGAGGCTGAGGCAGGAGAATTGCTCCAACCTGGGAGGCGGAGGTTGAAGTGAACCAAGATCGCACCACTGCACTCCAGCCTGGGTGACAGAGTGAAACTCCGTCTCAAAAAACAAACGAACAACAACAAAAAAAGCATTCGACAGAGAGATGGTGGCGAGGGCTTTGAGTCAAAGAGAGCAGAAGAGGGGAAGATAGGCAACTGGGTGGCAGGGCAGGCTGCAAGTTTAAACAGGGTGATCGGGGAGGCCTCGTTTAAAAGTGACCTGAGACGTAAAGGAAGTCAGGGAGGGAGCTGTGTCCATATTACGGGAAAAGCATTCCAGGCAGTGGGCACAGACTGTGCAAAGGCCCTAGGGCGGGACCATGCCTGGCGTATTGGAGAAACAGCGAAGAGGCCCGTATGGCTGGAGCAGAGTGAGGACGGGGAGAGAGGGAGGAGGGAACGGCAGGGAAGGGACGGAGCAGCTTGTGCAACGCCTGGTGGGCTACAGGGAGGACTTGGGGTTTCCCCCCAAGACGTGAGAGCCATAGAGGACTAAAGGCAGAGGAGGGATGGGACCTGACTTAAGAACTGAAAGATGTCATTGTGGGAGGACAGACTGTGGGGATGAGGGCTGGAGTCAGACCAGAGCAGAGGTGACCACGCTGGTCGAGGTGATGATGGGAGCTGGACCAGGTGGTGGAAGCAGAGGATAGAACAAAAATGGAAAAATGAAGGCTGCGTGCAGTGGCTCAAGCCTGTAATCCCAGCACTTTGGGAGGCCGAGGCGGTGGATCGCTTAAGCTCAGAAGCTCAAGACCAGCCTGGCCAACATGGTGAAACCCCATCTCTACAAAACACAAAATTTTAAAAATATATACAAAAATTAGCCAGCGTGGTGGCATGTGCCTGTAATCCCAGCTACTTGGGAGGCTGAGGCAGGAGAATCACTTGAACCCGGGAGACAGAGGCTGTAGTGAGCCAAGACGGTGCCTCTGCACTCACTCCACCCTGTGTGACAGAGCGAGACCCTGCCAAAAAAAAAAGAGAGAGAGAGAAACAGAGACAAAGAGAGAGAGAAAGAGAGAGAGAAAGGAAGGAAGGAAGGAAGGAAGGAAGGAAGGAAGGAAGGAAGGAAGAAAAGAAAGAGGCCGGGCGCGGTGGCTCACGCCTGTAATCCCAGCACTTTGGGAGGCCAAGGCGGACGGATCACAAGGTCAGGAGATTGAGACCATCCTGGCTAACACGGTGAAACCCCGTCTCTACTAAAAATACAAAAAATTAGCCCGGTGCGGTGGCGGGCGCCTATAGTCCCAGCTACTCGGGAGGCTGAGGCAGGAGAATGGCGGGAACCCGGGAGGCGGAGCTTGCAGTGAGCTGAGATCCGGCCACAGCACTCCAGCCTGGGCGACAGAGCGAGACTCTGTCTCAAAAAAAAAAAAAAAAGAAAAGAAAAGAAAAGAAAGAAAGAAAGAAGAAAGCAAGCCAGCCTGTGTACAGTACTCAGCATGCGGTCCAGCACACAGGAAGTGCTCAGTATACGTCGGCTTGTATTATTTTTAGGGTCTTGGGCTCTGTACTCTGAACCTGAAACCCGCTTCCCCTAGCAGGAACGTGAGCAGACCCAGGAGGAGACAGGGACCCCTGTGCCTGGAGGGCTTCTGGGTATGGAAGGGGACACAGTTTTCACCTATTGGCCTGTCCCAGGCTGGAGGCAGCCCGGGGCCAGATCTAATGGTTGTAACGGAGGAGGAGAGGAGAAGGAGGTGATGACCCACGGGGAAAAGGGAGGAGGCCCCCAGGCATGTCAGGATGGGGCCCTGCCACAAAGCGTGGCGTCAACCCAATCCTAGCTCAACTCTATTTGCTATGTGACCTTGCACAAGTCACATCCCCTCTCTGAGCCTTGGTTTCCTTATCTGCGAAAGTGGGGCAGTGGCTATAGGCTTCTCACAGGGCTGTGCAGATTCAACAGGACCAGGAGGTACTCAGCTAGAGCTGGGAGCCGTGTCAGCACCCGCCACACTTAGTCATTCACCATCATCCTCATCCTTACACTGGAAAACTTTGAGTCTGGGGTCTCTGGAGCACAGGGGCAAAAAAAGCCACATCCCCAGGAGAGCCACATCGCCAGGAGGTATCCCGAGGTTCATGTCCTGCCACTGTTTGGATCCAGTTGAATTGCAAATGCCAGAAAAAGCACAAGCAAGGAGTGATTTCTATTTTCACCTAAGGGAAGCTGCCAGGTTGGCCATTCAGGGCTATTTTGCCCTCCCCAACAATCACTGGGGCCCAGGCCCCTTCCATCTCTTTCACCCCACTTCTTATCCATGACACCTGCCCCATGGTCCAATATGGCTGCCTGAGCACCTGCCATCATCTCCATATTCCAGCTGACAGGTAGAGAAGAGCATGTGCCACTTCTCTTGAAAGGCATTTCCAGAAAATCCTGCTTATTTACGCCACAGGTCAGCACTGAATCATATGGTACAGACAGCTGCAAGGTACACCAAGAAATGTTTTCTTTTGCCCAGGTGGCTGTGTGCCCAGATACAAATTGTAAAGTTCAACTGCTACAGAGTGGGGGATATGATGGGATGTTGGGAGATCCTGCCACAGTATCTCATGTGGGCCATGGGGCCAGGTCTTAGGTCTCAAACCAGTGCATCTGAGACATTTTAACCTGGAAAGAGAAGAGAGACATCATTGGGGCCAGCCCCCTGGCCTCCACACCATGATGGTTTCACTCATCCCAACATCCACTTCCAAAAGACTCCAAGGTAAGAAGCAGTGGCCACGATTCAAGGACAGACTCTGCCCAAGGCGTCCCCAAGGACAGGCCCCCACCGGCAATCTGTGCTCCTCAAGCACCAGGGCCGAACCACCAGGCACCCCCATTCAGCCTCCTTCCTGTCTGCCGAGGACACCGGCCAATTCATCTCCTTCTCCTCAGTAAACAACTGTCAGGGAAAATAAATAGTTTTTAATAGGCTCATTAATTGAATTCAGGGAGAAATCACCTTCTCCCCAGGCCATGGGGAAGCGATGCTCAGTCCAAGAAATTCAGGCTGAAGGCAGAAGGGGCTCAGCCTCCCAGAAAGTCCAGGAGATGCCCCAAACAGTTCTAGCCACATTCAATAACACTAGGACGGGCCTGATGGCTCACATCTATAATCCCAGCACTTTGGGAGGCTGGGGCAGGCGGATCACTTGAGGTCAGAAGTTCGAAACCAGCCTGGCCAACAGGGTGAAACCCTGTCGCTACTAAAAATACAAAAATTAGCCGGACATGGTGACACATGCCTGTAATCCCAGCTACTCGGGAGGGTGAGGCAGGAGAACGGCTTGAACCCGGGAGGTGGAGGCTGCAGTGAGCCGAGATCGGGCCACTGCACTCCAGCCTGGATGATACAGTGAGACTCCATCTCAAGAAAACAAAACATAATACTGACTCAACCAGCAAAGGGGTCATTCTGTGCTGGGCTTAAGGCTAAAAGCCTCAGGTGGGTGCTAGGATGTCTTAAAACACCTCAGCGATGCTCAGGCCACAGCTTTCAGCCTGGAACAGACAGAGACAAAAGCAGCAAGAATTTAAGGCCCTTGTTTTGCTCTTATCGAATTTATTTTTAAGGCTGTGCCTTCGAGGACACACCAGGTTTCCGTTCACAAGAGCAAGACGAAGTTTTCTCTTTTACATCTTAAAAGAGAATGGGTTTAAACAAAATGTATCAAGTACTGGCTGGGCACAGCGGCTCATGCCTGTAATCCCAGCGCTTTGCGAGGCTGAGGCAGGAGGACTGCCTGAGCCCAGGAGCTTGGGGTTGCAGTGAGCTATGATCGCGCCACTGTACTCCAGCCTGGGTGACAGAGTGAGATGCTGTTAAAAGAAAGAAAAGAAAAGAAATGAAGAAAAGAAAGGAAGAGAAGAGAAAGAGAAAAAGAAGAAGAAGGATGGAGGAAGAAGGATGGAGAAATAAGGAAGGGAAAAGAAAGAAGGAAGATAGGAGGGAGGGAGGGAAGGAGTAAAGAAAGAACGAACGAGAAAGAAAAGGAAGGGAGGGAGAAAAGAAGGAAAGAAAGAACGAGAGAGAAAGAAAAAAAGAAAAGGAAGGAAGGAAGGAAAAAAGGAAGAAAGGAAGCAAGCTAGCTAGCTAGTCCTTAGGCGATGGGACGGCAAAGTACCGGATACAGAGTCCAAAGACCCTGCAGAGTGACCTCGGCACAGACCTAGAGAGTCAGAACTGACCCCTTCATACCTGCTGAGGGTTCTGTCCACACTGAGGTGACTCGGTTTCCCCACTGAGGCTGAGGTGGTCCAAGGGTAGCCCCACCCGCACTCCCAGCTCAGCTCCTACCAGCGTGGCAGCCTGCCCTGCAACTCGGTCTGCCCAGGGCTGGCTGCAGGTGCCCGCCAATCTGCTCTCCGCACTGCAGTGGGCACGCTTCAAGCGCAACTCAATGCCCCTGGACACAGTCACTCCCCAGCAGCCCCAAGCCACATACGCAGGTCCCCTGATCTTGCTTCCAGAGGGCACTGCTCATCATGCTGTATTTTATATCTTAGCCAGTTTGGGGCTTACTCCGAGCATGCTTAGCATAGATCCTTCCAATACCAAGAGCCTTCTACCCAAGAGACAGCCTCACCCCCATTTTGCAGACGAGAAACTGAGGCGCTGGAGGGTAAAACCACTGCCCCAGGGTCACACTGAACAAGCAGCTCAGGCAAGACTCAAACTTGGACTCTTCGAACGCTAAACCCGAACCCCCAAAGAAAGCCTGGCCCATTCTTGGTGAACTCCTCAGTAACTTCTCCACCTGTCTGGCCAGATACACAGGCTGCCCAACCACCACCACGGCTGGCTCAGTTCTTTTTGTTTTTAGAGACGGGGTCTTGCTCTGTTACCCAGAGTGCACTGGGGCATGATCATAGCTCACTGCAGCCTCAAACTCCTGGGCTCAAGTCATCCTCCCACCTCAGCCTCCTGAGCAACTGGGATTACAGGTGCACACCACCACACCCGGCTAATTTTTTTACTTTTTATAGAGATGGGGTCTTTCTATGTTGCCCAGGTTGGACTCGATCTCCTGGCCTCAAGCAATCCTCCCATCTCAGCCTCCCAAAGTGTTGGGATTACAGCCATAAGCCACCATGCCCAGGCACTGGTTGACTCTTAAAATCATCTGGCCCAACCACTGCACACTTTTTGGGGGTCCCCAGCCCCTTTGGGCCTCTCACCTTCTCACGGAAATCTCACGGACTGTTGTAGAGTTCCCTGACTTCCTGACACTGGTCCTCAGACCCCTGGCTTGAGGCCAGTTCCTCAGAGACACCACCCTCAAAGCCATTCCTTACCACTTCTTTTGTTTTTGTTTTTGAGACAGAGTCTCACTCTATTGCCCAGGCTGGAGTGCAATGGCACAATCTTGGCTCACTGCAACCTCTGCCTCCCGGGTTCAAGCGATTCTCCTGCCTCAACCTCCTGAGTAGCTGGGATTGCTGGCACGCACCACCACAGCCGGCTGTATTTTCAGTAGCGACTGAGTTTCACCATGTTGGCCAGGCTGGTCTCGAACTCCTGACCTCAGGTGATCCACCTGCCTCGACCTCCCAAAGTGTTGGGATTACAGGCATGAACCACCACGCCTGGCCCTTACCACTTCTTGCCAGACACTTTGGATATTCATCAGCTCAAAGAGGGTGAGCAAGTAGCTGACAGCACACAGCACTTCTGCTGGGAACCCAGTCTCCTGGCCTCCCTGCCCAAAAGGCAGAGTGAGCTGAGCTATAATCCCAGCACTTTGGGAGGCCGAGACAGGTGGATCACCTGAGGTCAGGAGCCCGAGACCAGCCTGGCCAACATGGCGAAACTCAGTCTCAACTAAAACTACGGCCGGCCGTGGTGATGCGTGCCAGTAATCCCAGCAACTCAGGAGGTTGAGGTCACTGTGACTGCCTCTCCCTGCAACATCACCCATTCCGAGTACTCTCAGGGCAGGACCAGGGGTCTCTTGCTGTGAGCTGTTGAGGCGGGGCTTTCCCCGTCGTTACCTGCCTGATCAAGGTCATTAGACATGGCAACGCTGGTACATGCAGGTCAGGCGGCAGCTCCCAGGAGCCAGACGGGCTGATCCGGGGGCGGGTGAGGTGTTGTGGAGCTTAGGTTCTAAAGAGGTTGCAGACAGAGTGAAATCGTGAGGGAAAACACAACGGGGTGCTGGAGGCAATGGCGGGGTAGGGTTGGCCTGGCCAGAAACAGGGCTCCTGGCAGAGTAAGGACAAAGGCCTGGAGGTGGGAACGGGAGGAGGATGGGTGTACATGGAGTGGAACAGACAAAGGGCAGGGGAAGAGGAGGAGAGATGAGGCCAGCAGGCCACAGAGAGGAGTCTGAGGGTGCCATTCAGAGAGGGAAAGTGACTTCCTCAAAGCCACACAGCTTGTAAGCGGCAAAAACATATCCCGGCCGGTAACATGTTTGCTCCCAACCACTGCGGGAAGTGGCCTCTGGCTACATCGTGGCTAATAACTGTGCTATAGAATTGCAGCCCCCCATGCAAAATGAAACCGTGGGGTTTTCCTTGTTTAAAAATTATTATTATTATTATTATTATTATTTTGAGACGGAGTCTCACTGTGTTGTCCAGGTTGGAATGCAGTGGAGCAATCTTGGCTCACTGCAAGCTCTGCCTCCCAGGTTGACGCCATTCTCCTGCCTCAGCCTCCCAAGTAGCTGGGACTACAGGCACCCACCACCACACCCGGCTAACTTTTTGTATTTTGTTTAATAGAGACGGGGTTTCACCATGTTAGCCAGGATGGTCTCGATCTCCTGACCTCGTGATCCGCCCGCCTCGGCCTCCCAAAGTGCTGGGATTACAGACGTGAGCCACCGCGCCGGGCCAGTTTAAAAATTATTAGGGGCCGGGCGCGGTGGCTCAAGCCTGTAATCCCAGCACTTTGGGAGGCCGAGA